>NC_139345.1:206594774-207022274 GCF_055883805.1 Amblyomma maculatum | reverse complement strand
GAGCCCTTATTCAAGCACTCATATATGTCCTTCACCAATGCGAGCCGAAACTGCGCCCACACATATTATCTACGACCGAGTTGACACCACTGTTTCTCTTGTCCGAACAGTCACTCCCGCATGTTTTGGCGAGTCTTCCGCGCGCTTCTCCGCATAGTCCACCCGTGCAACATACTGAGCCTCTCGGTTTTTTAATGGTATCAGATGCCCGCGGAAGGAAAGGCAATTCTGGCTTATTATAAGGTCGATGCCATGTTGCCGCAGCATGTCCTGACCGACGAGACCCGCTATTTCATCCGGTAGCGATACAGCATCAGAACAAATGTAGCTGAGATGGTCAAAGCTTTCATTTCCAACAGAAAACCGGAAAAGGTACAGGCCCCAGTTCCGAGATTCGCTCCTGTGATCCCCTTGCCTATCTCCCCTCCTCGTTAGCACATCAAAAAACTTTTGCTTTATGAGCGTTATCCTGGAGCCAGAGTCGACCAACAGATTGCAGGTGACCCCATTCACCACAAATTTGGCAATTGGGCAGGACTATCCGAACACGCTTACAATAGCACAGCTATTCGGGCTCTTCCTCGCAACAGGCTCGGCTGCGTGGGACCCCACGCGTTTTTCGGGACATTATAGCTTTTTGTTCCGCCCTCGTCAGAGTATGCTGTTGCTCATTTGTCCGATCAAACTCGCGGCTTATCCTGGGACAGTTTCTAGCGATGTGCCCGTAACCGCGACAACCATAGCAGCGAATCTGCCTTTCACGATTCCGGAAACCGCCTCTCTTGTTTGATCTTAATACTTCCGAAAGGAGCGCCTCGAGTCAGTCTAGCCTATCGGCAGCAGGGTTACAGTTGCGTCTGCGCTTACGCCTTTTGGCTCTGTTACCAACCTCACTTTTTCCTGTGTCGCTGCAGGAGACCAACGACTCGTTGCACTCTTCGTCTACGGCTGCCTCAATCCGCCTTTTGTGCGAGTTTTCTGCGCATGCGCGAACTCGTAGCGGCGACCGATGGAAACACATTGGACGGCGTCGACGGCGTTTTTCGGCGCCGCCAGTGCACGGGGGCGTTTGTTGTGATGCACCGCCGTTCGCGAGCCGATTGGTTGAGCTGGTCATGGCTCGCGAAAGGCAGTGCAATAAAACGCCGTATTTTTTTTTTCTTGTTAGTCAGGTGGCAGTCACGATAAAACATGCTAAATACACAGCCGCCTGTGATATCTAAGCTACCTAGCCCTTTCGCACATAAAGATAAGAAGGGACAAAATACATCGCCTTCAGGCCCCGGTGCAACTGAAGCAATCACGCACCGAAGAAATCCTCATTGCAGCTATCACTGGTGCGCTACAGCCTGGGTGAAAACTCCAGTAGGTACTTTTCGTCATGCCTATTTCGCTTAGATGCATACATACCTGTAGTATCTGTGTTTTTGCCGCTCAGAGCATATGACGCACTTGACACTTGCACGACGCACAGTATTTTTTTTTAATTAAAGGCTCGCCTTCGTGCACGCCAAAGCATCTGGACTATGTTCCTTTAATGTACGCAATCAGATGTACTTCGTTAGGGAGCTTGATAATCGCCGTCTTCGTCCAACCGTTTGCAACGGCAAGGAAACCCCCCGGCACAATAAATGAGTCTCCTGGAGGGTTCATGCTCGTTCACTTGCAGAGTGGATTGCTCTGGACGTAGAACAGGGTTGGTTCCTGACCGAGATGCGCATCCGATATGTAGGAGATTCACATGTGTCACCAAGACGTTGATTCCAAAGTAATCGCGGCGGAGGCAGAACGGTTGTGGATCCTTTCACAACAGAATAACCATTCTCTGCGCACCGAGAACCTTTTCACCACTGCGACCACGTCCGTTCTAACACCTGAGGGCAGAAACAGGCTACAGCGCTGAATCATCCATTGCCAGAAAAATGCAGCGCGTTTCCTGCAGGTGTGCATTCCGGCCGGGATAATGCCCTTTTCAGGGGGTGTGTATATGTGCCTCTCTGCCGAGCTTCGTAGATGAAATCCTATAGCTGCTCGATTGTAGATGACGCGAGGAGGAAGCGACGCCCATTGCACCATGCCGGCGCCGCGGTGACAGCATTGTGCTCGGTAACTCAGGACACCCCGCGTATATGCGCCGCTCGAAGTCACAGGAGACGATTCCACCTAGCTCTGCAGCAGCAACAAACCCCTGGCTGCTTTGCCCTTTGAGATCCCTCTCTCTGTCTCTCTGCCTCCGCGCTCTCCTGTCTGCCGAAAACCTGCACGCTGAGAGTGTCTCATCCTGTTGATTCTGTCACGTCGAACACGGCTCGCGCTACACGCTCTTACAATACGAAGATAGTATATGCGTGCGTTATGAGTGGATTGTGAAAACGCTGTACATTCCCCCATACTGCGTGAACATGATATACTTCAATCACTGTCACTACTTTCTGCCCCGAGGCCAAAAAAGGGGGAAGCTTTCGCTTTCTACCTGCGTTGGCGTGGCCGTTTCGTACGGTGCGCTTTCGCGTCGTCTGCTACACTGCCGTCCAATGTGTTTCTCGCCCGCTCCCGCATAATGGCGCCACATCCTCCCGCAAAAGGCGGATAGCCCCTATGGGTGTTCATTTCTTTTTTCGTTTTACTGGAGGGAGTGAGAGGTTGGTTCCAAGCTGTTCCAAGTCCAATGCGCGGGAAGGATTCAAGGAGGCGCTTGGCCGTCGGAGCGGGGCTTCTAGCTGGAGAGGGGGAGCGCCTAGCCGTCCTCACAGCAGCACGCATGCACGCTTTCTGAAAGAATGAAAGGAGAAGCGGGCAGGCTAGCCAACGTAGACAGCGCGGTTTCAAACCCGTGACGGCTTGGAGCTGCCTTCGGCAAAACAGAGCAATCCTATCGTTTATTTTTTCTTAGCAGTTAGGTATGGGCTGGTTTGACCTGAGCGGCAGCTTAGGTAGCGCTAAAGATTTGACTGCTTCAGAGCGCGCGTAGTTCTCAGTGGGATGTCTCTGCATCCAGGATTGCGCTTCTTAAATCGTCTGTCCATAAGCTAAGCAAAATAGTGTATAATTTCAAAGCGTAATTGCAAACGTCAACATTTACGCGCCCTTGGAAGATGTTCTCAATCTTGACAGTTATTTCTTTTCTGCCATTGCAAAACTGCATATGTGTGGGCGCGCGTGTGTGCAGATAACCCATGCTCAGGTCCTCAATATATGTCTGGCCCCGCATACGGTCAGTGCTCTTCAAGTTTTCATTGCAACGAGGAAGGCAAACACACGATCCGTGCAGCGCGCTGCGAAGACGCGGACTTGCGACTCCGAGTACCTGAGTCGCCTCGAATACCAGCCACCCCACCAAACCACGGGAAGAAAAAAAAACGAAATCAAAAGACTGCGAACGCACAAACCAGCGCTCACTGCCGTCAGTGGTTTGAAACCGCGCTGTCTACGTTGACTAGCCTGCCCGCTTCTCCTTTCATCCTTTCAGAAATCACGCATGCGTGCTGCTGTGAGGATGGCTAGGCGCTCCTCATCCTCCAGCTCGAATCCCCGCTCCGACGACCAAGCGCCTCCTGGCATCCTTCCCGCGCATTGGACTTCAACAGCTTGCAGCTACCCTCTCACTCCCTCCAGTAAAACGAACAAAGAAAATGAACACCCATAGGGCGCGCAGAAGTGTCGTAGAGCCTACGTCAGTTTGTGTCACGCAATTGCGCACTCAGGATCTGCAAAAATATCCTCCCGCGAAGAACACCTTCTAGGCACTACAGCCTAGCGAAGCGACGCTCCGGCGAGCGGCAGCAGCCAATGCGTGCGCGAAGAGCGGCAACGTCAATGTGACGTAGGAGGGCTGTGCGGTGTAGTAGGGTGCCTCGATGCGAGCGGGCGCGCATCGACGTACCCTACGGTGGAGCGCCTCTCGGCTCCACCGTCGAGGTGCTGCCATAGAGAAAGAAATTGGTAAAGAGCGGACACACCCATAGGGCCCAGCGGCCCATTTGACTGTAGCGCACCAACCGGCCGGCGGCAACTACTTCCGATCTTTGTGAAAGGCGCACGGTTTGAATGCTAGCATGCACTGGGCCCTGTCCAGCCTTTTTGGCGCATTATTTTGGTTTTACATGGTCTGCTAGTGTTTCTATTTGTTCAGCATGCATAACAACATGAAAAATAGATTCCCAGTTCTCTAAATTGGCCATCAACGTAGCTGCGCCACAGCCTTTGCAAAACAGTGTTGCAGAAAAGACGCCAAGTGCTCTGTGAAATGAACATTTATTTTGCTGCATATAAAACACATAACAGATGCAACAGATGTTGATGGAGGCATTGGCAAAACTTGGCACACATTAGGCGATATACACAGTACAGGAAAATAAATATGCACAAAGCGAGAAATAACACTTACATAGAGAAAAAAATAGCATGACATTGATTTCCGAATTATGGCAAATGATATGTAACAAAACAGGCATTATACATAAACTAGAGACACAGTCACGGCTACCTTAGCAAGGGTAACTTGTACAGTTCAGGGCAGAGAGGAGAACTGACGCTTGGGGGAAAGCCACACCGTTCACTCGTCGCATCTGCCTTGCTTCGGCGGCAGTCCGTGGGTTCATGCAGCGCTGTTAGAAAAGCAATGAACATGATGCAGAAGGTTGCAATGAACTGTAAGGCCACTGCACCGCGCACACATCTGTGAATGTGGGTGCACACTGAAGCTTGGTGAGCAGCAGCTATTGTCCAGAAGAGGAAAGCTATCATTCGTAAAATTAGTACAAAAGCTACTCTTGTAACTTACAGGTCAGGAAATGCAAGTTAACCGAACCTATCTGAAAATGCATTTCTACAGTGAGTGAAATAACAGCCACTTAAGTAACATATTAATGTTCCTCACAAGCACTGAACAGCTGAAGCAATGAAGCTTGCAGAATATTAAACCATTTCTCACTTTAAATTTGTCCCGTTAAATGCAACGCGATACCAGGCAAGACTAGCCGTTCGCAAAACCGCGTCAGGCCCGTTTCACATGCTGCGACTGCAGCGAAATTTTTCGGTGCAGTCGGTGACGCCGCAGTGCGATTTCGCAGAGCGCTTTCACATGCAGCGAACCCGCGTGCGAGTTCGATGAGAGATACCCTCAGGGTTGTTCGATGCTTTGTAGAAAACGCGCACGCAGAGCGTGTTTGATTTATATATTCAGGTGTATTTTTAGATTCTTAGCGATTACTGATACGTATTTATGAAAATGTGCAGTCTTTCAGCATACAAAAAGCGCGTTGCTGCGTCTAATGAAACCACTCGAACGTGAAAATAGGGGTGTCTCATGAGGGCGCGCGCTCCCCTTCGATACTGGGCGTGCCAGCCCGTTTTACGTCATCATACGTCACATGACGTCGCGGCGCTCCTCGGCTCCTCAGTGGTCAGTCGCAGAACGACCGCGCCGACGCTGCGACTGAATTCCAACCTGTTAGAAACGCCTCCGCGGCTGGAGCGACGCTCGTTCTGCGGCTAGACCGACGAGAATCGCACCGTCGCAGTGCGAAAATCGCATCATGTGAAACGGGTCTCAGGCGTTGCCAACACGGCCTGGCCTCACCGCTGCGGCGAGCACGCCATGTTGGCTTCCCCTTCATGCGCGACATTGTGAAGCGCAGACCGCCGTGTTGAGCTAAACTGCCTGAAATACCGCGCAGTTGGACAAGAATGAAGCATTTCTCACCTTGCTGTTGCCTTGTTAAACGCGACACTAAGCAAAACTAGCCGTTCGGCAAACCGCGTCAGCCCTGTCCAACCGCGTCAGGCCTGGCCGCACCGACCGGCGAATACTCCATGTGGCGCAACAGCGTGCCTTGGTGCCTTCATATGCAATTTTTTTCCAACGTGCTGAGCTAGACTGTTCGAAATGCAGCGCAGTTTCGCAGGAACACAACATAATACACCTCGCCGCGGTTGGAAACTTCCGGGGAATACCCAGAAATGTGGCGCAATAAACACAAACACATGCGAAGAGACACAACACACGCGCACGCTACCAACTGTAATATGGATCTGAACACACGTCCTCTTCACCACTCCTCTTCTTCTACACTCAAATACATCTTCTCATCATCCTCTTCTTTGCCATATTACAGTCGGTAGTGTTCACATGTGTTGTGCCTCTTCGCATGTGTTTGTGTTTGTTGCGCCACATTTCTGCGTATTCATCATCATCATCATCAGCTTGACTATACCCACTGCAGGGCGAGGGCCTCTCCCATTTGTCTCCAATTAACCCGGTTCTGTGCTAGCTGCATCCACTTGACCCCTGCGAACTTCTTAATCTCATCCGCCCACCTAACTTTCTGCCACCCCCTGCTACACTTTCCTTCCCTTGAAATCCAGTTTGTTACCCTAAGCGACCATCGGTTATCCTCTCTTCGCACTGCATGTCCTGCCCATGTCCATTTCTTCTTCTTAATTTCCACTGGGTATTATGCAGCACCAACTAGCCCCTCAAGCTGTTATTTTGAACTGCCGGGGCGTCCCGAACTGCGCCTGAACTCCTCTATGCCTGAACAGCCGGCGCGCCTTTTCACGAGCTGCGAAACATAATTGGCACCGGCCGGCGTGGTCAGCGTAAACTGCTTGAAATGCAGCGTACTTAAACAAAAAACGTTGCTCGCCTTGCCGTCGTTCCAAACCACAGTTGTTCCGCGTAGCAGCCCACGAGAGATAAAAATATGCGGTCTGTGCCGCACAGGCGAGGCGCGCTTAGATAACCAGCCGCTTCCACAACTTTCTGTCGTCTGCTCCGGCGGGCTACCGCTGCAGCGAGTGCCGCCGCGCGCGCATCCGCGCTGGTGCCGCCATCCATCAATCGGTGGCAGCGCAACAAGTCACGCGTCATTTCCTGGGGCCAGTTTTCGCAGAGTGTCCGCTCTTTACCAATCTCTTTCTCTATGGTGCTGCCGAGCGGACGACGCGGCCGCGCCGGCTGCTGGCATCTGAAAAACCTTTCAGTATTGTTTCTTCGTATACATAAAAAGTCACTAAATACAGGAGTGTCAACTACAAAGAAATTGTGAAGATCGCCGGCCAATACTGAAGTGCTGTTACGAGTGATAACTGCGACACAAGCGTTTGTTCGCGCAACCACTGCGGCTGCCCAGTAGATCGCCAAACGTCTGCTCGCTCCGCTGCCGAATGCGCCGCTCAAATCGAGCTTATGTTCATTTTATTATAAGATGACCTTCTCAGTACGGTGGTGGTGAAATTCGAACCTCTATTACAGCGCTGACCCGTTCTGAAGCGCGGTCGCAGAAAAAAATACCCACTTTCACGATTCCAACAGTTCTTTTATTCGGTCAGTGCTCAGGTAATTTGTGTCCATCCACTGCGCCACTGAAGCAACGAGTGCGGCAGGCTTCAGATGCGCTCTCATACATTTCTACAATATTTCCGCTATATGTCACCAGGCGACGCTGCTTAGAGGACCCTATTCGTTGAGAGAACGGAATCACTCTTCGCGCGTAGCACTGGGCGGACACAGGGCTCGTCGAGTTCAGGCGCAACTGCACCGTGGATGCTAAACCTCATCGGGTTCCATTGCGGCGGCGTGCTATCGTGGTGATGCGCGTTCGTGGGTGCGGTGTGTCTAGGGTTTTGCAACTGTGTTTGTGCGGTGGCATTGGTGTGGTGGTGTGATGACGTGCGTTAGTGTGGTGGCGTTTTGGCGTGGAGTGGAGCTGTATGGGCATAGAGCCTTATGCAGTGCGCATTATCAGCGGCGGCGATCATGACTGGTAAAGGAGGGAAGAGTAAGAAAAACGATGGCGGGCAGCCCGGATTGAAGTGTGTCTTCCGGCCAGTGGGTTTTCCTGGACGAAACCCCCTTTGGTGACTTAACAGCGGCGGCGGATGGAGAGCCCTTAACATGCGCAATATGCGATCGAATGACGCCGCTGGATGGCCAGGTGGAAGCAGTCAGCGTGGTCAGAGAGGTCTTCGCCCTGCGTATAGCTCAGCGCACTGAGGAAAGGAAACTAGCAATCGCCAATATGGCCGCACGGATTGAAGTAGAGGTGGCGGCGCGGAACAAGCAACGGGAGAATTTGGAGCGCGAGCTACAGGCAGAGCGAGAGCTGCGAGAGGCCTTACAGGAAGAGGTAGCGGCGTTAAGGGACGAAGCCCTAAGTTAGGAACCAACACCCTCAATCGACCAGGCGGCGAGCACTGATCAGCCAGGCACTAAGGTTTCTGACAGCACTGAAGCTAAGAAAGAGTCGGCCAACCTTGACTATACGGACCACCAGTCGCCGGTCCCGGAGTACGAGGATCCCAGGCACCTGGACGCGAGGGCTCCTCAGCGCGGACGAACCTGGACATAGAAGCCTTTGTGTTTGGGGACGAAAATGCGGTGCACTTTAAACACCCCGTACTCCGGACCACCAAATGGAACCGCCGCATTCAATTCCAGATCATGCGGAACGCGATGGTTGGCGAGGTAGCGGCTCTAATGGATGGAACAGAGGTCCTTTGGAGTGTTTCGAAGGCCATTGTGGTAGTTCAGACCGGTCTGATGGACATCGAACGCACTGACAAGGCACCAAGCACGGTGGTGGAGGATCTGTGCTCTAAGCTGGGAGAGTGGATGGAGAGGGTGGTTTATGCTTTGCCAACTGCATGGTTGACATCGGATGAGGGCACTCGCAGTCGGTGCTGGCAGTCGAATGAAGGAATGAGGGCGGCCTGCAGAGAATTGGGCCCCAGGGTGGAGTTTGTCGCGATGAGCTGGGCAATGAAGTCGGTGGCGGATGGCACGGAATACAGTGCAGGCATGGCGGAGGCGTTGGGAAACCGGCTGGGCCGGCGCCTCAGGTCTTTTTAGGACTGCGCCTCCCCAGACTAATCCAGCACATCCAGTCTCGGGCCACTCGTCTCGAGGTCTCGCTGATAGACGCACTGAAGCGGGCCCAGTGTCAAGCGACAGGGAAACCTTAACGGAGGCCAGCCCCGAAGAAGTAGCCTCACTGAGGCAGTCCGTAGCGGCCCGCGGAGAATGCCCACAGTAGTGGGAGGCTGTCACTCGGCGACAACGAAGAGGACCTCGTCGCAAGCGGTAGAGCGGGAGTACGTGAATCGGGGTCCTGAACATGCAAGGCCCCAGGAGAGAACAGAAATGGGCTGAGCTTTCGAACGAGATGCGGGAGTGCAGAATAGGAATGTTTACGTTGGTGGAAACGCACTTTCGTGAGGAGGAGGTCCCCCCAGCGGAACCAGGCATGTAGTGGGAAGGAAGTAAATAGGCAAACCGGCGAAAGGCGGGGCGATGATGTCGCATGTCTTTGGATGGAGCCCCACCAATGGTCTCGAGAGCGGCAGGCATGTGAAGAGCACATGTGGCTGGGGGAGAAGGTGGCCGGCAAGCCGGGCGAGGGCAAACGTTGAGAAAAATAGGTCAATGAGCGCTTGCCTCGGTGTGGACATGCAGGCTTTGCGTGATCGATACGAGCTCCTGATTGTGGGGGACTTTAACGCCCACAATGAGGAGCTAGATGGCCGTACAGACGGGAATGGCAAACTGCTGTTGGAGATGATGGAGAGAGAGACAGCCTGGTTCTCGTCAATGACAGGCAAATGCCAAGGCATGGTCACGTGGTCGGTGCGTGATGGGTCATCATGCATCGATTATTGCCTTATGTCTGAAGGATTATATGGAGCCTTGTATCAGATGGTCATAGACGGGGATGAGAATCTGGCGAGTGATCACAACAGGTTTCGCCTCGTCCTTGGCCAAGACTGGCCCTGTCACCCACAGCATCGGAGAACAGCTCTGCCGGCACGGCCCAGTGAGAGTGAGCTGGACAGGATGGCAGACCAGCTGGAGAAGATAGTGGACGCGACGGGAACATACGAGCAGATGGTGGCAGAGCTGAGCGCTGTTTGGCTGATCGACCTGCGCGGAAAAAGGGCCGGGCGAGCAAGGGCGTTGTGAACAGCTGAAGTAGCGGCGGCTATCAAGCGCCGTCAGGAGGCCAGCCGGCTGCACAGACACATCAGCAAGCAAGCAGATAAAGAGGCCACGGAAAAAGCTTGGGCAGAGTTCCTAACACTTAAAAGGGAGGCGGCTGCCCTAGTTCAGGAGCGCATGCGGACACTTAACGTTTCTTGGACGACCTTCGGCACTACGGTCCTTTAAGCACATCCTCGTCCGCCTCCGCGCATCGGCGGACGAGGATGTGCTTGAGGGACCGTCATGCATGCCTCTTTTGGAAGCGTGGCTTCAGTCGCTTCAGTGCGACGACGGCATGGCGACAGCACCGAGAGACGTGGAGGCGCAGGATGGGCAGCGCACTGCATGAACAGCTACACAGGACGACTTGACAATGCTAGCCGGCTTGCGACGGGCGCCGACAGAGCGAGAACTCAAACAAGCAGCCCAAAGAATTGATGCGGGGATAGCATGGGGTGGACGATATCCTTATATGTCTGATCAAGACGCCGGGCCCCTGGGCATGGGCACGTCTGGGAGATCTGATCCCTCAGGTTCTAACGGAAGCCATCATTCCCAGAGACTGCAGTGGAAACGCAGCCGTGTCCGCCCTCTGTACAAAGGTTCCGGAGACAAGCTGGATCTTAACAGTTACAGGCCCATGGCAATTAGGCCGGTATTGTATCGGCTGACCATGTAGGTCATAAAGGACCGCCCGCAGCGCTGGGCAGAACGCAAGGGTGTTCTCGGAGAGCTACAGGCGTGTTTCCGGACTGGCAGACGCATTGAGAACAACTTTTTTGTCCTCACACAGTGCATTGACATCGCCATGCTGGTCGGTGGCCCGCTCTATGTGGCTCTCCTGGATATATCTAAGGCATACGACCTAGTCAACAGGGAGCTGCTCTGGGAGATTCTGAGCGAGCTCGGCCATGACGAGGGGGACCTTGACTTCATCAGAGCGCTGTACGTGGACACAACAGCGGAAGTCGAGTGGGGGATACCACGGCTCCGATAGAGGTGCAGAGGGGTCTGAGGCAGGACTGTCCGCTGTCGCCGGTGCTGTTCATGCTTTACGTTTCATGAGTGACGCATCGGTTGGAGGTGTCGGGGCACGGCTACGAACTGAAGCATCATGAGAATGGCCTACGGGTTGTGAGTCGCATCTCAACCTTAGTTTACGCGGACGATTTCGCCGTGATGACAGGTTCGCCGGAGGAACCACACAGCCTACTCGACATATGTGGCAAGGAAATGGCTAGGCTGCAGTTGCGGTTCAGCTCTGAGAAATGCGTGGTCATGGCATGGAGTGCGACGGACTCTCAGCAGTGGGCGTGGTTTCTGCAAGGAGGCACAGTGCAAACGGTGGGAGCGGCAAAATACCTCGGCGTGCATCTGAGCACAGGTCCAGACTACTTGTCAGCTTATGAGCGGTACGTGAGGGTGCGAGCCGCTAGAGACAAGGGTATCCTGGGTTGACAGGCGCTCTGAGCTTTCAACCGGTATGAGGTCGTGCTGGCGCTATGGAAGATGGTAGCGGTGCCCTGGTTGACATACGCCAACGTCGCACTGTGCCTCTCTGCTGGGACACGCAAGTTTCTGGAGAGGCGACAGAGGGACGCAGACAGGATGGCGCTGTGTGTCCACAGAAACACGCCTGTAGAGGGAGTGCAGGGGGGACCTGGGTTGGTCCTCCTTTGCGGCGCGAGAGGCAGTGGCGAAGCTGCGCTACAAGGACCGGCTGCTACGTTTGCCCAAGGCGAGCCTGGCACACCAGATGCTGCTCCACGCCATTTTTGTGGGGGTGTCCACGAGGTGGACCCGACGGACAGCTAATCTGCGCCGCCGCTTTGGTGTTCCGCCATCGCTGCTGCTGCCGCGGATCCCTCTAACGTGACAGGAGCGAGGATTAAGCAACAGGTACGGGAGGCGGAAACGGAGGAGTGGCATAGGGGAGCGCGGACAAAGCCCACCCTGAGACTGTACAGTGTCAGCAAGGACGTCATATGCCGAGAGCGTCTTCATGACAACACGCTAGGCAGCGGCTTGTTGACGGAGGCCCGCTGTGGGGTACCATAGAGTAAGATATATATAAAGAGTGGATACTCCTACAGGGCCCCAGCGCCTCGCTGTGCGCACAGGTTAGACGTCATGGGGCTCCGGAATAGGAGCTTCACCTAGATTTGTGAGGGCCTGGGCCAATAGGGCCTCGGTCCAAACACCTCCTTGTACAAAGTGTAAATAATTGTTTGTCACCACCACAACCACCACAGCGGAGTCGGCGAAGCGTGCCAGCCTCAGAGCGGGGCGATTCAAAATACCAAATCTCGGAGCCCGGAATGTTACTTTCAGTTTCGGTTTTTCGCATGCATCTCGTAGTTTTATACACGGGTGTTTGCACCACTTGCGCGAAGTAGTTACCGGCATTGTTTAAACTAGAGGCAGTACCTGAAGCAATACAGAGCGATGTTGCTCGTCATCAACCCACTCTTGCGCCCCCTTTTATAGGGCCCGACAGGAACGCAGAAGTGTTCGCACGGGCATATGGGGCTATAGATAAAGCAGAACCCTTTGAATCCGGAGGTTGCGGCGCATGCTACCTAGCCGTGACAATTAATACTATTTGTACATATTCTTGCCTTACGTTTAGTAAGCAAATATGCTATATTCCGTTTCTTCGACCTGTCTACAGTTTATATTTAATTACATACAGTACTAAAGCTAACCTTTCTTTTGTCTGTGCAACGCCGTCTGGCTGAGTCGTGGAACCTCTAGCTGGGCCGCAAAAGGCGTCGAGTGCCCTCTATATACATATATATATTACAGTGAACTAGAATATTCTAAGTTCACTGTATATATATGTTCCCTCCTCCATGTATATGTTACTCTATAGGGGTACTGTGAACTCGAGAGACAACCTGCAGAGACAACTAGGCACGTGATCCTGGAATTCCCGGCAGTTTGGTCGGCTCCCGTGACCCGAGTGTTGTCAGCTGCCCTGGGCTTCGGGGAACCTGTGGCACCACGGGTAGTGGAGTGCACGAAACGGCGTCTTGAGTTCTGGTGGCAACAGGGGGCACTGCGACCCCAGCGGCAGCTGGCGCCTGTGTTGTGACTGTTTTGATGACCAGAGAGTCTGGACTGAGAAATAACGGGCGCTGTTTTTTTTTGTGCGTTTGTTCCTTCTGTTACATTTTTTTTTGCTCCACCGCGCGACAAGGCAGCGGTGACCCGCTACAAAGGGCATAGCCACCATCACCGTCACCATCAACGTCATCCCCATGTCTATAGCATGGTCTATAGTGTACTAGAATTTCTAGTACACTATACATATGTCGTCTGCTATTCGCGGTGTCGGCTGCACTCTTGCATGCGCGCCATAGATGTTGGTCAGTTTTTTTTACCAAAAATGTTTTAGTCACATGTTCTCTTTTCTTTGAGAATCCTTCACTATAATATGCGACCTTGGTTATCCTCGGACTTGTTTTGGGCTTCGTCTAGAGATTACCAAGGAGGCCGAAATCGACGGGCTCTTGCTGCATAATTTAGGCATACATTATTCCTACGTTATAAGAGTTAGCTTATTTTAGCAACACGCACTCCCGCATATAAAAAGCAACTTGTCCAACGTTTCCACGCGTGTACATGCACCGCGAAAGTGGGGAGGGGTTAGCGTTATGTTCCTGATTACTGAGGTATTGCCGTCGCTCTTTTGGTCCAAAACCAAATAGTGAATCTCAGACAAGCATATCTTGACGCGAGAGCATACCTTGCGAGGAGGAGGAGGAATAAACGTTATTTTAAAAAAATAATGTAAACACTCCCAGGAGGACCTCTTAGTCCAGGAGCCCTCTGGCTGTTCCTTCTAGCTTAGCCCGCTCGACCAGCCGCAACTGATCTGCAGGTTGAGTGGCTAGAAGGGCAGCCTCCCAGGCGGAGGGGGTGGGGTGTTTGACGGAAGGAACGCGGATGGGATGTGGGCATTCCCATAAATAATGGTAGAGGGTGGGTGGGGGGGGGGGCGTTGCATGTGGTGCAGTATGGTGAGAAGTCTGTAGGGTGAAATATGTGGGCAAATGGAGGAGATGGAAACGAATGTGTTTGGAGTTGTCGCCAGTACGTGCTGTCGATGTGAGAAAGCGTGTGATGTGGTGGCGGGTACGTGGCACGGCAACGACGATAGTCAAGAGGTTTGATGGTGGTGTATATTGAAGGTTTGGGGAGGACATCCACTGGCGCCCAGAAGCTTAGTTCTCGGGCAAACGCATGAGCGCGCTCATTTCCGAGGATGTCCTCGTGCCCCGGAACCCATGTGATGGTGATGGGATCGGGAGGGGTAGGTAGAGTAGATAATATTTTAGCAGATGAGTGTGGGAGTGCTCCTCGCAGTTAATATCTGTATGCTGTTTGGGAGTCTGTGCATATTGTGGGGTGCTGAGTCTGCAACTGATTTATGTGTGCAATTGCGAGTGTAATGGCCAAGCATTCGGCCTCAGTGATGATAGTGCAGTGAATGGAGGCGGCATTGAATGTTGAGCGGCGGACGTCCGTGAATACAGCAGTTCAGATGTGAGTAATGTCCGGATTGTGTGAAGCATCCGTGTAGATGATGTCCTGGCGTGTAGAGTACTGTTTGGAAAAATATGAGGCACAGGCTGCGCGACGGCCTTTGTGGCGTTCGGGATCCATATTTCGTGGGAGGGGCTTGAGCTTGAGGAGGCTCCGCAGATGCGGAGGGATGGCTATATGAGTATCAAGTGAAGGATCAGGGGTATTGTAGCCCATTGAGCGCAAGAGATGAGTGCCTGTAGATGTTGTGCGGAGTCGACGTTGTTGGCTGGAGAGGTGCGCCTCTATGATCTCCTCAACATTGTTATGAATGCCTAATTGAAGGAGCCGAATCATACTGGTATGACGAGGTAAATGGAGGGCAGCTTTAACGGATGAGTGGTGTAGGACATTAAGTTTGGTGATGTGATGGTAGGGGAGGTGGTAAGCTAGTCGACTAACGATAAGGGCATCTACGAGTCTTAAAGTGTCTTTTTCCTTGAGGCCATGATTGCGGCTTGAAATGCGACGAGTGAGATGTGTTATCTGGTTGATTTGGCGCTGCAGGAGGTGTATGATGTAGGTGGCTCTAGTGTCCTGTTGAATGTGGAGACCCAGCAGTCAGAGCCGTGGTACTTTGGGAATCGGAGCGTAGTCAAGGCGTACGGTGATGGTTGGAGCACGTGGGGAAGGCTTGATGACCAGGAGCTCAGATTTCTGCGGTGCACACGCAAGACCTATAGCCTGTGTATATGTGTGGATGGCATCTGTAGCGAGTTGTAAAGTATGTTCAACTTGACCAGGGCAACCCTTAGTAGTCCATAGTGCGATGTCGCCTGCATATATTCAGGTATAGTTTCAGGTATACGTCAGGTATAGTTTTGAGTATCCGGGCTAAGGTAGTTAGGGCGATGTTAAAGAGGATGGGTGAGAGGACTGAGTCCTGCGGTGTGCCTCGGTTAGGTAAATAGATGATCGGGAAGGTGTAGGACCCGAGTGTGATATGAGCCGTGCGTTTGGTTAGGAATGCCTCAACGTAGCGCCAGATGCGTAGTCCGCAGTTAGTTGTGGCAAGGGTAGACAGAATGTGGTCATGGCTCACGTTGTCAAATGCCTTTTGTATATCCAGTGCAAGTATGGCCCTTGTGGCATATTTATGGAGGGTATTGTTTAGGATGGTCTCTTTCAAGTGCAGTAGAATGTTTTGGGTGCAGAGATGTGGGCGGAAGCCGAATTGAGAGTGAGCAAAAAAAGCGGTATATTCGAGTTCAGGTAGAAGCCGTCTAAGGATTACGTGTTCATAGAGTTTGCCAAGACAACTTGTGAGAGAAATGGGACGTGGGTTGTCTAAGGAAAGGGGTTTTCCAGGCTTAGGAATGAAGTTGATTGTAGCGTGTTTTTAAGAGGCTGGTAAAGTGCCCTCCCTCCAGTGTTGGTTGTAGTAAGCTGTGAGTTGAGAAAGAGATGTATCATCAAGGTTTCGAAGGAGTTTGTATGTAATTTGGTCGGGCCCGGATGCGGTGCTACGAGTGATGTGGGCGAGGGTGGCCCGTACCTCCGCGGTGGTTATGTCCTCATCTAGCCTTGGGTTAGGTGGGGGAGGGGATGGGGGCGTGGAAGGAGGTGGGAGGGGGGGGGCGAAATATATCGCTGTGTGAGGTATTGAAGGATGTCTGTGCCTTGTTGTGCTGTAGTGTGAATGAGGCGGTGCGTGTTGATGGCTGTCTGTTGTTTGGTGGCTATGGGGTTAGCAGGGTTCGGAGAATACTCCAAGTTTTTCGCGTGCCTAAAGTACCCTGAAGGCTATTGCAGAGGTTTCGCCAGTTGGAGTTTGCCAGATTGGCTACATACTCTATGGCCTCAGTGGTAATATGTGCGATTCGGAGGCGGAGTTTTCTGTTGTGTCGTCTTTTCTATCTCTTAACGAAGCTTCACATTGCCTCCCACAGATGCAGAAGATGAGGAGCAATTTTGGGTGCTTGCGGAGTGTTTTTGATGTGTTTAGGGATGCGTTTAAGTGCAGATTGGAGCTTATCTATCTAGGCGTTCAGTGGGAGATCGCTGTCCTCGGGAGTGACGCGCTGATTGCTCACGAAATTCTTTCCATTTAGTGAGATGCTGGGTCTTGAATATGAACTGTTTTGCGTCATATTGCAGTTGAATTTGGCCCTGCGGGCCGTTGGCCCTGCTGGTGTCGTCGCCTTTATAATATGCGAGAAATCAGTGCGTCGATAAGGAACCTATAACCGTGCAGCCCACTGACTGTGGCTGTGCCTTATGCTGAAGAAAACATGCCTTACTCTTCGTGCGGTAACTTATCTTCATCAAAAACTTCTGCATGAGGGACGAACACTGTGTCAATCGTCCAAAAAAGAAAAGAGACGTGTATTTTGCTATTGCAGCCTGCAATGCAGACGACCCTCCACCGTGTATATTCTGTGACGTCACACGAGCATTCCAAAATGGCGGTCGCTCTCGGTGGGAGGAGCTTCCCGATTCCGATTTCTATCGCGTCTTTTTTTTTTAATATGCGCCGCGCGCTAGGCACTAAAACTTTGCGGGTAGCATTACAGATCTCTATATTATTCATAGAAGTATAAAACGGCAATACGTTGAACGACCCTGTCATCGCCCCATTAAGAAACATCTAGACTTCCTTATATTTGCGTCTACATACGCTGCGGTAGAAGAGGTGGAGGGAATGGGTTTGGTAAGGTATGGAGGAACGTGTACATGGCCCACAGCTAGATTGATGGCACCGGTGTCCCGCTTGCACGTCGAACGTCGCCAAGCCGGTCGTCAACGGGGCTGAGTCTGAGATGAACGTCAGGACAGACGACATCCTTAGCGCAAAAAAACACACGCACACGAGAGAAAAGGCGGGACAAGGGACAAGCGCTACTCCCTTGTCCCGCCTTTTCTCTCGTGTGCGTGTGTTTTTTTGCGCTAAGGATGTCGTCTGAAGCTGAAAACCATCTAGCCCGTCTAAAAGTTCTTTTAAACGTCAGGACAGCGCGCCGCAAGCTCGGCCTACTTGAAAGAGAGTTCCGGCACGACCAGGCCCGGAGGGAGTCGGCCGATAGCCCCATCAGCACAGTCATAAGGGCGCGTAATTGAGAGCGAGAGAGAGAAACAACTTTTATTGCCAAAAGAGTGTAACCGTTAAGGCATATCGGCATGGCGTGGCCCCCAGGTGGGGGCGACGCTCTGGGACCACGAGACAAGCGCCAACGCGTGATTGCCAGGAAACTGCCTGTGGTCTATGTCGGCCATTGTGTGACAATGGTGCAAATTGAGGGAATGTCTGGCGGTATCCCGCCGCGATGAAAGCAGTACAGCAGAAGTGGGTCAGCAGCGTCTCCATCTGAATTTTGCGAAGCGTGACGGTCTGCTTGTGCCAGAAATCGCGGCAAGGGATCTTCGGAAAGAAAAGAGGGTTTGCTGAGGCCTGAAGGTACGAGGAGTAGCGAGACCAATTCATTTCTTGCTTCCGTATGACGTCGGCTTCTTCAGTGAGGAGCTTGGCGACATCGTCATCATCATCACCGCCAGCCTGGTTATACCCACTGCAGGGCGAAAGCCTCTCCCATATTTCTCCACTTAACCCGGTTCTGTGCTAGCTGCATCCACTTGACCCCCGCGAACTTCTTAATCTCATCCGCCCACCTAACTTTCTGCCGCCCCCTGCTACGCTTTCCTTCCCTTGGAATCCAGTTTGTTACCCTCAGCGACCATCGGTTATCCTCTCTTCGCACTACATGTCCTGCCCATGTCCATTTCTTCTTCTTAATTTCCACTAGAATGTCGGTAACTTGAGTTATTTCTCTGACCCACTCTGCACGCTTTCTATCTCTTAATGTTACCCCTACCATTTTTCGTTCCATAGCCCTCTGGGTTGTCCTCAACTTAAGTAGAACTCTTTTGGTTAGCCTCCACGTTTCAGACCCATAGGTGAGTACAGGCAAGATGCAACTGTTGTATACTTTCCTTTTGAGCGATACCAGTAAGCTGCTAGTCATAATCTGCGAGTGCTTGCCAAATGCGCTCCATCCCAATCTTATTCTTCTTGTTATTTCCTTTTCATGGTCCGGATCTGCGGTTACTACCTGTCCTAAGTAGACATATTCGCCTACTACTTCCAGCATTTCGCTACCTAATGTAAACTGCTGTTCCTTCCCGAGGCTGTTGAACATTACCTTAGTCTTCTGCATATTGATTTTCAAGCCTACCTTTCTACTTTCCCTGTCTAGGTCATCAATCATTATTTGCAGTTCATCCCCTGAGTTGCTTAGCAAGACAATGTCATCAGCAAATCGCAGAATACTGAGGTATTCTCCATCTACCCTTATCCCTACCTGCTCCCATTCCAAGTCTCTGAATACTTCCTCTAAACAAGCGACATAACGCTTCTTGGCGACATAACGCTTGCATATTAGAAGGGGAAGTCCTCTCTAGGACAGATAGTAGATGTGCACGTGCCAGGTGATGGACCCTCTCGTTGCCTGGGATACCGCAATTAATTGGCGGAGATCAGGGGCGTAACCAGGGGAGGGGACTATGGGGCTTCACCCTCCCCCCCCCCCCCCCCCCCCGAAATGTTTCTGTCGTGTTCAAAGTTTAGGGTGTGGCAATTGCGCGTTACTGCGGCAGTGTGGTGTGAGTGGTACTCCAGACTGGCAATCATGAGCGGGACACTATGTTGTGTGCCAGCGGCACTGTGTAGTGCAGTGTGTTTTTTACTGTTGTCACGGCTGGGACCGGACGAAGATTTAATAAAGATGGTGATACCAGGATGGGATACTTGGTCGGCATCGTTGCTGCAGCTGCCAAGGGAAGCTAACATCCCTGGTACCCATCTGTGCCGCATGGCCGCCACCCCCAGTGAGGCCTGCAGTGAATTTTACGACTTGTCCCGCCTCAAGGACTGGGAAGATTATGCACAGCGTTTCGAATTCTTCCTGGTTGCGCAAGGTATTATAGACGGCGGTAAAAAGCGGTCTACGTTCTTTCGTCGTTGCTATGATGCCACTTTTCATTTGGCGAAAGCGCTCGTCGCGCCAGCCCAGCTCAAGGATACTCCGTTCGAAACAATACTTGCCATACTCACGGAGCCCACAAGCCACTGGAGCGCGCAAGGCGATTAAGTTCCACCGACGCGACCAGGCAGATGCTGCCCTTCGAACTATGGGGCAGCATCACCACCCTAGACCCCGTGCTGCAGACCGTTTTGTTTTCGGGTTACGGAACGACAATGTAAAGCGACAACTTTTGGGCAACAAAGAAGTTACCCACGCTAGTGCTGTGGAGGAGGCAACCGCTACCGAGGCCATCGATCGGGAAGCCAACCGCGGCGTCCATCCAAGTGTAACATCGCCGCGCATCGAGCCAGTACATCAGGGAACGAGCGTGGACGTCGATAATGAGCAAAACACTACTGAAGATGTCTTGCGTCTACGGAACATTCCTGCCCAGCGGACGGACCCAGAAAGAACAGTGGGCGTCACCTGTGCTGCTTGCGGCGGTCCCCACGAACGGCGCATGTGCCATTTCAGGGATGCCCAGTGTAGGGGCTGTGAAAAAACGGGTCACATATGATGATTGTCTGCCGTTCTCGAAGGCCAAGAGACCATCGCCAGAACTCCGAGACCGATGGCAGGCCGCCTCGCGTTAGAGCCACGCCTGGCACGAATATTTCCTACTGCGACGACCAAACTGCGACCGCTATCCACGATGTGCCTGCATCCGCCCAGAGGACGACACATGTGCACGGTGGTAAAATTGAAGGATAGCCATGCCGAATGGAGGTGGATTCGGGGTCAACTTTTTGACTGATATTTGACGCCACAGCCAGGAGGATTTTTTAGAGCTGCCGATTACCATCGCTGAAACCGCTAGATATCATGATGAAGGATTATCGGGCCAATCGCATAGCTGGGCACGGATATGGCACATTCAGAGTGAAGTTTAAGGCTTTTGATGGTCTGTTACTTCTTATCATTGTTAAGGGCGAGTGTCCTAGCCTGCTTGGACTGGGCTGGTTCAGCGCTGGATATCAACATCACAGGAGTGCAGCATTCAACCAGCCGTCTCACTCAATTGCTGACATTCCAGGAGTGCAGTTCAGTGTTTGATGGAGCATTGGGGTGTTACGAGGGGTCACATATGCAGTTAGCACTCAATCCCGAGGTTGCGCCAATCCGACTGAGGGCCCGCAGAGTACCTTTCGTGCTTCGTCCGAAAATCGATGTGGAGCTGGATAAGCTCATACAGCAAAATGTCCTGGAGCCAGTTGATCATGCAAGATGGGAAACGCCTATCGTCCCTCTCTTGAAGGCTAATGGGGACGTCCGTATCTGTACAGACTGTGTTTAGAAAAAGCTTTGTTAGACATTAGACATTCACATGAGCGGTGACAAATGACCAAAACAGGAATTGCAAATGATTAACAACAAAGGAAAGTGTACATAAAATACATCCTAACGAACAAATACATTACAGATCAGTATTTACATACAAAATAAAATTTCGGCAGTTCGTGATGATGGTATATACACTTTTTAATGGCAATGTACATGAAGGTATAGACAGTGTAGAAAATTTGCCAAATAAAATAAATATAAACATATACAGCAATCGTATGCACAGTATTTATTGACATGTGGGTTGCAATGTGAACAGCTGTGAGTGTACATATATATTTGCATTATATTGCAGGTACCAAGGTGTGTTAAAAACCACTAAATACACGTCCATTCGACTTGTGTGGATACACATGTGTGTTGCGGTGTGTACAGGAGGGAGTTGACATAAATATTTACATTATATTACGGAACCAAGGTGGGTTAAAAACCACCCGTACACGTCCATCCGACACGGAAACAAAAGGGCAAGACCATTGGCGAAGGAACTCTCGTTCACCAAAGTAGAAAAGTTCCTCAGCAAGAAAGCTTACGATCTCCTTTCGTTGACGCGCTAGGAGGGAAAAGCGCACGTCGGCGCCGGCTCGATGCGACAGTCTCACAACGATTGCGCCATAACGCGAAAGCGCCAGCTACAATCAGCAATCGTGCAAAGCGACCGCTAGGACATCTACCATTTATCTGAAATCGATCAATACCTAGACATCTGAAACCGACATGAACTTCCCTCCAAAAAACACGAGCAACGACGCATTACTGGGCCTTGTGACGATTGGATTCTTGAAGTGGGCAGTTGGGGCACTGCGCTATCCGCAAAATGCCTCATCGCTGCAGCTGATCTCGTGTAGGCAAAACCCCCCACTCCAAAAGCCACATAAAGTCACGTAAATTCCCTGACAGAAACGACGCTGTGAGGGGTAACCAACAAGTGGAATCCGCCCTTCGCCTACGTTCCGCAGGCACCAGCGGAAGTAGTAACGTTCCAATTGACTCCACTACTCTGTTCGCCGAGACGTCTAAGTCAGGGCTCACATGGCGGACGTGGCGACGAAATGCCACCATACACGAATAAAACAACAGGCATCCGGAAAGCCTGAGGTCTCCTATTAAGTGGTATGTCAGAGACCAGCTCCCTGACACTTGTGCCTAAAAAATAGAAGGCAAGCACCAGTGCTGGGCACTCATCACCCTGCAGCAAACGAAGAAGGAAGCATAGAGCCAGCAGCCGACAGCAGACTAACAAAGAAGGGAAGGCAAACCCACCCTTCGAACGTGGCTGGCCAAGTGCCGCACGGCATACTAGTTCCGTGCGACCTGCCCAAAAAAATGAACTTACAAGAGATTGAAGGGAACGCAAAATTCTGAGAGGTGGATGCGTTACATGTGCGAGGTACCATATTCGCCCGCAGAAAACAGTGTGGACAAGGTAGCGTTTCTCCAACATGGGTAGTTCAAAGGAACTGTCTGTAGTCACCTTGCTGCGCACCTCGTTTAAGACGGAAGTCCACACGGAAGCTGCTATCCCACGTGCCTCATAATCAATGCCAAGTACGCGGATGGTGTCGCTGTGAATAATTGGTAGGGCACCATTAAGGCGCGCTTCTGGCCTGCCAATTAAAAGATATTTACTTTTTTTTTCAAACCTGAGAGCAGCCCCAGACGCCTTGCCGTATCTGTCAAAAAGATGAAGGCAGGGCAACAGGCTCGCTTCATCACGCAGATACAGCGTAATATCACCCGCGTAAGCAGTCACGCGAAGCGTCTGACACCATGGGAGAGGGAGGCCGCGGATACTTTGGTCTGTAATTATTGCCCTCAAATAAGGCTCTAAGCTGAGAGCAAGCAAAAGAGGCGAGAGGGGACAACCTTGCCGGACACCTCGGGTCACAGGGAAAGGGACACTTTCCCACCTATCCATCGCCAGTGTGCTTTGAATGCCATCATACATGCTTTTAATTAAACATATTGTAACAGTACAGAAGAAGATGAAGCTTAGAACACAAGTGAAGGAGAAAGACGTTGGAAAAGACTCTCGTGCCGGACGCGCTGCCGTTGACCAGCTGAGCTCCCTGCCCTATCTTCTTCTTGTTCAGCGCTCCGACGTCTTATCCCCGTCGTAACAAATTGGTGGTCAGGTGCTGGGTACGACCAGTACGACTACCCTCAAGACGCATCCTCAACCGCTGGAGCTTCGTCGGAGCCGTCGCCTCGCTGGTCTCCCACCCTTTTCAACAAGAATGCAGTAGACTACCGAGCAGCCCCAAACATCAACACGGGACTCTACCCTCGTCTCGCGATGTACCGCCGACAACCACGAATGCGACGCTACCGTTTCGCGAGCCTCGTTCCTTTGCCGGCCAAGCAGGGGAAGATGTTAATGACTGGCTCACTCATTATGAACGTGTGAACCGCTATAACCGCTGGGATTCAGTGGCTAAACTAGCCAATGTTATCTTTTGTTTTGGCGCAAACCACCTTGATGAGATATGAGAACCACGAGGACTCCCTGACAACTTGGGAAAGTTTTGTCGAAGCAATCAAGGAATGTTTCGGTGACCTAGCTGCAAAGAAGAAACAGGCCGAACAGACACTTGCTCAGAGGGCCCAGGCAGCCGGAAAAACTTGCACCACCTACATAGAGGCCATACTCAAGTTGTGCAAGACCGTCTACAGCAGGATGACTGAAGACGATAAAGTAGGCCATCTGCTCAAGGGCATTCCGGAAGATGTCTACCACTTCATCATTGCTATAGTGCTCTAGAATATTGCCCAATCTTCTAGAGCACTATGTCATTGCCAAGGAAAACTTGAGTCCGGTCTCTGACGTTATCCGGCACTGCCGGACATTCGAGGCCCTAAAGACTCGCCGCATTACCCCGAAATTTGGATGGCTCGCAAATGTGACTACAGTGGCTAGTATTGAAGAATCGCCATCTCAAAGCCCCCTGTGCGCCATCCGTGAAATTATTCGAGATGAGATGTCACGACGTGAGCAGCTTGCCCGGCCCAATGGCTTCGGAGGGGACGTATATGCTCTTCCAACCTATGGGGTGCGTGCCCGCCGATTTCCGCGAAAGTCACCGACTTTGCCTGCCGCGAAGACCTATACACTCCGCGACCAAGACCGGAAGAGAGTTTCCAACGAATATTTTGCCATCAGCGTAGAGATCCTCGTCCTTACTCCAGTCGCACATCGCGCCGACCGCCGGACAACTACATCGTCCCGGAACCACCATCTAGATATTCGTCGTGGCCTACCATGCAGGAACCAGCTGACACGCCACTTTTTGACCGACCTCTTCCGGTGTGCTACCGGTGTGGTGTCGCGGGTCACATTTCCCGCTACTGCAATCGGCGCACATCGTTCCGGAATCCCCCGACGGCATCGAACCGACGCACTGTCCAGCCCTACATCGACAGCTATCGGCCAGAACATCCCTCCCGGAGGGGCCGTTTTCAAAACGAAGGGCTCCGCAGCCATTCGCCAGCGTCTGACCGTAGTGTGACACCACCTCCGTCATTTCGTGTGCGCCGCTCCCCGTCTCCACGGCGCCGATCTCCGCTACCAATGACGAAAAACTAGCCAGCGCGACCAATGGAGGTGAGGTCGCTGGACAATGCGAGCTGATACCTATTATTCCTCCGTCTGTGTGCTTATTAAAGAACAAGGTCAATGTGATTGTTGATGGTTTGCCAACGATGGCTTTGGTAGGCACTGGTGCTACAGTTTCAGTAATGAGTTTAGATTTTAAGAACCTTTTGAAGAACAAAGTTATGTTTGTCTGGGACAAAACTGCAAATTTTTATGGAGTAAGTGGAGAGTTATTGTATCCGGTTGGGGTATGCAGCGTTAAAGTTTCTCTGGGGGGCACAGTATTTCCGGCGCAGTTTGCAGTACTGCCCCGATCTACACACGACGTAATCTTGGGAATTGACTTCCTGCGTATGTGCGGTGCTACAGTTGATTGTCGAACGGGAGAGCTAAGTGTTAGTGGTTCTCTTTCTCATGAACTTTTGGAAAAGACGTCAAGTTATGAAGACGTTTTGCGTGTGTGTGATGAAGTCGTCATACCGCCACATTCTGCAGTGTGTGTCCAGGTGTCCTGCTCCCGTGCTATTAACGACTCTTTTGAGGCTACTGTGGCACCTCTTAATTTACAGTGCGTAAAGAAAAATGCGTTAGTGCTGCATTGTTTGGTTCACGTGAAAGAGGGCCGTACAGGACTGTGGACTATAAATTGCTGATCGGAACCAGTTATTTTTCCAGCGTGCTCCAAACTAGCTTCAGGTAGCGCAACTCTCCCGAATTGTGTAGCTGTCGTTACTCCTTCCCTAGACAACCCCGCTACTAACTCACCTGCTGACGAAAAGCTTCTTCCAATGATCAGCGCATCGTTGAACCCCTCACAACGACAGATATTGAAGAACCTCTTGTCCCAGCACCTATCCGTCTAGTTTCGCGCAGTCCGACGGCTTGCAACATTTTCCGCTGTCGCGCGCACGCCACAGGATTGACACGGGATCTGCCCATCCGATCCGTCAAAAGCCGTACCGTGTGTCGCCATCAGAGCGTAAGATCATCACCGAGCAAGTCCAAGACATGTTAAACAGGGGCGTAATACAGGAATCCTCCAGTCCTTGGGCTGCTCCCGTGATATTGGTAAAGAAAAAAGACGGAACATGGAGGTTCTGCATTGACTATCGTCGCCTCAACTCCATCACTAAAAAGGATACAGTCCAGCCCACTTATAATGAACTTGATCGTCACGCGGCATTTGTTCGTTGTATCCAAAGTTCGTAGTAAGTGGCCCACCTATAGTACGGGCAAAAAGAGCAAGCGAGACGAAAGTTCTTTATTTTTGAAAAGAGTCCGTGATGCATGTCTGCTTCTTCAAAGCTTATCGCATCACTGCCGTTTCTAATTTTTTCAGCGCAGTAATATGTTCATCGGCAAGGCCTCTGCTGCACACGAGTTCCTTAAGCGACGCGATGTAACCGATCGCGGTTGAAGCGTTCACAGCAACCGGCGGTAGAGCAGCATCCCCGTCATCGTCCTCGTCGGTCTCTGGGCAGTCAGGAAGGGCTCGCACTTCACGCACAATAGCTTCGTCAGTGCATGGCTCCGCAATGTCGGCGTCGTCATCAGCAGAAACGAAATCGTCCCAGGCAACGTCAGGTCCGGCCAGCTGCGTGTCATCGACGCGTTGTCACAAGTCCTCGTGCGACCGGCCTTCCGGTGGGTGATCTATGGCGTCCTTGGTGCCTGGGCCCATAAAACCCGCCTTGCGGAAGCAATTTGCTATGCACTCCGCGGTGAGTTCCATCCACGCCGCTTTAAACACCTCCACGGCGGCAAGCAAGCTGATGCGAATTGGCATGGCAGCATCAATCGCGATCAACAAGCGTTGGATGACGCGCCGCCGGTAGCACACCTTGAACGCATGAATGATGCCCATATCCAGCGGCTGAATTTTGCAGGTTGCATTGGGAAGCAAGAAGAGCACTGTCACCGCACTCAAGGAAGGCTGCACATGGTGCGCACCAGGCGCAAGTCAAGCCCTTGGGCTCGCGCGTTGAGGCAGCCTTCAACTCCCCGATCTGGGAAAGGCACGGATGCGGGCACGATGTCAACGCTGTGCCATCGCACAGAAAGAATCGACGGCGGAATGCCCTCAGCGCGGAGTGGCAACGGAGCAACAAATGGAGAACCGGTTTTAGCCGGTAGAGCAGGCGCCTGACTTTCCGGATTGGCCGACGCAGATCACGTGATGCATCACAGCGACGCGGGCGGCGCTACTTTTTCTTTCGTCACCGCGCGCGCGCGCTTTTTCGTTTTCATTTTTCAACGCGCGCTTTTTCTTTTTTTACATCATTTTACCCACAAAGGAGCGCCGGGGGACGCTTTGTGCGCTGTGTTCGCGTCGTGTCAGGGGAACACAAAGTGCGCGAAATTCGCCTGCCGCGGGATCGCAGTCGAGCGAAACCGCGCCAAACACCGCCTGCTCGGTCCAAAAGGGGGCCCGACAGCTTCGCGTTCGCTCTAACCGAGTGTTGAGGCCACAACAGTTCGTTCTATGTGAGACACTGTGCCATTGCCCCAATATATATTTTGACGGTAGCATCGCCCTCGTTCGTACTAAGCGAGCGTTCGTTATATCTGCGGCTGTTATAAGTGAGCTGGACTGTATGTATCCTCTCCCGCGCATCGACAATGCCATAGATTGCCTTTTCTCCGCGTCTTATTTCTCTTCAGTTGATTTGCGATCAGGGTATTGGCAGATTCCGATGGACCCGGCTGACAAGGAAAAAACTGCATTTGTTACGCCGGACGACCTATTTGAATTTAACGTGATGCCCTTCGGCCTATGTTATGCGCCGGCCACATTTGAAAGATTTATGGACACAATACTTCGTGGCCTCCAGTGGAAAATCTGCATGGGCTGTTTAGACGACGTTATTTTTGGCCGGACTTTTACTGAACATAACAGGCGACTCGCTATTGTTTTAGATTGCCTACAGAAGGCTGGCCTTGTTCTGAATTCCAAAAAGTGCCGTTTTGGTGAATGTCAAGCGCTGGTACTCAGACATCTCGTCGACCGCGATGAAGTTCGGCCAGATCCACAGAAGACTGCAGCAGTTGCAGCATTCCAATGACCACAGACTCAAAAGGAGCTCCGCAGTTTTCTGGGGCTGTGTTCCTACTTTCGACGATTCATCCAAAGGTTTGCCGACGTCGCCTACCCTCTGACATCTCTTCTACAAAAGGACGTCCCTTTCGACTGGACCTCAGATTGTGACGAGTATTTCCGCCAACTAAAGTTTCTGCTTACATCACATCCCATACTAAGGCACTTCAACCCCTCCGCTCCGACTGAAGTCCACACTGATGCAAGTGGGATTGGTGTTGGCGCTGTGCTTGTGCAACGTTCGACAACAGGCGAACATGTAATTGCGTATGCAAGCCGTTCCCTCAGCAAACCTGAGCGTAACTACTGTTACGGAGCAGGAGTGTCTCGCTATAGTTTTCGCTGTTCAGCGGTTTCGGTGCTACCTATATGGACGCCATTTCACGGTTGTGAGGGACCATTATGCCCTGTGTTGGCTCGTCAACCTTCGTGATCCATCTGGTCGTCTGGCACGCTGGGCCCTTCGTCTGCAGGAGTACGACTTCACTGTTTCGTACAAGAGTGGCCGCAAACACGCCGATGCAGACTGTCTTTCACGTCTTCCTCTTCCTACGACCGAATGTGACTCTGGTGATTTCGATCATTACATCGCCTCCGCCGTGCCCGAGTTTCCCGACGCCTCGGCTCTGCGGACTACGCAAGAGACCGACATAAGCCTCGAGCCACTCCTTGAGGAGGCGCGGGATTCCACTGCTTCCAGCCCATTTTGTCTCCGTGATGGCCTTTTGTACAAAAAGGCTTACTCAAGCACCGGCACGAATTTTCTACTTGTGGTTCCCGAGAGTTACCGCTCGTGCATCTTACGTGCCATGCACGACGACCCCACTTCCGGTCACCTGGGCTCTGCACGAACGCTCCATGGTGCCCGCGACCAGTTTTATATTGGCCAAAGATGCGCCAGACGACTGAGCGATATGTGGCGAGCTGCACTCAGTGCCAACGACACAAACGCCCTGCGTCCACGCCACAGGGCCTGCTGCATCCTGTGACTCCACCACGTGGCGCACTTGAGAAAATCGGAATCGTCCTTATGGGTCCCTTCCCGAAGTCATCCGACGTAAATCGTTGGATCGTGGTTTGTGCCGACTATCTCGCCCGCTACTGCGAAACGGCAGCTCTTCCTTCAGCCACCGCTCACCACGTGTCCCTGTTCTTGCTCCGTTCTGTGATCCCCGCCATGGACCTCCACGAGTGATCATCAGTGTCCGAGGTCGTCAGTTTATGGCAGATGTTGTGGAAGAGCTTCTTCTTTTGTGTGCGTCGCATTTTCGGCACTCCACACTATATCACCCTCAAACCAAAGGCTTGACGGAGCGCACAAACCGCACACTCACAAGCATGCTATATATGTACATCGCATTTGACCACAAGAATTGGGATACTATACTGCCGTTTATAACGTTTGCATTCAACACTGCAACACCTGAGACGACTGGCTACAGCTCGTTTTCCCTGCTATATGCCCGTCCTCCTCGGTATTGTCTAGACAGCATTCTTCCTTACTCCGTCCATGACGAACCGTGCATCGCGGAAACTCTTTGCCGAGCCGAAGAAGCTCGCCGTCTCGCCCATTTGCGAATTCTCGCTTCGCAAGAGCGTTCAAAAGCTCGGTACGACAGCCGGCATAACCATGCGTCTTACGCCCCTGGAGGTTTAGTGTGGCTTTGGCTACCTCTCCGAAAGCGTGGTTTAGCCCAGAAAATGTTGGCGCATTACGCTGGCCCTTACGTTGTGCTTGAACACGTGAGTGAAGTGAACTACCAAATAGCACGTATGACAGCAAGTGGTCGTCGTTCAGTCAGAACCGAAGTTGCCCATGCCGCCCGGTTGAAGCCGTGTCACTCTCGTGGAAACGAATAACTACCTCGCCCGGGGGGCTTCGTCTGCCCAGGGGGAAAATGTAACAGTACAGAAGAAGATGAAGCTTAGAACGCAAATGAAGGAGAAAGACGTTGGAAAAGACTCTCGTGCCGGACGCGCTGCCGTTGACCAGCTGAGCTCCCTGCCCTATCGTCTTGTTGTTCAGCGCTCCGACGTCTTAACCCCGTTGTAACAATATTAAATTTTGCGGAAACTGAAAAGCACCCAAAACTCCGAATATGTAGCCATGATCTATCCGGTCAAAAGCTTTTTCTTGATCTAAAGAAACAAGGATGCCACTAGCTAAGCGTCTCTGTGTGTAATCAATGTCTCGAGTGGCATACGACAAACTATGTATTTCCCTGCCGGGAACAGAGCACACCTGATGACAACCAATTAGGGAGGCCATCACACCCCTCAAGCACCGAACCACGATGATTGCGAGAGCCTTGTAGTGTACATATAGAAGGGTGATCGGCCTCCACTCTTCTGGTCGAGATGATCCAGGATCACGTTTTGGGATCAAAATTATTAGCCCTCTTCGGAAACTGGCCGGAAAATCTAAATGATCAAAGCACTGTCGAAGAGCATTGGTCAGTGCTGGACCGACAACGTCCCAGAAACCCAAATAAAATTCCACAGGGAGCCCATCAGGCCCAGGCGCTGACCCGCGTTTCATTGACTCTAAAGCTGTCTTTACCTCTTCTAAAGAGGGAAGTGCACAAAGCACATCATGCATCTTCGGGCTGACCAGCGGCAACTCAGCTAACATTGGATGCGTCTCTACAGCTCCTACATCAATCGTAGCATCTGAACACGCCATGCCTTTGAAGTGCGTCAAGAAACGCATACAATCCCTAGTTTTATGGGACGCAGAGTGGGGCGCTCCGCTCAACGCTGAGCAATGGATGTAAGTTCTCCGTGCAAATCGAAGCACCTCAGGATGTGCAGATGAATTACGTCTTCCATGCCAGGCTGCCGCCGAAAGGGACGAGGCTCCAATAAGGCACTGATACCGACTATGTAACTCGTCGCACCATGCGCGCATCAGAGAGGTATGCCAACCCACTCTGTGTGCGATGCAGATCTTCGCAGCCGTGTCTACCAGCTCCTGAGACACGCGACGACGTAGTGCACGACCCTCTACCGAACTGTGCATGCGCCAAATTGATTTCAGCGAGTCCCATTCATTTTCTGCACTGTCAGAAAGCGAGACGCGTAAAGCTCGCGACAAGCGCTCACCCGAACGCGAATCGTGTAGTACGCGCACATCAAAACGCCACGGACGAAATGAGCCAGCGCTAGGACAGGGAAGGCTGAGCATGACTGGCCGGTGGTCAGAAATATGAATGGGCGTCTGAGGCAAGGTCACAACATCCATAGCCGACACATACATTGAAAGGGACTGTGGCACATATGCGCGATCTAGCCTGCTCGCAGATGAACCACGACGCCATGTCCAGCAGAAACGCGACCCATATGCATGACTCCGTGGGCATCAGCAAGCGCAAAATGCTGAACCAGGCGCTGCAGTTCACGTGCGTTCCAAGTCGGTCACCCTCGACCAGGGCCATGAACATCTACGTATGAGTCTATACGACAATTAAAATCGCCCACTGTTATTACATGACGGCCGTCTAAAAAGTAAACATCCAACCCTTTAAAGAAGTTATTACTAAGGCTGGAGTCCGCCGGAGCATAAATGCACAATGCGCAACCTCAAAGCCGCAAATAAGCAATCGAACGTTAGCACACGCCCAAACCCGTCATGCGTGAAGTGATGATCGCGCAAAAGGGATCTGTTTAGCACACAATTTCTACGCCACTGGAGCGTGAAGTGACGAATGAAAAGAAGCACTCCAAATGAAAATCGCGCTTAAAGGCCAATACATCAGAAAGAGTAGTCAAATTTGTTTCCTAAAGACACAAGATATAACAGTTTATTCTGAAAGCCAAATCTACTGTTTTTGTCTGTTTTCGCATATTACGAAACTCATGGGCTTTTAAAGAATTTTCAGTCCTAATGACATATCGGGTAGTGAGGTCGGAACGCCATTAAGGCAGATGCGCGCCCTGAGGTGGCACCACGAAAGTGCGTTGCACTCACGTTAGGTGGAGCTCCCCGGCCCTCCTGAAGAAGGACGGGACTTCTTGGGAGGGTGTTCCTTCGGGCGACCTTGTGCCGCATCCGATCCTAAGGCCGGCGACGAACCACAGCGCTTATTCCCTTCTCGCTAGAGCTCGATGTCCATATCACACTCACTGAGCGTTGAAAGCGACGGGGAGTGTCCGACACCAAGGCTGAAAGAGCTGCTGGAATCGTCCTCATCCTGTTTTCAGCTCACAACCTCAGATGACTCCTTTAAGTATTTTCGTAATGCCGGTAGTTTTTTCACGCGCCCCGTTTGCTTCTCCAGGGCTCCGTGAAACTTAGAAACGCCAGCAGTGGCCGGCGTCGCCGCCAGCTTCATAATACGACCAGCCTGCGTTCCGAGGGCACCGCGGGTTTTTGGTGGAGCCTTCTTGCCGCGAACTCCATGCTTGGCCTGGACGCCGCGAACTTTAGACGTGCACTGAGGTTCCGGTGACGATGTGGCGGGAGCTGCCTCGATAGCTGAAGGCTCACACGATGATTCGGGGACCACCACGGTGTCAGCCGCGTTCGCGCAAGTAATCTCAAGCTGGGACGGACCAGTCGTATGCTTTTCCAACGGCACGTCATCACTGCTGGCCGTTCCTTCCGCCCGTGTACCAATAGTCTAATTCGGCAACGTTTTTGATGTCGTGCCCTTACAGAGTCTATTCGTACTTCCTCCTTGCATTTAGCCGACTCAGCTGGCTTGGCAGATGGGGCACTGTAGGCTTCATGGGTGTAAGCGGAGGAAACGCACTTGTCGCTGCGTCCGAGTAGGAACGGGGCACCGGGCACGTCACCGTCGGGTGGTCATCACTGTAGCGTCGGCAGGGCAGAGCGCAGCCTTCGCCTTGGTGACCATGGATACCACAGCTTCCACAAAAAGGCGTTGAACACTGCGCCCGAAAGTTCTCCGAGGAGCCACATCGCCGGCAAACACGCTGCATAACTTTGTAGTCAAAGGCTACGCGATGCCCAGCGACGCGTAGGTAGTTGAGTACTGGTGACAACGCAGACATCTCCATCCGAACATACCACGTCCCAGTGAGAACACCCTTACGGGAGCCCATCTGGCCCGCAGTGACGGGCAGGACTTTGCCATGCTGACTCAGGACCTGTATGAGCGTTTCGGTTGAGACGTAAGACGGTAGGAAAAGGCAGGCTACGGTGGTAACTTGAGGCCCAACAGGGACGATTGGTATACGCTCGCTGCCGATGACGAGGCAGCCGGCGTCAACGATTAGAGCCATAGATGCCATGCTCAAAAAAACTGGGCGCCCATATGCTGGACGCAGTAAACTTCGGGTAAAACCTACTATTGAGGCCGCCGCGTCGACGATGGTCTCGGAGCTGGTCCCCGCAGGGACGACTATGTCGAAGACCTGAGTCTTCGAAGGGTTCCACGGCGTTGAAGGCGCCATGGTGACAAAACCACGGGACGCCCCTAACTTGAAACACGCAGGGACGCCCGCCACTAATCAAGTCTCCACCACTAGAATCACACGATGGTCATCCGATTAGACGCGGCCTGAACAAATAACGCCTACAGCATCTCAGTTAAGGCACGTAAAATGCAAGTGCACAATAAACAAAGCATTTCAGCAACATATGCATATCCAGTACCGGTGGTGAGCCATGCGCTGTCGTCCCTCTCCGGCGCAACTGTTTTTGCTAAGCTCGATTTGGCCCAAGCTTACCAGTAACTGCCGTGACCAAGGAAGCAGAGGAAGCTCAGACTATCGTAACTCACTGGGGAGCTTTCCGTATCCACAGACTTCCATTTGGGGTCAGCATTGCACCCGGCATTTTCCAGAGTCTCATGGAAAACCTTCTGTGGGGAGTACAGCTGCGGTCATAGACCAGTTGCAAAATCTACAAGTCAGCTTCCCTCTGAGGCAGGAATTCATGCACAATAGCTACAGAACCTGACTCAAGGGTAATAGTAAGGTGCAGTGCATGCATCTACTACAGTCCACGCTGCTTCGGATGCCGTCCCCGTCGCACAGGCCATTGGGAGATAACAGTTTTTCGGGCATTCTTAACGGGGGAATCAATGGGGAGCAATGTCACCTTGAGGGCGAGGAAATATTTAGAATAGGGGACCCTAACCGGATAGGGTAAAGCAGAAGACACATGTGCGAAAGCTTGACCGGCGTGCCGCAGCGAACGCCGCGTGCGAACTGCCGCCGCAGTGCCAGACGGGACACATGGAGAACCACGCTGGTCCGGCGAGCGAGCTCCCTCAAGCTTCGCCCACAGCCGGTGTCACCGCGCAGCGGAGACGGGATTGCTTGGCTTGATAAACTTCACATGAATTCACGCTCGTACAAGAAATGACAAAACAGCGACGTTATCAGAAGGATTGTCTACTGTACTCGTGCAATAACAGCATGCCTGCACACGTACGAAGCTTTCGGCAACGATGCCACCCGCGGACGCACTGGGCGACGAACTCCATCGATTCGTGCCTGCCCTAGATAGATAGATGGATTTATTGAAAGGAAAAGGCAGAGAGGTTGACCGGAATAATTCAAATCTGGCCTGCTACTCTGCACTGGGGAAGGGGAAGGAGAGAAGAAAGAAGGTCATGATGGGTGACGATGTGGGAGAAGGCATATGAAATACAGGAGGCTATAGAAATACATATACAGACACAGTAGCTTGCTTTACAAGCGCGAATCAAGTCCGCTGGCACACAAAAAACGGCAAAGAGCACGCACTGCCTAGACACCCTTTTCCTTGTCCTGCCAAGCTCCCAGCAGCAGTTCCTCCGACAGAGGCCTCTTGTCCAAACGCTTCAAGGAAGCGGCTAGCACACTTCTTTCGCACGCATACGCTGGACACACCAATAATACATGGTCCACAGTCTCTGGGATGCCACAAGTTGAACATTCCGGCGAGTTCGTCTGTGCAATTAAATGTAAGTACTTCCGCGTGAAAGCCACGTTTAAACGAAGTCTATGTAGCAAGCATGCCTGATATCACACGGAACATAAAATTTCAGTGTTCGATCGAGCCTCCTTAGCCGAATGTATCGGGCGTCTGGCTGGGCCCAGTAAGCTGCTGTAGTATTATTCATGCAACTCGTAACAAGGCACGTCGTATCCGCTCTTGAAAAAGGCACAGCTGTTTGGTGGCCATTGATGAGTGCGCTTTTCGCTTCAACGTCGGCCTGTTCATTCCCATGGAGCCAGCAGTGGGCAGTGGCCTTGCAGCTGGGCAGATGTGAGGAGCTACATAATGTTTAGTGCCAGGGACAGATAGGCAGTGTGACGTAAGAAGTTTTCCAAAATTTGTAATGCAGTCTGAGTCCGTAAATATACACCATTTTTGATGTGGCTCCCCACATATGTAGCGAATAGATTCCCGAATGGCTATAAGTTCAGCAGCGGTTGATGTAGAGGTATGTCCCAAAAGGAAATGCAGAGTCGTTTTCTGAGCTGGTATGACCACAGCTGCAGCGGATGCCTCTGCTGACACAGATCCATCGGTGTATACGTGAATATAATTAGGATAGTGAAATTAGAATTGGAATTGGCTTATTGATTCCTCGTACAAGCGAGAGGAGGCAGGGACTAAAGGCTATGTGAAAGCCTTAAGAAACGCCAGAGTATAAAAGCTTCCAATCCAACAGACCAGATCGAATTGGCCGAGATATCGAAGCTAATCAATAAGCGCAAGGTGGCCGATATAAGGAAGTATAACATGGACAAAATTGAGCATGCTGTAAAAAACGGGGGAAGCCTTAAAGCGGTAAACAAGAAATTGGGCATAGGCAAAAACCAGATGTATGCGATAAGGGACAAGGCGGGCAACGTCATCACTAATATGGACAAGATAGTCAAAGTAGCCGAGGAGTTCTATACAGATCTCTACAGTAGCCAAAGTAGTCACGACCGTAATGAGATTGGCGGTAGGGAAAAACAGTCAGACGTTCCACCAGTGACGAAGGACGAGGTCAAGAAAGCACTAGAAACTATGGAAAGGTGGAAATCAGCTGGAGAGGATCAGATAACTACAGATTTGCTGAAGGACGGGGGGATATCGTGCTAGAAAAACTAGCCACCCTGTATACGCAGTGCCTGGTGTCATCGACGGTACCGGAACCATGGAAGAATGCAAACATTATCCTCATTCACAAGAAAGGGGACTCTAAGGACCTTAAAAATTACAGACCAATCAGCTTACTGTCTGTTACGTATAAGGTATTTACTAAGGTAATCACTAATAGAATCAGGACAACCTTAGACTGCAATCAAGCAAAGGATCAAGCAGGGTTTCGGAAACGGTACTCTACTATCGATCATATCCATACCATCAATCAGGTGATAGAAAAATTCTCGGAATATCACAAGCCCTTATACATAGCATTCATTGATTACGAAAAAACATTTGACTCAGTTGAAACCTCGGCGGTGATGCAGGCATTGCGAAATCAGGGGGTAGACGAGCCGTACGTGAAAGTGCTGGAAGATATGTATAGTGGCTGCACAGCAACCATAGTTCTGCATAAAGCAAGTAACAAAATTCCCATAAAGAAAGGTGTTAGGCAAGGAGACACAATCTCCCCAGTACTATTCACAGCTTGTTTAGAGGAAGTATTCAGAGACTTGGAATGGGAGCAGTTAGGGATAAGGGTAGATGGAGAATACCTCAGTAATCTGCGATTTGCTGATGACATTGCCTTGCTAAGCAACTCGGGGGATGAACTGCAAATAATGATTGATGACCTAGACAGAAAAAGTAGAAAGGTAGGCTTGAAAATCAATGTGCAGAAGACTAAGGTAATGTTCAACAGCCTCGGGAAGGAACAGCAGTTTACATTAGGTAGCGAAATACTGGAAGTAGTAGGCGAATATGTCTACTTAGGACAGGTAGTAACGGCAGATCCGGACCATGAAAAGGAAATAACAAGAAGAATAAGATTGGGATGGAGCGCATTTGGCAGGCACTAGCAGATTATGACTAGCAGCTTACCGGTATCGCTCAAGAGGAAAGTATACAACAGTTGCATCTTGCCTGTACTCACCTATGGGGCTGAAACGTGGAGGCTAACCAAGAGAATTCTACTTAAGTTGAGGACAACCCAGAGGGCTATGGAACGAAAAATGGTAGGGGTAACATTAAGAGATAGAAAGCGTGCAGAGTGGGTCAGAGAAATAACTCAAGTTACTGACATTCTAGTGGAAATTAAGAAGAAGAAATGGACATGGGCAGGACATGTAGTGCGTAGAGAGGATAACCGATGGTCGCTGAGGGTAACAAACTGGATTCCAAGGGAAGGAAAGCGTAGCAGGGGGCGACAGAAAGTTAGGTGGGCGGATGAGATTAAGAAGTTCGCAGGGGTCAAGTGGATGCAGCTAGCACAGAACCGGGTTAAGTGGAGAAATATGGGAGAGGCCTTCGCCCTGCAGTGGGTATAATCAGGCTGATGATGATGATGATGATTATGATTATGATGATGATGATGATGAAAGCCTGACAGAGGTCCCTGCCCCCTACACAGATTCTGGCATTAAAAATTAAAAATATGTATCAGTAACAGTTTGTCATTTCACACACTGTTAGGATAAAAACGCACATAATACTGACAGTAAAAAATGGTTGCAATTACTTCTACCATATACTAATTGCACAAGAAAAATTTTCATCTCAAAATCATACATTTTGCACAAAACATTTTCATCTACATGGAACAATTTAAGAAAATAAAACTGATATGAATAGACATGATCAGTTCCTATAACTTATGGAAAACAACCTACTTAGATGGCTGTACAAAAGTTATCTCAAAATCATACATTTCGCACAGAACATTTTCATCTACATGGAACAATTTAAGAAAATAAAACGGATATGAATACACATGAACAGTTCCTATAACTTATGAAAAACAACCTACTGAGATGGCTGTATACACTAAGAAAAATAAGTGCTAAAGACAACAAGATATGCCGATTGTATTCTGAAGGCCACGTTCTGCATTGCCTGAAAGCGCACATAAGATGGATCCCATAAGAGATTGTGAAATCTGAGCAGTTATTCAGTTCCGAAATACAGATTTTGCCGTATTAACATTTCCTTGATCTGCTTTTTAAATTTGCGTTTTGAGCAGTTGAAATCTACTAATTCTTCCACTTGACTCATTATTTGTATTGCTTGGAACAGAAATGTTTGTTTTCCGTAATTGGTTCGTACCCTGGGCGTACATATTGCTTTTGGCCTGAGGCAGTTGCTTAGAGTGGAGTGTTTTATTTTTTCCACTATCCTGTTGTCTTGTAAGGAACGCAGCAATTTCAAATAATATACTTGGTCCGCTTTTATTATGTCGTACTGACTGAAAAGTGAAGCTGTTCGCAGGCTCACATTATGGCCATGAAAATTTGAGAAAATGCGGAGAACTTTCTTCTGTAAGAGGACCAGTTTCCTGTAATTATTTGTCGTTGTGCCCCGTACTAAAGCAGCATAAGTAAGTTTACTGTAAAAAAGTGCGTAATAGAGCTCCTTCTTTAACCACACTGGTATTAGATGCATTATTCTATAGAAAACCCCCACAGTTATTGATAGCTCCGCCTTAAGGCAATTAACATGAGTGTTCCAATTCAGGTGTTCATTGAACTATACCCCTAAGAACTGTTGTTCCCTTACTTGGATTATAGGGCCATTATTGTACATGAGGTGCATCTCGCGGCCGCGGCAGCTTAAAAAAAATGACGTCAGGGCCTCTCCTAAGTTCTTTCCTTCCTCCGGCCCCTACGTATTAGACCACGTGATAGCGTGCGGGGATATCTACTATCACGCGCATGCGCGAATCGACGCCACGCGGCTAGCGCGGGGACCGCCGCGCACGCAGCACCCATCAGCCCGCTCAGCAGACAGCCGCGCGCACTAAAACGCACCGACATCAAAACATAGGGTCTAACTAGGAGAGCGAAAAAACGGGGGAGGGAGCGGCTTCATCGGCACTTGGCTTGCGAAGATGATGATGATGATGATAACAACTTTATTTTCCACCAGATTAGGAGGCCCCCAATTCCCGCCCCCGGCACGCAGGCCTAAGGGGCGGGAGCAGAGACCTCCGCGATCAGAAGCAGGCAAAGAGGTCTTGGTTCTTCGCGGCTTCTTCCGCCAGGCGGATGGCTTGTAGCTGTGGAGCAGGGACCTCGCTCCGCAGCAGGGCTTCCCAGACTTCTCTACAATTTATATTTGTTTTAGCCCCTAGGGAGCTAGTACATTCCCAGATTATATGGTCGAGGGTCCCTCTCTCCCCACAGTGCTTGCATTTATCGTTTCTCCTATCTTCCATTTGGACATAATATGCCCAGACCGTGTTTACAAAGTTCCCAGCTTGCAGGCGCCGCCATGCGACTGCCTCCCTATTGTTTAGACTTTTATCCGGTGGTGGCACCAGTCTCCTGCTTAACCTGTAATTTTGAAGAATCTCCGTATAATTTCGCAGACGCTCGTCCATGTTCCGGCAATCGGGTGGCTCCACAGTTACCCGGAAGTAGAGAGCTCGGGCTAACTCGTGGGCCGCTTCGTTGCCAGGAACGGACGTGTGTGCAGGGGTCCAAATTAGGCGAATTTTCCTGTTTAGTCGTCTACTGGCCAGAATCCTTGCCGCTTCCGGCGAGACCCTACCCTTTCCAAAATTCCAAATAGCCGTTTTGCTATCGCTGATTATGAAATTGGCTTGCGTTCAGACGCAAGCGAGCGCTATTGCAACTTCTTCAGCCGTTTCAGTGTTGCGGATTCTAATGGTGGCGGCTGAGACCGGGGCACCTCGGCCGTCGACCACCGAGGCGACCGCCGCCCCCGTTTTGTCACTTGCCGCATCCACGTACGCAACCGACTTGCTCTCCATCGAATCGAAGCGTCTGATTAGTGCTTCTGCTCTCTTCTCCCTCCTCCCTGTATTGAATATGGGATGCATGTGGGGAATGATTAGATTTTCTCGGCAGTCCTGTGGGATACTTGATTTTTCTTGTAGTCCCCTATCTGTCTGCAGGCCTACCATTTCGAGTATAATTCTGCCCCTGGTCGTTCGACTTAATCTTTCCAGCTGCGAAACTCTGACAGCCTCCGCTATTTCGTCCTAGCTATTGTGCACTCCCACAGAAAGGAGCTTCTCTGTGGATGTGGTAATTGGTAAGCCCAGGGCTCTCTTTATGCACCGTCGAATGAGAGAGTCTAACCTCTTCTCCTCCGCCCTGATATTTAAGAACGGCGTGGCATAGCCCACGCGACTGATTACGTAGGCTTGGATGAGTTTAAGCAAGCTTCTTTCCTTCAGGTCTCGTCCTTTCAACGCGATTCTTCTAAATATTCCAATGGCTTGTGTGGCGAATCCCTCTAGCTTTCTGATCGTTCCATCATTATATCCATTTTCCTGAATGAATAGTCCTAAGATTCTGATTTGATCTACCTTTGGAACTGGTTTTCCTTCTACTTTATTGTCAAATCCCCAGCTGCGCTTGCATCGGAGTGATTTTGGGTTATAGATGAATAATTCCGATTTTTGCGGCGAGCATGAGACCCCACCGGCAGCGCGTAGTCTACGACAGTGTCCGCCGCCGCTTCCAGGCGCTCCTCAATGCTCGCATCACTACCATAGTTAACCCAGAGATTGATGTCATCCGCATAAGTACTGAAATTTAGTCCCTTTATGCTCCTCAGAGCTTCTGGGAGGCCCCTCATCGCCATGTTGAAAAGGAACGGGGAGAGAACCGAGCCCTGCGGCGTCCCCCTGCTCCCTAACTTCACTGTGGGGGACTGAATGTCTTGAAACTTTATGCAGGCAGTTCTGTTTGACAAGAAGTCCTTGATGTACTCATATGTTCGTTCACCTACTCCGATTTCTTGGAGACCGTGGAGGATCTCTTCGTGTTTAACTTTGTCAAAAACCTTTGTCAAGTCCACTCCGAGAATCACTTTGGCATCTCTAGAACGCGAGTCGATTATGTCGTATTTGAGTCGGAGCATCACGTCCTGCGTGCTCAAACCCGGTCGAAACCCAGTCGAAAAAAACCACAGAACTGTGTCAAGAATACGACAAAATATCCTGTAGTTCTGTTGTAACCATCAGATTTTTCTGTAGTTCTGTAGTACTTCTCTGTAGTTCTGTAGTTTTCTGTAGTATATTTCCGTTGTCTGTAGTTCTGTAGCACTTTCCTTTTGTAACATCAGACATTTCTGATGTTACTACAGAATGTTCTGTTGTCACAACAGGTTTCCCGTCAAAAACCGCACAGAAATTCTGTCGTAACATGGGAAGCCGACCATCTCGTGCGGCCACAGGTCGTGTTTCTCCATAAAGCGCGTCAGTCGTGTCTGGACTACATGCTCCATCAATTTTCCCATGCATGAGGTTAGAGAAATAGGTCTTATATTTTCTAGTTTCGGGGGTTTGCCCGGTTTTTGGATTAGAATTACGTTTGCCGACTTCCACTGCCGAGGCAGGTGCCCTTTAGTCCAAATTTCTTGCATATACTCAGTGAGAACGCTAATGGAGTCATCATCCAGGTTTCTTAAAATTTTGTTAGTTATCCCGTCACGGCCCGGGGCCGATTTTGTTTTTAGTCCCAATATTTCTGCCCTGACCTCCACCTCTGTGATGTGTGCGTCCAGCTCCTCGTTGGGAGCTCCATCATACTCCGGGAGGGGGGCACTATGGGTATCGCCAATGTACATGTTGACTAGTGCATCCATAAATTCCGCGTCTGTACCCTTAAACGCGTGCCTGGCTTTTGATAATCTAATTCCTGACTGGGATTTTGAGTTGGTCGGATCTAATAGGTGTCTCAGCAGACCCCACGTTCTGGAAAGGCTCATGCTCCCTTCCATCTCGTCGCATCTGCTGCACCAATTCTGTTCGCATAATTTAACAGCATAATTTTCAATTTCTTTATTATGTCTAGCTATCCTCCTTCTAAGATTACGGTTCCACTTTTGCTTCTTTAGTCTGCGCTCCATACCATGTTTTGCCTCCCACATGTGAAGCAGTTTGCTATCAGCTATCTCCGGGGCATCGTCCCCTTCAAGATTCTTTGTTGCCTCTCCAACGTGACGCATGAGGGTCTTCGTCCATTTTTCTATGTTCGTAATCTTCCTTTCGGCAGCCTTCTCTCGCTTTTCCCTAAATAGTTCCCATTGCGTAACCCTCGGTTGACACACACGGCGCGTCTTTACTCCTTTTTTTGAGGATCGAGGCCAGAATGAAACGGTCGCTGCCAAAATTTTGCTCCGAATTTTGCCAGTTCAGATCTTTCACATTTTTGGAGAAGGTCAAGTCAGGGGAAGTGTCTACGCAGACGCTGTTACCCACCCTGGAGGGAAAACTAGGGTCCGTGTGCAAGGTGAGTCCCAGCTCGTGCGCGTCTTCCCATAACTGCCTGACTTTAGGATCTTGTTTAGCGTAACCCCATTCCGGGTGCGCCGCATTGAAGTCACCGACTATTAGCAAGGGGTTACTCCCGGCTGTGATTATTGCTTTGCGAAAAAGGGCCCTGAATCTCACCTTTCTCTGCTTTGGCGTACTATATAAATTTAAGAGGAACAGGCTTGGTTGCTCTTTTCATCCCGTAAGAATTTCCAATAGCACTGCCTCAATTTCTTTCGAATTGATTTCGTGCATGATTGCAGCATATGTTCCTCTTAACCAATGTTGTGACGCGAGATTTCTCACCTCTGTCACTTGAAAAAGATTGGTATCCCGAGAGTTTTGCTGCTTTACCTGTCTCTTGCGGGGCTATAGCTAGTGGTTTCTCATCTAATAGCGTCAAGTACTGTTGCACTAACGCACGCTTGCGTAGGAAGCCGCGACAGTTCCGCTACCAGATTAAAGACTCACTTGGTGCGCCTCTGGCCATTATGGAGTTGATCAAATTTTTCCTCAGCTTTTTGCTGCCATTCTCCGATGGCAACTAATTCTGCCCTTTGAAGTTGTGCTTCGCCTGTAAAGGTTTGGATCTGGCTTTGAATTTGGTTTATTGCTCCCATAATTTGGGTCATGAAAGATTCAAATTTAGCTTCGATTTTGGCTTCTAATCTTCTTTCTAGTGCCACCAATGGATCAGCGTCTTCCCCTTTGCGTTTCATTGGGGGCGGTCTAGCCGATTCTACTATCATCTTTGCCTCCTCCGGTGCCGCAGGCTGCGTGGAAGTCGCAGCCTTGGGGATCAGGGCAGTTGGTTTCTATACCAATTTCGGTGGCGCTCTGTGGGGGGAGAGGGACCCAGTACGCGCTTGCCCTTTTGGTCTATGCAACTCTTGAGTGAGCTTTTAATGATATCTTTAAGCTCCCCAACTTATTTCCTTAATTTATGGATCTCCTCGTCCTTCTTATCATTTGCCTGAGAAGCCCCACTGTCAAAGCTTACATTTTTACGGTCCCTGCTCAGGCTCCGCTTCTTAGTCCACGGGTTCTCCGGGTCCCTGGAACTCGATCTCCAGCTGCGTCTGGATCCAGAACGCCCCCTGGAGCTGAAATTCGACCGGCTGCGCGGCTGTCGCCCTTCGGTAGTCTCTATCGCTCAGGCTGGCATACGTCGTGTCCATTACCCCATCCCCCCACATCATAGTATCCACCACCGGTAGTCTCCTCCAGCCTCGAGAAGGAGTCGTTTCTGGCGCGAAAAGGTTGGCCGCGTGACGTCATGCTCCCTCCTAGTTTTTCCTTCCTTCATGGCCGCACCCAGCAGCCCACACAGCAGACAGCCGCGCGCCCGCGCCATGGCAGATGCGCGCACTAAAACGTACCGACATCAAACTATAGGGTCTAACTAGGAGAGGGAAGAAACGGGGGAGGGAGCGGCTTCATCGGCACTTGGCTTGCGAAGATGATGATGATGATGATAACTTTATTTTCCACCAGATAAGGAGGCCCCCAATTCCCGCCCCCGGCACGCAGGCCTAAGGGACGGGAGCAGAGACCTCCGCGATCAGAAGCAGGCAAAGAGGTCGAAGGTTGGCCTCGTGACGTCATGCTCCCTTCTAGTTTTTCCTTCCTCCGTGTGGTGCCTAGAATAAGCATCTCGCGGTATAGGACAGATCTCGCGCACAACTCTCGCTGACGGGATTTCATTCCATGAGCCTAGAAAGGCTTTCGACTTAAAAAACTCTAGGTGGCACTTTCTCTCTTTTTTTTCACTTCCACTCTCCTCTTTCCTTCTTCCGTCGGATAGAATTGTGTCTCCATGAAAGTACATCCTGAAAGCGGCGGCTGCGTTTCGATGGAGGCGAAACAGGGGTGGCTGATCCTGGCCCTGATGGGGCTGGGACAGGTGGTGGTGGTAAAGACTTTATTTAGTGAAGGCCAAAACAAATAAAATTATGTTGCCGCCGTTCCGTGGGTGGCCTTCCGGCTGCTGGTCGTGGCCTCCAGGTCACACCTGGCGGCGACTTCCGCTGCCCAGGTCGTAAGCCGCCGTTCAATATGCGGCTCCGAGCTGGCCAAAGTAAAACCCCTCAATAAACTAAAAGTAGCGCCAACTTGTGAAAATTGCCGCCCGCCTCCTCTCCAGCGCTATCCTTCGGCGTTCGACCCTCCCATTGGCCGAGCGCCGTCACGTGTTTGCGCGCGCTTTCCACCAGTGCGAAACGACGACCGGCGCCTGCTCCGAAAAGCAGGCGCTAGTCGTGCACCGCGTAGGCGGAGCCACGGTCGAAATACGAGAGGAGGAGCGGCGGCGGGGCGCTACTTGAGGGGTTTTAGGCCAAAGCAGCTTCCCACAGCTACGGGCTGTTTATTTGCCAGGAGACGGGGGGAAGTGTGCCGGGCAAGAGTGCAGAATGTGAGCATAGTCTGCTCGGGAAGAGCTGCAAAGCGTGCATTTGGGCGAGAAGGCATCGGGGTGAATAAGGGCAAGGCGTGCCGGGGAGAGGAAAGTGTGGGCCTGTAAATGGCGCCACATATTCTGTTTGATTTCAGATAGGGACTTGTGAGGGGGATGGGGGATGAGCGGGAGTTGCTGCAATGGAGGGTAATGTAATGGAAGGTGAGGAGGGATTCACGCTGTCCATCCCGGGGTGGAGGGGGCCAGCTCGGTCGGTCATCTCGCGAGTGATGGAATTTGCCGCCTCATTTCCAGGGTGCCCTGCGTGAGCCGGAACCCTGAAGAGTTGGATAGGACGGGAAGGGGGGGGGGGGAGTGCTTAAGAATGTTGAGAGCAGAGGAAGAGATTCTACCCTCTGCAAAGTTGCGGACTGTGGTCTTAGAGTCGCTAAATATGAAAAGAGCCGGTGTGTGGGCAATGGTGAGGGCGATGGCTGCTTCCTCTGCGGCAGTGGAAGTGAGAGCAGGGATAGTGGTGACGGATAGGTGAGTTCGTGTATTGGAAACAGTGGCCAGGGCATAGGCGGGGTGCGAGAGGTAGGGTGCTGCATCAACATACACGGCGTCAGACCGTGTACCGTACTGGCACCAGAGGATGGAGGCGCGGGCAGATTGGCGAGCGGCATGATGCTCAGGGTGCATATACTTTGAAAGGGGCTTGACAGTGAGCATGGAGAAGAGGGAGCTGGGCAAGGGATGAGTGACACAGACAGGGGTCAAGCGAAGGGAAGTAACAAGGGCTCTGCCAGGGGTGGTGCGAGATAAACGATCGAATTGTGCCACGCGATGGGCCTCCACAAGTTGTGAAAGAGTATTGTGTTCGCCCATCGCCAGCAGACGAGAAGTGAGGGGAGGGGGGGAGTGGAAAGCCCGAGAGCCGACTTATAGGTTTGGCGGATGAGACGGTTTACCTTGTCTAGGTAGGTGACCACCGCTTGCAGCGGGGGCTAGCTTGTCACCGAATTTTTATCTGTTGTAGGCCGTCATTGCACCCGCCTCCGCTTAGGTGGTGGACGACGGCTGTAGCGGCGCGCGTCTTTCTCTCCCTCTTCTTTTTCTTTCTTCTCTACTTTCTGTCTTCTGGCGCCTTTCCCTTCCTATAAATAAATCAAGGTGCCCCGCCGCCCCGCCGGGGTGGTGCAGTGGTAAGACGCCCGACTACTGTGCCGGAGTACCCGGGTTCGAACCCGACCTCGGCGGCTACGTTTCGATGGAGGCGAAACGAAAAGGCGTCCGTGTGCTGTGCGATGTCAGCGCACGTTAAAGATCCCCAGGTGGTCGAAATTACTCTGTAGCCCTCCACTACAACTCCTCTTTCTCTCTTTCCAATTTCACTCCCACTTTCCTCTCCCTTACGGCGCGGTTGCGGTGTCCACAGAAAACAAGTGAGACAGTTATCGCGCCTTTCCCTTTCTATAAAATAAATAAATCACTGCCCCGCCGTGATGGTGCAGTGGTAAGACGCCCGACTACTGTGTCGGAGTACTCGGGTTCGAACCCGACCTCGGCGGCTGCGTTTCGATGGAGGCGAAACGAAGAGTCGTCCGTGTGCTGTGCGATGTCAGCGCACGTTAATGTTCCCCAGGTGGTCGAAATTACTCCGTAGCCCACCACTACAGCTCCTCTTTCTCTCCACTTTCACTCCCACCGTCCTCCCTTCCCTTACGGCGCGGTTGAGGTGTCCACAGAAAACAAGTGAGACAGTTACCGCGCCTTTCCCTTCCTATAAAGCCGCGTTCAGACTACGTGCGCAACGCACGTATCGTTCGTAAGGATCGTAAGCGTAAGCGCAAAAAACGTAACGTGTCTGTTCAGACTGCTGTCGTATTGAGCGTAAAATGCGCAACGTACGCATGTCGGAGGACCCGCGACTTTTACGACTAGCACAGATACGTCTGTTACGCGCGACCAATGCGCACAGCCGTTTCGGTTTTCCCTTTCCGGTCACGCGGCTTCCGGTCCTCCCAGATTTCGCGCGCAAGCCACTAGGCGACATCATCCAACGCTCTATACTCTGCTGCAGTGTCTCGGCTCGCCGGTGTTATTGGTGTTGTGTCGATGATTGTGTCTGTGTCGGTGATTATGTCTGTCCGCAGCTTGATCATGTGCAGTGCGGAATCCTCGCTGTGGAATTATCAGCCTCTCATAAAAAAAGTTCGGCAGAGGCCGGCTCTCTACTACGAGTAGCTGAAATCGCACAGAGAGAAGTGCAAAACGATGCCTGGCTGCAAATTGCCAGTGCGCTGAGTCAAAGTAGTAAGTGGTTTATCAATCCGTTTTTTTTCATGCGCGAACAAGCTCTCAACAAGCAAATGTTTCCTCTAGTTTAGAAAAGTGAGGTTATGGAGGCGGGGGATGCCCGCTTCATCCCCGTGCATTCTCGCAGCCCATCGACTCCGTTGACAAACGAGGAAACAGTTGGCCTGCAGCGAAAGGCCGTTGCGGTCGGGCCGCAGAACGGAGCTGGTGCGGACTTGTCGAAGTTTGAAAGAAGCTCACCGTAAAAGAGAAAAAGAAAACAGCATTTTCTGAAGGGGGACGAGGTTCCGCGGACGTTTCCGTGTCTGCCGCGCGCCCCGGCTCATTGTTTGGAGTCAGTAGTACGGCCTTTGAGTCACCGCCCCGGCCCGTCTCCAAGATCGCTTCGGGGCACTGGTAAAATCTCAAGCAGGGATGCAGGCGGACGGTACGCCTGGTTTGGTGCGAGAGAGTGCGATCACGGGACACCGAGCAGGAGTGCGCGATACATTGACAATGAGAGCGGGCGCGTGAAGAAATGTGCGAAGGAGTGAGCAGTGCGTCAGCACGGTGAGCGGACGTTTGAAAACTCTGTGCGAACGTGCGTGTGTGAAACGAAGTGTATTTATAATCGAGTTGTTAATTGTTAATATACCCATTGTTCTTTTTCGTATTTTATTTGTGTGTCCAGTCTTTTCTTTCAAATCTCATTTTGAGCTTGAAGAGCCCAGACCTCCGTTATCAGCCGCTTGCTAACCGGCGCCATGTTGAGAGCGCTGATTGGCCGGTCGTAAAAAACGCATCTTACCGAACGGCCCAGTGTGAACATGCGCGGTCGCAAGCTACGTAAACGGGAGTTCCAGCCACTATGCGCACTGCGATAAATACGATACTTACGACGGATGCGCACGTAGTCTGAACGCGGCTTAACAATCAGGCAGCGGAGGTGGCCCAGCTACAGAGCTAGCAGCAGGCCCGTGCATTTTCTTTTCCTTCTTCCTACAGCCACCACCACAACAACAGGCAATACGAAGAGGCGTCCGTGATCTGTGCGATGTCAGCGGAGCCGAAATTGCTCCGTCGCCCTCCACTACGGCTCCACTTTCTCTCTTTCCACTTTCACTCCCACCTTCCTCCCTTCCTTTACGACGCCGTTGAGGTGCCCATAAAAAACAAGTGAGACAGTTACCGCGCCTTTCCCTTCCTATAAATCCATCAATCAATCTCTCCTGTCTGCACGAGGCAGCGGAGGTGGCTCAGCTAGCAGGCACGTGCATTTTCTTTTCCTTCTTCCTGCAGCCACCACAACAACAACAGGCAATACGAAGAGGCGTCCGTGTGCTGTGCGATGTCAACGCAGGACTCTCCCTTGATGGGGCTGGGACAGGTAGGTCACCGCCGCTTGTGGCGGGGGCTTGCCTGCCACCGAATTTTTATCTGTTGTAGGCCGTCATTGCACCCGCCACCCCTTCGGTGGTGGACGACGGCTGTTATTGCGGCACGCGTCTTTCTCTCCCTCTTCCTTTTTTTCTTCTCTATTTCCAAGGTCGGGTTTGAACCCGGAGTACCCGGGTTCGAACCCGACCTCGCGCGGCGGCGTTTCGATGGAGGCGAAACGAAGAGGCGTCCGTGTGCTGTGCGATATCAGCGCACGTTAAAGATTCCCAGGTTGCCGAAATTTCTCCATCGCCCTCCACTACTGCTCCACTTTCTCTCTTTCCACTTTCACTCCCACCTTCCTCCCTTTACGACGCGGTTGAGGTGCCCATAAAAAACAAGTGAGAAGGTTACGGCGCCTTTCCCTTCCTATAAATCAATCAATCAATCTCTCCTGTCTGCACGAGGCAGCGGAGGTGGCTCAGCTAGCAGGGACGTGCATTTTCTCTTCCTTCTTCCTACAGCCACAACAACATGTCAGCGCACGATTAAAGATCCCCAGGTGGCCAAAATTAGGCCGGAGCCCTCCACTACGGCTCCTCTTTCTCTCTATTCACTTTCACTTTTATCTTCCTCTCTTCCTTACGGCGTGGTTCAGGTGTCCACAGAAAGAAGTGTGACAGATACTGCGCCTTTCGCTTCCTGTGAACCAAGTATTATTATTAGAGCGGCGCTAGCCATCCAGGCACCGAAGGCCACCTTCGGAGATGATGCCCTGGGCTGCAGCCTCCGCCACTTAGGGTAACATAGCTTGGGATCTTGAAACGCAAATGTGTGTGCGCATTTATTACAATGTTTGCCGTCAGACTTAAACCATGCCTAAACCACCTAAACCACTTTGAACAAAGCACGCACGCGTGCAACCATGCCAATGTGCCAACCCTATTTGCGTAGCGTCCTTATGCGTCGCTAGTTGAACCCAGCAGAATAGGTAGTCAAAGAAACAAAGTAACTCCTTTAAAAATAATGAAGAAAAGTTTTCTTTTTTTTTTCTTTTTTCTAGGTGATTTAGGCAACGACCTTACGTCTTCGTAAGAATACCAATCTGATCCAATCCAATGTCAATCCAGTGTTTGGCACTCGACTCGGCTGGCTGACTGGGCCACCGTGGACTGGGCCGATGCCCCATTATGTTTTCGTAGAGTAGGAGTAGCACTGGTATATTTGCACTGGCAGTGGACGGTATCTTTGTGGCAGCGTTAGTGCGATGGACGACGAGCTTGAAGACGAGCTTGTGCAGGAGATCTTCTGGGCGCACGTGAGCCTGGTTTCTCGCGCGGCCCGCACAGACCTGCGGCCCATGGCGGACACTGCAGCTTTCTACTTGCGCCTGTACGTGCTGCGGCCGGGCACGCTGGCCGTGTTTGTGGCCCTGCTGGCGGCAGTGCTGCTGTGCCAGTCGACGACTGAGGCCTGGCTTCGGCTGCTATTGCGACGCTGCGAGCTGAGAAGTGACGCCGTCAAGCAGATGCTGCGGCGCGGCCCGCCTGAGCGCCGCTCCTGGGAGGCCAAGGTCGGTGGTGCTGGTGGCCCTCGCGAGCACTTTCAACGGCTACTTTGGCGGGCTTCACAAAGTGAATGATGGGTTCAAGTGTCTTTGAGGGATGCCAGACAAAGTGTTCTTGGAAAGTGTCTCTTATATTTGATGTTATAACATTCCTCGGAACTGTACTTCGCATAGCTTCATTATTACCAAATGCCGAGACTCGAGGCCTGTCGTAAACTGTTGTTGACAGAATGGGACTTGTAACCGTATTGAGAGCACCGTCACTGATACCTCGCGGCATGCCATTGACTGCTGTTGACAGAATGGACCATCACTGGTGTTTGAGCGATCGCCCTTGAAGTTTCGGCTCCAAAGTTCTTTCTCGGAACGCTCCGCTTTTCGTGGGTTATGTATAAGCACGAACAAGCAGCATGCTGCAACTTTGTTCTTACAATATCGCAGCATGTGACTTAACCTTCTTAATTGTTAAGCTAACGAAGTACAGTTCCTAAGAAGGCAATATCCTGTGGAAGAGCCACTTTCTAGGACCATCACTTTGACTGGCATTTCTTGAAGGAGACAAGACAAGCAGGCAGAGAGACAGTTAGCAACGCTTTTACTTGCAGGGTTTCGACTCGACAGAGAATAACTGAACAATTGAGTAAGCACTAAGCAACAACTCACCTGTCAAATTGATCCGAGGCTCGTTACCATGTTCTCCCATTTTCACGAAGTGGGAAGCCTTTGCAGATAGTTCCATAAAGATCACCAGAGAGATCATTGATGCCTACAAAATTCATAAGCACGAAAACCAGTGCATAAGCTCCACATCAATGGCTCAGTCTAGAAAAGAACTGCGCTTTTATAAATATCAGTAGATGAATGTGCGCAGCCAGCCATGTGTCACTGTTATGTGCAGAGCTCACGTCATGCCGTAAGTTATTTTTTTCTTGCGCTTGTTTTCATTTGATACTGTTTGCCACAGTATTTAAGCAGTGGTAAACCCTGAATAAACTATCAGCTTTAAGTCAAGTGCCGTGTCTGCGTACTTGTCTTGCCTTATGCGCTGCTCCGATAATATCAAACCAACATGCCCAAGCTTCCATCTTGTTTGATGTGGCACTTCTCTGCCAGTTTGTCGCCCAGAAGGCTCGATATCCTGTCTAGTTACTTCTACCTTGCTTCTGTAGTACACTCTGTGGTATGGTTGTTGTCATCACTTAGTGAAGTAAGAGGCCCTGAAATCCTCTACTATCTCCCCTATTGCTCCTTCCCGGCTAGTTCTTCCCAATTCTGAATTCAAATCAGCACCTCATTGTCGTACACATCCTGCATGATGCCAAGATAAGCGGAATGAAGTATATTTCATTCTTTCTCTTCCCATTTTGTCTCGGAAAATGTAAATTATTTTAGTAAATGGGGACTTAAGGTCATAGGTCTCGTAATGGACAAATCTTTTGTTCTTTTTTAGAGTACTCTGTGCTGCAGGTAAAATGAAGAATCTTCTGTTGGATACACAGGCGGAACGTGTTGGGGTGTATGCACTCCAGGGGCGCAGGCCTCGCATGGAAGACCGCTTCAGCATCCTCAGTGATAAGCCACATGACCTGCACCTGTACGGAGTCTTCGATGGCCATGGCGGCGAGGTGAGCCCCGCAGTGCATGGGGAAATGTTGGGCACCTTTTATTTTTTAAAAACAACGCAACAGATAGCGTACAAGTACAAGTGCAAGGCATAAGCATTGCAAATGCTTAAAGTGCACTCATTCTCTGTTCCATTTTGCATTGTTTTTCTGTCTAAAATGAACCGTAATATCAAAATCACTCAAACGTCCTTCCCATTTCAGTAAAGCATCGCTTGTTGCAAGGTTGACGGTGCAGTGGTCAGGTTGCACACAAAAGTTTTAGGATGGCATGGAAGTGGAAAACTTGAATGTACTCACGTGAAGCATTTAGATTTTTTTTTAGTGTCTCATTTCTGAATTGTCGAGTTCACAAAATTCTGCACATAGATTTTTCTCTTAAGGGGGGCCGTCATGGGAAGCTCTTTTATATGCATATGTGTGACGAGCCCTACAGAGGCACTGTCTTTAGTGTCTTTCAGACACACTGAGAACAGACTAAGTAAATGCCATATGTTGATGGCTTACTGTGTTATGATTGCAGATTCCATTTTCACTTAAAGTAAAGCTTTTGTAAAAAGCTGAAGAAATGTCAAGAGGTGAAATACACGCATCTTTTCAGGCCTTGACTTGATGTCATCAGTTTGATTTGAGAAACAACTGTATTAAAGTGTGTTTGGTTTTTTTTGGGGGGGAGGCAGTATGTTTTTTGCTGCTGGAGGAACATCGGCGTAGCCAGCCAGAGGGAGTCACTGAATGGATATTTTACCAAGAACACATGTTGGATGGAGTTGACCTCAGTAATGCCAGCTTGTGCACGTCGATGCAGTCGCTGGGTTCTGTGGTTTTTTTCATCCCATGATTCTGTGGTCCAGAGTACATCCGGTACATTTTAGGGACATGGTGTGGGTATGTTCATGAGAACAGATGACAGATTGGGCCACAACCACCACCACCATCAGCCTGACTATACCCACTGCAGGGCAAAGGCCTCTCCCATACTCCTCCATATAATCAGCCCTTATACATAGCATTCATTGATTACGAAAAAGCATTTGACTCAGTTGAAACCTCGGCGGTGATGGAGGCATTGCGAAATCAAGGGGTAGACGAGCCGTACGTGAAAGTGCTGGAAGATATATATAGTGGCTGCACAGCAACCATAGTTCTGCATAAAGAAAGTAACAAAATTCCCATAAAGAAAGGTGTTAGGCAAGGAGACACAATCTCCCCAGTACTATTCACAGCTTGTTTAGAGGAAGTATTCAGAGACTTGGAATGGGAGCAGTTAGGGATAAGGGTAGATGGAGAATACCTCAGTAATCTGCGATTTGCTGATGACATTGCCTTGCTAAGCAACTCGGGAGATGAACTGCAAATAATGATTGATGACCTAGACAGGAAAAGTAGAAAGGTAGGCTTGAAAATCAATATGCAGAAGACTAAGGTAATGTTCAACAGCCTCGGGAAGGAACAGGAGTTTACATTAGGTAGCGAAATACTGGAAGTAGTAGGCGAATATAACTACTTAGGACAGGTAGTAACCGCAGATCCGGACCATGAAAAGGAAATAACAAGAAGAATAAGATTGGGATGGAGCGCATTTGGCAAGCACTCGCAGATTATGACTAGCAGCTTACCGGTATCGCTCAAGAGGAAAGTATACAACAGTTGCATCTTGCCTGTACTCACCTATGGGGCTGAAACGTGGAGGCTAACCAAGAGAGTTCTACTTAAGTTAAGGACAACCCAGAGGGCTATGGAACGAAAAATGGTAGGGGTAACATTAAGAGATAGAAAACGTGCAGAGTGGGTCAGAGAAATAACGCAAGTTAACGACATTCTAGTGGAAATTAAGAAGAAGAAATGGACATGGGCAGGACATGTAGTGCGAAGAGAGGATAACCGATGGTCGCTGAGGGTAACAAACTGGATTCCAAGGGAAGGAAAGCGTAGCAGGGGGCGGCAGAAAGTTAGGTGGGCGGATGAGATTAAGAAGTTCGCAGGGGTCAAGTGGATGCAGCTAGCACAGAACCGGGTTAAGTGGAGAGATATGGGAGAGGCCTTCGCCCTGCAGTGGGTATAATCAGGCTGATGATGATGATGATGATACTCCTCCAATTAACCCATTCCTATGTTAGCTGCATCCACTTGACCCCTGCAAATATCTTAACTTCATCTGCCCACCTAACTTTCTGCCGCCCCTTGCTATGGTCTCCTTCCTTTGAAATCCAATTTGTTACCCCAAGCGACCATCAGTATTCCTTTCTACGCACTACATGTCCTGCCCATGCCCACTTCTTCTTCTTTATTCCTACTAGAATGTTATTAACTCGAGTTTTTTCTCTTACCCATTCTGTGCACTTCCTATCTCTTAACTTTACACCTACCATTTTTCGCTCCATAGCTCTCTGCATTGTCCTCAACTTAAGTAGAACCCTTTTCGTTAGCCTCCACGTTTCAGCCTCACAGGTGAGTACTGATTGGGCCAATAACCTATATATGCCTACATTTTTAACACTGCTGTTTGCACTCCAACTCCCTAAAGTTTATCATGTAAGAACTTGTGCTTTTTAGTGTAGGTTGAAAATGCTTAAGGCTTATCCTGTGCAAGGTTTGCCTGCTTTCAGTGTTTTGCACGAAAGAGCCGCTAGCCTTCTCCAGAAGGGGTCAGCAGATTCAACCCCATTGACTACATGTTGATTGGGCAAGATTTTTAAACTAGATTTGCACATTGTCATGGTAATGCATGATAAGAAATATGACATCAGAGTCAAGGTCAAACGTTTGAAGCTTTGCCACTCATAATAGGTTCAGGAGCTAGTGGGTTCAGCTCCCGCTGTCAGACAGACAACGGTCGATTTTCTCAAATGGGTGCAAGCTATTACCTAGCCTCGTGCCCTGCTTTACAGGGTGAATGGCCTGGGAAAGGAGCCTGCACCCCTTCAAGTCCTTTTACTGTGGGCTTTGCACAGCTCAATGGAGACTCAGTAGAAACCTCGGAAGTCATGCAGGCATTGCAAAATCGGGGTGTAGGTGAGCCATATGTGAAAGTATTGGAAGATATATATATAATAGCTGCACAGAAACCATTGTTCTGCATAAAGAAAGTAACAAAATTCACATAAAGAAAGGCGTTAAGCAAGGAGACACGATCTCCCCAGTACTGTTCACAGCTTCTTTAGAGGAAGTATTCAGACTTGGAATGGGAGCAGTTAGGGATAAGGGTTGATGGAGAATACCTCAGTGATGTGCGATTCGCTGATGACATTGTCTTGCTAAGTAACTCAGGGGATGAATTGCAAAGAATGATTGATAACCGACAGGAAAAGCAGAAAGGTGGGCTTAAAAATCAATATGCAGAAGACTGCGATAATCTCAAAAGAAACATTTGACAAAAGTGTGTCTGGTCAGGGAATTTAATTTTAATCTTAAGGTAAAGGTCAATGACTCCAACCAAGTTCTTTAACAGAAAATCACGTTTTGGAGCCAACTTGGCTCCTTCATCATGGTGGGACTCCGAGTGAGGTGCAGCTTGTCTTTTTTAGGCCTTGTGTCGACAACCTCTGGGTCAATGGCTGCAATCCATGAATGTATGAAGAGGGAAGGGTGCCCAAGGAGTGATTAACATTCCCCGGTGTTTGCTGAATATGCCACGACTCGAGTAAAAGCCCCTCCGCGGATTAACTTCGGTATCCAGTATAATCGTTCTGTCAGAGTCAATTTTATGGTCGCATGTCTCGCAGTGTTCGGCCGCCACGCTGCGCTAACTGTGCGTTTGTTGGATGTCCGCTCTATATTGTTTCATTCTTTCTGCGAAGTTTTTCGTTTTGCCTACATATGAGGCTGAGCAGACAGAGCAGGGTACTCTGTATACCACGCCTTGGGTCTTTTCTTTAGGTTGAGTGTCCTTGGGATGGGGGAGGAAACATCCAATGGTAGTGGTCAGTTTTTGCGTTGCCAGCACCCCTTTTCTGAGAATATGAGCGAGACGCTGCCTTCCCGAGTGGGCAGGCAAGAACTTCGCCTTCTATGTGGCGTAAGAGCTAGAGTGATACTAATGTGGATGCACTAGCATGTTACTAGTGGGCCCAGTCTCTTCTTTCATCTATGTTGTATAAATAATATTGTCTCTGGTTCGCTAATCACTGTTCCGATCAAGGCAGTCAGTCGTGGTGGCCAAGTAGCATTGGCAGTGATGTAATTGCTGCACCAATTGTGCCAGACTGCTCTAAAAGCCAAAGCCTGTTACATGCTGCTACCTTGACAAAATACTACTAGTCTGTGCCAAAAGTCTTATTTTCTTACATCTGCGTTAGGTGGTTCTAGTGAGAAAAGTATTTTCGTCGAAAACTCTTCAGCCAGCCCTTAATTGCGTATGTTTATGGGCAGGCCTCATTCGAGGTGGGCCTATTGTCACCCAGCGTTGTAGTTGTTGTTGTGGCTGTAGGAAGAAGGAAAAAAAAATGCACGGGCCTGCTACTTGCTCTGTTGCTGAGCTACCTCCACCGCCTCGTGCAGACAGAAGAAAAGGAAAAAGGAGAGGGAGAGAAAGACGCGCGCCGCAACAGCCGTCGTCCGCCACCTAAGCGGTGGCAGGTGCAATGACGGCCTACAACAGATAAAAATTTGGTGGCTGGCTAGCCCCCGCCGCAAGCAGCGTTGACCTATCGTCCCAGCCCTGTAGGGCCAGGAACAGCCACCCAGCGTAATGAAAGCAGACAGGTCATCTTATGGCGTAGGGGACATGCTAGAAATGCGCACGGCACAAAGATTCATAAATGTAATTTCATGTCCTTGCTCAGCTGAAAGGTGGAACTGCACATTACCATAAAGTTCTCTGCGGGCATAAGTTTTGGGATTCTCTTTGTTGTCCTATCCCCATCAGTTGTAGAGCCATGTGCGGCTTGCATGCATCCAATGGGGCAAAGTAAGGGGAAACTGAGGGCAACTCTATCCAATGATTGTCCCCAGTAAAAGTTTATTCCCTAACGGTCCACAACTCCATTTTGCATTGTAGCTTTTCTGCTTCGCAAGCGGCATTATACCAATCGAGGCCACGCAGCTGCAACACTAAGTTGAAAATTTCAATATGACTAGGATGAATGCAGTGCCAGTGCACGCTGCATGCCACCATGGCAGTCAGTTTGGTTGAGGTGAAGTTATATGATTCTACCCTAGGATAACATTTTAATTGCAGTTTTTGCATGGTTTGATGTGAACTGCTTCCAAGAAGAGCTGCCTGCACATGTGCAGAGGTAGGCAGACCTAACAAAGGGCGGATGCTGCTGGGTCCCTGCAGATGCCGACCGTGGTAGCAGATCGTGATGCACTAAAGCTCTCTAGTAATTTTGCTTTTCTCTCTTGCAGTCGACTTCCATTTCAAACATATAGTTTTTGGAACAGCAAAAAGTGATGCACAGTGGCTTATCATTTTTCAGCATATGTGCCACACCATAGCCTCCTTTATACTCTGTGCCTGTAAACGCGCCGCGCGAGCAATAGAGCGGTGCCGTCGAGTAAAGTTGCGCGGCGCTGCCGCTCCCCTCGCTGAGAGCGCCACTAACGTAGGGGTCGAGGCGCACGGGTCGCACGGGTACGAACGTCGGCGCGGTGCGGGAGCGCTGTTTTTCGCTAGCGGGAAAGCTGTTCCTAAGCATGAGTCGTGCATATTCAGCATATTTACTTGTAAAGCCGACATCCACCAAGCATAACAAGTGATCATGATACTTGTTAGGCAATAACACCAACGCTATATGACATTTAATGTCAGGCAGTTTCAAGAAATCGCGCATGGCTCGAAAAACTGTATGACTGCTCCGCTAACACCAATGGTAATAGAAAAATTACAATGCTAGTCTACGCTGCAATAAAACAAAATTTATGAAGAAATGCACCAGCATTTATTAACACATTTCACAACAGCAATTGTGCTACAAGAGTACCATGTAGAAGTGGTGAGATGAATAGCTGCCACAAGTAGGGAAAAATGTTCACGGTGACTGTTGTCACTGATAGCACTTCAGAAGCCAGCTTGATTTACAGATGATTGGAACAACTGCATCGCAGTATGCCATTGAGATCTGTAAGGAGAACGATTTTGGTATCAGCTGTTACTTTCAATGATTCAGCGCGTTGTACAAACGTTTTTGTTTTTTTTTTTAACTTGAAAAGCAAAGAAAGACAAATATGCACATTGCATATTTCTGTTTCGATCACTCCAAAATAATCGTCACAATAGACAAAGCTCGTATTTTATTTTTTTCACAGAATTGCGCAGTTAACGAAACAAAAAATACTGTGCTGGAGCACATGTAACATACCACACAGACGAACTAACCAGGGAGAAAGTTAGCATCGCAGTCCAGAAAATACACGTGCACATTTAATATTATTACTACCTTACTGAAGCGTAATAAACACAATTCTGGTTCTGTCATTATTTCTCACAGGCCTTAATGCGGTTGAGTGCGAGTTTTGCGGTTTCCGATGCTAGAAAGGGACAGAGATTCAGTTGACAAGGAAAACTAATATAGGCTTTGCAAGATTTGGTTTAACTCACTTTAAAATAGTCATCTTCACAATAAGTAAGTCTTGTGTTTCTATTTTTTCACAAAAATTCGCAATTAGCGTATACTACAAAAATTAAAAAAAAAACTTTGCAGGAGCACATCTAACACACTACGTAGACGAGCTAGGCAGGGAAGTAATTAGCATTGCAGTCCAGAAAGCACAGGTGCGCATCTAACATTACTATTGCAGTATTGACGCTTAATAAACAGTGTTTGGTGCTGTTTTACAAGCCTCAAAGCAGCTGCATACTACGCAGCGATCGCCGGAAGGACAAAGCAAAGCTGGCACTTACCAGTTGGTGGAATGCTGTATTCCTGCAGCACCCGAAGGCAGAGAAAAGTAGAAGCATGACCTTGCACACTGCAGAACAGTCCACGAAACAGCGAGATAGTGGCAGCGCGTGGCTATCCGGACCGCTTTGCAACACGGCGCACCCGGCACTCGCCTGGCGAAGGTGACCCTACGTCGCTGTCGCCATCTCTCGGCAGCCAGCGGCGTAACTTGTCAACGGAGGAGGAGTGGCGGCGACGGCCGCGGAGCGCGGAGTTGCCAGGCACAGAGTGTATAAAGGAGGCTATAGGCAACCTGCAATGGAGTTTGCTGAGACATGTGGCGCCACCTGGCGGCCGACGGGATCTAATACTGAGTCGGCGCAGAAGCTGACGCTGTATATGTTGCGGTCGCTGTGTTCTTTCTGCGTTCGCGTTTTGTTATCCCAGTGAGTGTGATTTACTCATTTAGTGACTTCAGTGGTCTCATGCGATGCTTCGACTACTACGGATGTGAACAGGAATAAAAATAAGCGCAAGGGCGGCGAGAAAGACTGCCACAATCACGAAGGAAGGAAACCTAAGCGTACCGCTTGCTGGGAGAACCTGGGGAGAATGATGAGAGAAGGAGATATTGGCTGCGAGAGAGTAATGTAACTGAAATTCGTTTTGTTATGGGGCCATTGGTGTACAGACGCCAAGAAGCTAAAATAAGACGGTTGCCCGTGAGCGGAGGAAACGGTATAAACTTCTGACTTGGGGAGTCGCACGCTGGTTGGAGCACACTACTCAGTATGCGCTCCGCGCTGTAAAATTTGGCGTGTACTGGTATATGCTGTGCAAGATCGAGTTGCATACGTCCAGAAAAGCAGCAAAGCCGCGCAGCCGCAGCATCGTATTCCAGCCGCATTTCAACGGAGGCAAAATAAAAAAAAATGTTCGTGGATCTGTGAACCGGATTTTAATGCGGTGTCTATTCGGAAACCACAAAGCCAAAATATCTTCAAAACTTCCAATTACAGATTCTAGTAAGCATATTTATCTGTAAATTAGTTCTTAAGGTGCTGAAAAAGTCGAAATGGCGGAGTGTAGAGGCCCGTACGATACTGTGTACGCTGAGAGTGGAACTTCGGTCTATCGTTCCGCGCCAAATATTTCTTTCACCGACTGCTCAAGCTACTCAAGAGTCTCTCGTCCCAGACGATATACTATTTCATCATTAGTAGCAACAGTAAAAAATTCTAACTCTTAACGACCTCCTCTAAGAAAGCTTTGCCGTTGAGTGCCAGCATTACCCGCCGGCTTTCCACAAGATTGAGGTACGGAGGCACAAAATGCATGCCAGTTGTTGTTGTTGTTAAGAGCTTTATTTTTCCAACGGTGTAGGAGGCCCCCTAATCCCCTCCCCCGGCACGCACAGTTTTCGTTGATGACGCACGCTACAACCGCACAGTGCTTGCAATCGCCACATCCGTAGCGGGTACCACACCATGCCTCCTGTAACTTCCGCGGCACTATCGAAACGTGCACCACGAACAAAAGTGTTCGTCATGGTATTAAACTAAAGCAAAACCTTGAGGAAATTATTATGCTGCTGTAATCAAACAGCAAGAACAAAAAAAGAAGAAAAAACGGTGATCAATCTCTTCTCAGGTTCTCTCTGCACTTTCAATGTTTGGGTATGAGGTATGAATACAATAGGTAAATGAAAAGCTACGTTTACAACATTTTTCATTCATTTAATTATTTCTTAATTCATCATCACATATCCGACTGATGCCCTGAGAGAATAAATTTCGTTTAAAAAAAAATTTCGTCTACTGACGCGAAATTCAAAATTGTGCACGCGGGTGTTTTGTCGCGAGCGGCGCGCACTTCACGGTGACATGGACACCGTTCACATTTTAAACATGAGCATTCTCGAACAGGTGGTGTCCTTTCGCCGTATTGGTGTTCGGAAGTAGCTCTGAAGACATTCGATTGCCTTAAAACGGCAGAAAATGAGAGCCGAGATGCTTCCAGCCGTACAACGCGAACGCAACCCGACCGTGCCGGCCTACTCAGATTACTAGGCGCCGCCGTTGGCGGCGCTGAACGCTACGCTCCACTAGCGCCGCCTGGCCACTGCAGGTTGCCTATGGCCACAAAAGTGAAAAATCAAGAAATATTTGACTTACTGAAAGATATGATATATATATATATATATATATCATATCTTGATATATATATATATAGGTCAAACTCACTCTGTGTCAAAAGGCATGTTTGACTGCTCCAAAAGGTGCTCCAAAGACTTTTTGGCAATCACATCACTACATTGGCATTTGAAGACTATGCCCATGGCAACAAAATCAAATCCTGGCTGTTAGAGCTGCATTTCAATGGGGGCAAAATTAAAGAAATGTCTAGCTGCAATGCAGTGTCAGTGTACATTAAAGCACACCATATGGTCAGAATTAATCTGAAGATCGCTGCTATGGCCTTCGGATGTTGCACATCACATACGATGATCCTCCTTTAAATGTTGTTGGAGGTGACTAATGCGCCCTGTTCCTAGTTCTCTAGTGCTCTGTTCATGCCCTTTACCGTGGCACAGCCTGGCAGAACACGACCGATGCAACAGCCTCTGTGGTCGTGCTCTCGGGACTTCGCAGTTGTGCTTGGTGTTCAGGCAACAGTTATTGTACAGGAGAGCATTGGTGCCACCAGGGGAGTTCTTCCACCCTGATGTCGCTGCGGTGCGTGTGCTGCAGGTGGCTTCGGAGTATGCTCAGCAGCACCTGTTTGCATCACTGATGCCGAGGCTGGTGGGAGCGGTCGAGCGGCGGCGGCCAGGCGAACCAATGGAGCAGCTGCTGGCGGAATTCACGCAGCTGCTCACAGATGCAATCCTGCAGCTCGACTCTGAGCTGCTGGCTATCCTCAAGGAGCGCCACGACCTCTCCGGTGAGCTGCACTTTATTGAGGTTGGCCAACTGAGCGAGGGGAGCTGTGGCTGGGAAAGCTCTGCTTGCATTACTTGCATTGTATATGAGAGGAGGCAGGTGAGGTTAGGAAGTTTGAGGGGATCAAATAGCGTACCAGGCATGGGGCAAGGTTCAGTGGAGTTGCATGGGAGAGGCCTCTGTCCTGCACGATGACTGTGATGGCTCGCTAGCAGGTGTTAGAGCCAACTCCGAGTGAAGGGTACAGATGCCTTCATTGACCGACATTCAGTTGCATTACTAAAAGAAAGCAAGAGCGCAGACAGATGTGTCTTTACAAGAGAGCCCACATGTTCCTGCATCCGACCTAGCAGAGTGATGCCCAGCACCCCTGGAAGTTTCAAAATAGGCGCCAGGCTTGGCGACAGGACAGCATCTGGAAAGTTCCCTTGGCATACCTGCCAACCCTCTCAATATTTGATTAAAAAATTTTATCTACTCACACAAAAATGGCTTTCTGCCATTTTCTATTCCACGACAAACTGGCTAATCACTTTTCGTAACCCCAGCAATATATTTTTCATCACTGTGCATTGCCATAAGCCGAGTCGTGTTAAAACCCTATTTGGATGCTGAAACTTTTCTCTTTTTTTTTTAAACCTGCTTTTGCATCACCCTTTACTTTTGTTCTTAGGTTGTCTATTATTGTGTTCCTTTTGCAAACCTGTGCATTCTCGCTCTGTTCTGCCACTACTCCCATGCTTACATGTAATGCCTCCAGGCCTTTAAGGGACAAAAAAATAAAATGAAATGTTTTTTAAGGCGAAAGCCTTTAATGGCTCATCGTTGTCGTCAGCAAAAGTGTCACGCTTTTGGGCAGCTCTCGATAAGTTAAAAATAAATTAATAAGAACCTCCATCCCTTGGATCCCCAGCCCAGCACTTTACCACTGTGCCAGGCCCCAGATCGTGAAATGCTGTTCATAATTCCTCTTGTCTACAGTGAGAATGATAGCGAGATTCCGAGAGTGAGATACTGCGCCTTTCCTTTCCTGTAGGTGAATTATAGATCGCCGGTGAACTTTAATGCGTTCAATGAAATTCTGGTTGAGTTCGAAAAGGGGCGCGCGGTGTACCGTTATGACAGGTCATGCCGTCACAAGCATTTCATGCATATACGAAACTGACCCCACTGGGCGTCCGATCCAGGCGTCAATGCGCTTTTCATTTGCCGCTTCCTCGAACACCGCAGGCAGGCGGGCGGGCAGGCGGGTGGGCGGGCAGGCGGGTGGGTGGGCGGGAGCGTTTTCTTTGAAACGGGGTGGTAGCAGTAGCCTGTTGTAGCTCATATTGCTGCTTAGGTAAAGTAGTGTGCGCAAAACTAGTTGACATTTATGCACAATATTGTTTATATAAAAAGAAATTCAAGAGCACCAAAAGTGTATATTCTTAAATATCCACATTTTACATACTTTGAAGCAGCTGTGTACAAAATTTCGTCAATACCCGACAATTGTAAGTACTTGAAAGTTTTTGCACAAAATGCCAAAAATACTGAAAACTGCAAATGGAGAAAAATGCATCTGAAAGTTTGAAGCGCCTGTATTCTTAAAAAACATGGCACAAGCACATAAAATTTTTTCACAAAATGCAAAAATGTGTCTCAAACACAGCCATGTTGTTAGAATTCTTCTGCCCCATACATTGGCCCCTCCCGGTCCTCGCGAATGGTGTCCGTCAGACATGCCCTCTTCACGATGTTGCGGCGGTGCGCTCGGGCTTCCGCTGTTTGGCAGTCACGTTTTCAGCTGCAGCTTGACCTTTTTTCCCGATCGCTGCAAATGTTTTATGATGCAACGGTGTCGGCAAGCCGAGAATTTCACAAAACCAAGACGTTTGTTCGGGCCCGATACCTATCGCGCGTGCAGCTACGACTGCCTTGATGTTCACAGCGAAGCTGTCGCGGGAGCTCCCACTCCAATAGCTGCGGCTTTCACTGGCCCTATCCGCAAGTCTACCAGGCACAACCACTGCATGACGTGTACGTAGAGGAAAGTAGCGATGCAAAGCATTCGCTGTTTTCACAGCGGAGCTCAAGAAATGCCAAAAGGCCCTTTCCATTTTTCGGGCGGCTCGCATACCGCAAGGGCGCACGTTGGGCAAGCAGCCCCGCTTACCAGTAACGTAAGCGCACTGATATCACATATCTCTGCACTTGTGGGATGGCGACTGCTCTGTCATTCTCAAAAAGTCTAATCTTGACCTCCGAGGCGCTCACAAGTTCACTGGGGCTTCAAGTTCACCCAAGTGGCCGTTGCCCTGGCTAGGGGTAGCTGGCGTCTGGTGACTGCCTTCGGCTGTCGTTTTCTGTCGAGGCTTGCGACGACAACCCCGGTACGCTTTCTTCATTTGAGCTTTCCAAGCTCGAAAATCGTGCTGCTTCGGTTCGTCGTTCATCTCTAACAAATTAAAGAAACGGGCTGAAGAGATCGATGTGTGTGGCGCACAATACGAAAGCAGACGATAGCAAAAGTTGAGCTTCGCCACAGTTGCGCATCGGTCTCGGCTAATGGCGGCTACGCTAGAGCACCACGTGATTTAAAGGGCCAATAGAAGCGCTTGATGGTACTGAAAACGCATTTTCTTTATTATATTGAGTCGAAATACGGAACTGCGGAAGATGCTGCCTGTGAGAAGAAGGCTTACTCTACCTCCCCGAGCAAACGGCAATGGCGGGCGGTGCCGCGTTTTTGAGAGGCAGACGCTCGCAACTTGATGAAGTTCATGGAAAGTAGCAGTTTCTCAAGCCATCGTGGCTCAATAAAATGGGTTTTCTACAAACTTTGCGTTCGAACTCAGCTTTCATTTTTGAGGGAATTGTAGCTGAATGCCCAAAGATAATTTTACAGTCAGAAACTCAAAACTGAAAAAGTTCGCGAAAAACTCGCTTTTTCGACGCGCATCTCCCCAGATCAGTGGCACCGTACACTCACTGCAGTGCTGAAAAAGCACCTTGGCAGAAATATGTGTTGTCAACAAATAGCTTCACAACATCTAAAAAAATGTGGGAGGAGGTTAATAAACTAAATGGCAAGTACTCTCCTTTCACGATTCTACATTTAACAACCCCTAGTACACAAACGAGTGTAGAAGAACAAGCAAATATTTTGGGGGAACATTTCACTAGTCTCTAGTTCGGCACACTATACACATTCCTTTTTAAAGTATAGAATGGCAGCTGAAAAACAGACTTCCAACAGCTGAAGGCACAAATGAACCTTTTAACTGTTTAAAACTGTTTAATTGCACTTGAAGAAATAACTAAAGTACTATCTGCTGGCAAACACACTGCACCAGGACCAGACAAAATACATTATGAAATGCTTGCTCATTTGTCTGAATCGTCAGTGCATGTATTATAGAAATTTTTTAATAAAATATGGATATCTGGAACAATACCAGAAGCCTGAAAGAAAGCCATTATACTACCACTCTTAAAGCTTGGGAAGTCACCAAGCAGTTATAGGACAATAGCCCTGATGAGCTGTCTTGCAAAAGTTTTTGAAAGCATTTTGAATATAAGGCTGTTTTCTCTTGAATCCCGGAAGCTTCTTGATATCCACCAGTGCGGTTACAAAACAAATGTGTTCAACTATTGATCACCTTGTCCGACTGGAAAATACTGTCCGAGAAGCCTTTATCTATAAACAGCACTGTCTTGCCATCTTTTTCGACCTCGAAAAAGCCTATGACACCACGTGGAGGTTTAGGATCCTGCGTGATTTGCGAGAGCTTGGCATTCGCGGCAGGGGGCTAAAATATATAGGTGGCTTTCTTTCTCAGTAGTCATTTAACGTACGTCTCAGTTCTACCCTTTCTAAAACCTTCATACAAGAAAATGGTGTGCCTCAAGGATGCATTTTAAGTACTACCGTGTTTATAGTAAGAACAGTGTAGCAAAAATAATCCCAAAATTCATTATGTACTCAGTCTACGTAGACCTCCAGATTGCATGTACATCCTCTAGTGTATCAGCATGTGAGGGGCAAATACAGCTCACAGAAATAAACTGGCAGCATGGGCAGATAAGAATGGATTCATGTTTTTACTCAAAAGTCTGTAGTTGTTCTGTTCTCTCTCAGAAGAGGACTGCACACTGATCCCACCATCAACCTAAATGATGTTAAGCTACCTGTAAAACATGAACATAAATTTCTAGGGCTAACTTTTGACAGAAAGCTTTCATTTCTTCACCACATAAACAACCTGAAAAAGAAAGTTTCAAAATCTCAATATAATAAAAGTCCTATCACATAAACACTGGGGTTCTGACAGAACATGTCTTTTACAAATTTACCGTTCTGTGGTGCGCTCATGTTTATATTATGGTGACATAGTACTATATAGATCTGCAAGGCCATCATATATGAAGCAACTGGACCCCATACACAGTTCAGGCTTGCATATTTCAACTGGTGCATACAGGACATCCCCCATAAACAGCTTATATGTAGAAACCAATGAACCATCACTTACAAGCCGAAGAAACATGCTCACATGCTCATACATTCTAAAGATCCGTTCACTGCCAAACCATATCTGTTACCCAATAGTTACAAAGTGCCCATCTCGAACACTGTTCACAAACAAACTTCAAAAAATAAAACCACTTCTGCTCCGCTTTGAAGAGAAATGTCAAGATTTAGGCTTAATGGACTCATCAGAAAACCTGATCCACTTCCACCATGGTGCTACCTGCCGTCTGTATGTGACTTCACATTAAATTAATTCCAGAAAAAAAACGTCACATGAACACATATCGCAGGAATATTTAGCACTAAGTGAAATAAGTACAGAGAATGTGTGGCGTTCTATACAGATGGTTCAAAATCTGCACAGTATGTTGGAAGCGCAGTGGTACAATTGGAATAGAACAGTACGACTACCACAGTGCACATCCATTTTCACTGTCGAGTGTTATGCAGTCCTTATGGCTCTAAAAAAAATTAAAAATGAAAACATAAAGAATAGTGTCATTTACACTGATTCTTTGAGTATACTAACAGCATATAATCATAGAAATGCAGGCAACGTGCTTATTGGTGACATCGTGCACAGCATAAAAACAGCCACAACCCAGGGACACACCGCAAAGCTTCGCTGGGTTCCGAGTCACATAAGAATTGATGGAAATGAAAGCACTGATATATGCGCTGCACAAGCTCGACATATAGAAATTAAGAAAGTGTACGTTCGCTACAAAGAAGCAGTCAAATTAATGCAGTCTAGGCTAAGAGATAGATGGCAGTCTAAATAGAGTAATGAGGAAAATAATCAGCTACACCTAGTAAAACCTGTCATATCTGAATGGAAGTCATGCACACACCAAGAATGATTCACTGAAGTCATTTTATGTCGCCTCCATATTGGACATACACACCTTACACATGGTTATATTCTTAGAAAAAAGGAAACGTCAACATGCGAGCTTTGCAGAGAAACAATCAAATAATCATATTTTAGGTTCCTGCTCAAAGCTAGAACTAAGAAAGAAGCATTTTCCAATATTTTATTCTGAATATATTCCTCTAGCTTACACATCAGAGGAAATGCTCTTGTGAATATATCATGCGTTTTTATGTTCTTAAAAATAGCAACCTTCTTAACAAACTATGAGATTTTTTAACCATAATTAATAGATCTGCTTCATGCACAGCAGATCTCACCATGCATTTGGCACATGATAGCCTTAGATGCACCATAAAACACAATACACAACAGCACCAAGTAGCTCTTAGCAGGCCTATGTTGCTAAAGTGCCCCCAGCTTTCCCTCTAGGTAAGAAACTCTATGGTCAGGCAACCCTATATGTCTACTCAGTGCGTGGCCATGACAGCTGCCAGCTACTGTTTGCCAGTGCTATGCTCGTAACATTGGCGTGGATGCTGATTTTCTGTGACAGGGGCTTTTTAACGCTATCATGTTAAATACCCTGTGTCGGTTTTGACCGGCAGCAGCGTGGTGGTCATTTCTAGTTGGCGGCGTCCTCGGTGCAGCACGAGATATTCGGCGGCCGCAGCCAGTGATGGCTTGAGACCACATTAAGCATTTGTCGTGACTGCTTGATGAGCCACACAAGGCCAGCTAATAGGATAAGCACAAAATCAAGCATGTATGGCGCAATTTGTGTACATAGTGGATTTTTGGTTCGAGATTACAAAATTGAAGTGAATCTTCTTGGAAGAACTTCAATCGTTTTGACTACTTTTGGTATACAAAAAATTCTCGAAAGCACATTATTTTCTAACTCATGACACCAGTGCACAAAAAAAAAAGTGCCTTGAATCTTCAAAATTCAACTTCAACTTTGAAAACAAACCTTTTCACTTACGTAAACAACTGCCATCTTTTTTTTTTAATGAACTGGCATGCACTTTTGGTTAGCATGTTCCCATCACGTGAGTCAGTGTTAACAACACAACCTTGTTAATAATTTTCATCACCGTGCTCGCATGTAGCCAGCAAAACATCAGTGCCTTTCACATTGTCCTTTTTTCTGCTGTGGCTGCCTTATTGCTCTATGTTCATTAACCCTTTCATGTGCTGTTTATAATTTTTTTTTTATTGGAAACGAGGAACTTTTGGCCTAACTAGTATGTCCAGGCCTCAGCAAACTCATTTGGCAGGTTTTCCAATGAAAAATACAAACGGTTAATTTTTAGTATGTACTTTGTAAAAATATTAAATACAATGCAAAAGTAACAGCATATCAAGATTACAACAGATCAAGATGACTCTGGGGTTTCAGAAACTATAGAAAAAGTAATAGTTACATTTGCTGAAGGGCATTGAGATCAGTGGTGAAAGAAAGGACATCCTGCACCTCCTGAAAACAGCCCAACATTTTCAGCCCAGTACACTAACAAAGCCCAAATGTTTGGATGCATATGAGTGCAAGCTGTCCAAACAGCCTCCCTCTCGCATATCATGGTGGCTCCAATCCCATTAAGATAAATTTAATTAAAACCAACTGGAATTCGATCGGTTTCATTTGGCCTCACTTGTCTTTTTGCCACCTGCAATTTCTTAGTTTCGGTTAGGGTACAGACCAGCACTGATCTGTGACGTAAGCAAGATGCACTAGGGCTGCTGTTGCCAGGCTGGGCTGACTGAGGCTTAGCGCCCTCAGGAAAGCATGGAACCAAAAGCTTTTAAAGCACTTCTCTGATTTCACAGCGCCCCTGTGATGTCATCATTCAGTGCAGGGTAAGTATGAATGTTGTAGAACACATTGTGAAACTATGAAGCCTCCTTACAGAGGCAGAGTGTAGGCACAGTCGCGAGTAAAAAAGATTGGCACACATCATGGATCACAGGATCAGCAGAATGACAACGCATGGTGCTGCAGTTGACGAAGAGGCTGATAACGAGAGTACTGGGCCATTCCTATTCTTCGGTATTAGGGGCTTTAGCGAAATTTATATTTACTAACATAAAAAAAAAATAATAATAAAATAAGCCTTCTTTGGTCATGGCGACTGAGATAAAAAGAAATGCCATTTGCATAGTCATGTAAGGTCAGCACTTCGACAATCGAGCGGTGGCTCGCTTGATGAAAGATTTCTTCCCAACCCCTGCCCCTCCTCCCCCTGCTCCAAAAATGAGAATGGCACGATAAGCATGCCTGCGAACTGCAGTGCCACGTGGTGAGATATCACAGCTCTGCACGCTTCTCAGTTGTGCTAATATTTTTTACTAGTGACTATACCTATTTAAAACATTGTGAAATGTATGGGGTTCAAGTCAGGAGCATTGCCCATAGAAATACATATAAGGAAAACTTGACTAAATAATTTCCCGATAATTTTTCAAAATAATTAGCAGATGTTTTGAAGAAAACATGTGACAAAATATGCTGCGTCATTTTGAAACCAATCAATTTTTATAGTGCCTCGATAAATGTGCATTGTAAAAATGGACTAAAAAAGTAGCTATCCGCTGGGTGCTTCTCGTATTGTCTGACATGCTGCCGCACAGGATACATTTCCTTTTAAATATTGCCGCTCACATGATACAAAGTTTTGAGCTGAAGGCACTCTCACACAGCACATTAAACGCACCTTGCAAAGCAGCAGACGACCAAAATGACTGAAGCGGTGGCCTTGTGGAAGAGCATCCGCCTCGCATTCAGGAGGCACCGGGTTTGATCCCCGGTGCTGCCGACTGCGCACTGGTTTCCAATGGGTACAAGATTTCCCCCGGCTTTGTGCTCGGCTCTTCTGGGATAAAATGCTTGGAATAAGGGGCCATGGACCAAAAATGTTGGTTCAAAAAGCAAAGTCACATAATGGGCTTTTGCCACGCGAGGCAGACTTCTTTTTGTCCGATGGCGGAATGGATCACTGACCCATCGGCGCGACTATTTGAGACCTATGACCCCTTTCCCAAGCATTTCACTCCAAAGAGCCGAGCACTAGGCCAGGGAAAAGCTTGTACCCATTGAAAACCCGAGGTACCCAGCAGGACCAGGCATCGAACCTGGTACCTCCCGAATGCAAGGCGGATGCTCTACCACAAGGCCACTGCTTCGGTAAGAAGAGTTACAGCTCGCATTTATCGTTTGCAAGTGTGTCGTGTGTGCTGCCATATGTTACAGTTGGCCGTTCTCTTTCGTTCCCTTGTCATAACGTATAAAAAGTGCTTTTTGAATGTAGCTTTCCTAGACTTTGCTGCTTGAACGGCCGTTATTAGTAAGCAAATTTATAGCATATGGCAGCATATCAGGCTACAAGAGAAGCTTGCAGGATTCGGAGAAATATCCAATGGATAATGAGCCTGTTGGCGGTACGTACGGCTTCACAACACATGTTTTTAGCAGAGTTTTAAAAATACATTTCCCTCCAGAATGACCTAGCATACTTTATCACAAATTTTTTCAAAACTCTTGTCAACATTTAACAACTGGCCGCTTCTTCTGGTGCTGTGTGAAGCAGGAAAAATGGTGTGCAAGTTGTGTTTAAATGTGTTCCTATGGGTCGCCCTTCCAACTCGCATCCCATACGTTTTGCAGTGTTTGAAAAATACTGTACCACTGAAATGGTATTTCATGCTTTTGGAATCTGTGCTTAGGATGTTCATGGTTGCTGTGTACCGAAAAATGCCATCATAGGTGCTCCGTTAATTTATAAAACTGAAAATTTTTGCTTCCATGCATTGCTATGGGCACTAAGCCTACTTTTCATCTACAGTCTGCTGCGGCGTCGCGAGCACTCCTGTTGTTGTTTGTAAACGCGGTGTTGGTCTTTAGCTTAAATGTGCCTTTCATCAGTTGTCCATTAGTTGTCTGGGTTGCTGGTATCTGGATGCGTGTCGGGGGGGTTGCTCTGCATGGGTACATGCACAGCCGTCATCAAAAGTGTAGAGCCTAGGGGGCCTCCTTCTGAGCCATGTAGTGGCGCTGATTTAGCATTAGTGGAGGTCTTTCTCATAGGAGAGGACAGGACAAAAAAATCTTCTCACTACCAAGAGTTTCGGAACTCGGAAAATGCATTTGAAGCCGCAGGACACCTGGACTCTACACTTATGACAAAGACTGTACATGCTAGAGGGTCTCACAAGGTGTTTACATGAGATAAGGGTGTCATGGACCAATTAAGGTGGTGCACTCAATATGGTCTCTTCTTGACTTATGGCTCCTGCTGTTTAAATTATAGTGGACCCACACGTCAGGCTGTCACCTGATCATGCAGTGCCAGTCTTGTCGATTATAGCTAATTTGTGATAAGTCTGCTGGCAGCTTAGCATAGCAGTCTGCTGCCCCTTATGGAGAGTGGGTGACTTTTGCTGGTGTTCGTTGATGATGATGCAGGTTCAACCCTGCTGGTGGCCCTGGTGCATGGCAGCCGCCTGGTGGTGGCTAATGTGGGTGACTCGCGGGGTGTGCTGGCAGATGCCCGGGGACTCGCTGTACCCCTCTCGTTCGACCACAAGCCCCAGCAGGTAGTATGCATGATGGAGGCAGCTTCTCTTTTTTTAAGGTGAAAGCCTTTAATGTCTCATACTGTCGTGGACAAAGTGTGTCCCGCCTTTGCGGCGGCTGTCGCATGGCGTTCCTTGGCGCTGCGTTCAAGTGTGGGATTGCAGGTGGCAGGAACGCTAGACAAAATGAGACTTCTGGAGGAAAGGCGCAGTATCTGTCACACTTTCTCCGACAAGTGTGCATTTGGATGGTATACCATCGCTCCTGGCGTTCCTTGGCGCGCGTTTAAGTGTGTGATTGCAGATGGCAGGAACACTAGACAAGATGAGACTTTTCTCAGGCTTTCGCCTTTTACTACTTTAGTCGCTAAAGTCCCTCATAATTGTTTTTTTTTTATGAACTGGCATGCACTTTTGGTTGGCATGTTGTCATCATGTGAGTCATTGTTAACATAACCTTGTTTGTAATTTTAATCACCATGCTCGCATGTGAGCCAGCCAACGTTAGTGCCTTTTACCTTGCCCTCTATTTTCCTGTGGCTGCCACATTGCTGTTTGTATATTCATTAACCCTTTCATATGGCGTTTATTGTTTCTGTTGGAAAGAAGGAAGTTTTGGCCTAATTAGCATGTCCAAGCCTCAGCAAACTCATTTGGCAGGTCTTCCAGTGAAAAATACAATGGTTGACTCTTTTACAAGCACATACAAAATTTATTATAAAATTTCAGTTAGAATTACTATACGTAAGAAAAAAGCAGAAATTGAAACTTTTTTTCTATAATGATGATAAAGTAAAAATTAAAACACTATGTTGCACCTCCTCTGAAGCGTTGCCCACGAAAAAATCACAGTAAGGTATTGTAACCTGTTACACTTACTGATGTGTATCACTACTACTTCTTTCTCGATGCAGTAGAGATCTAGAATAAACTGCCAAGTAACGTTGTGGACCAAATAGACATTGAAAAATTTGAAATAGGTGTGAACACGTTCCTGGAGGATTGTTTTGCAACTCTGTAGTTCTGTTTTATTGAGAGTACTTTAGCGATGAGAATTACACTTGTATTTGTATCAGGGTGCACACAGGTGCTTGAAAACCTTGAATACCATTGAATTACGGAAGTCTATTTTCAAGGCCCTTAAAAACCTTGAATTTATGACTGGTCCTTGAAGATTCTTGAATTCCTTGAATACTAAATTTGAACTGGTGTTTTTCGTCATGAAAACGTTTTTGTTGCTAAACTTTTATTCTTGACTGAGTTCTGAATGAACTGCGGGGAAGGAAACGTATAGATTTTTAGCCTATTTAGCGCATTCTCGTTAGGCGGCTGGCAACACTGCAGTGGGCGCGCGGCTGCGTCGTCCCATTGCTATCGCATCGCCATCACTCACCGAGCCCAACGTTTTTAGATAGGTTTACCGAGCCGTGCGGCCGTGTCTACGCTGGCGTTGCCCTAGTGCTTGCATTTTTGGAATGAGCGTGGCTTCTGCCTGTCAGCGCACGTGATATTTTCATATGTGACACAATGCCCGGAAAGAGCAAGTTTCAGGCTACCTGGCTCCATCATGACGAATACAAGCAGTGGATTGCGCCTGATACAACGAGTCCGCATCGGGCTAAGTGCAAGCTTTGCGGTAAAACTGTGGATGTGACGGCCATGGGTGAATCCGCTTTAAAAAGTCGCATGAAAAGCGGCAAGCATATTGGCGCAATGAAGGTAGCGCAAGGGAGCGCGTTGAAAAGGTACCTGACGCCGGTCGCGGTAGAGCAGTCTACTAGCGCGTGTTCCTCGCAGTCGCCAAGCCTAAACGATGCTTGCAAAGCGCACGAGCTTGTCACTGACGCTGAAATTCTTTGGACTCTGAAAGTTGTGACAACCAGGTATTACACCTCCATTTTTATGGGGCATTCCACAGCTGATGACATTCAGGAAAAGTTGCTAAGCGCCCTCGAGCCTTTGCCTCTTGCCAAGATTCTTCAGATATCGATGGATGGGCCCAATGTCAATCTGAAGTTCTTCAAAGGTCTTCAAGAGCACTTGCAACAAAACCACCAAGTTATGTGTGTGGACTTAGGCACTTGTGTACACACAGTGCACAGAAGTGCACGGGACTCAGCGTAGCACGTTAGATAGTCCGTTGCTATGATAATGTACTTGTTGCCTGATTGCGACATCGGAAATGGGCCCAAAAAATCCATTCCAATGGTATGAAACGGGGCACTCGGTGGTGGCTCGATTGGCTGGAGAAGACCCGCCGGTCGCATAGGTGTTTTTCGCCTTTGGCACTTGCGACAGGTTCTTGTATATTGACGCACATACTTTGCGAGTTTCGGCCAGTAATATTTTTCTCGATTGCGCGAAAGTGTTCTGCTGTATCCAAAATGACCAGCGGTAGGATTGTCGTGGCACGCTTCAGTGACCTCACTGTACAGGTCTTCCGGCACGACAAGAAGCCACGATCTCTGGCTGCTGTCAAAATTTTTCTTGTGCAAGATACCATTCCGGATCTTAAATGCAGGGAGAATACGCAGGAAAACCCGAGGTACCGCATCTTCATCTCCTGCGAGATGCGCCAGTTGACGAAGCTGTGGATCATGTCATTGCCGATCTGCCATATCGTCAGGATTCAGGCCCCAAGGAAGCTGTCTTCCTCATCATCTGCGCCTTCTGGTGACGGTCCCACAGGTGCTCGAGACAAGCAGTCAGCATCATGATGTTTTCTTCCAGATTTATATACGATTGTGACTTCATACTCCTGTGGCCGAAGGCTCCACCTTGCAAGCCGGCCCACGGGATCCTTAAGATTGGCCAGCCAGCACAGCGAATGGTAGTCGGTGACCACACGAAACGAGCAGCCGTACAGATAAGGCCGAAACTGGTTTATGGCCCAGATGACGGCGAGGCATTCTTTTTCTGTCGTCGAGTAATTGCCTTCTGCCTTGGAAAGAGTTCGGCTTGCGTACGCAATAACCCGCTCAGCGCCATCCTGGAATTGTACAAGCACTGCCCCTAGTTTTTTGTTGCTGGCATCCGTGTGGAGTTCAGTGTCAGCATTTTGATCGAAGTGGCCTAATATAGATGGTGACAAAAGGGCTTGCTTTAGTTGCCTGAATACTAACTCTTGCTCTTCATTCCACACAAAGTCGACTCCGTCTTTCGTAAGGTGGATACGCGGCGCTGCGATCTGGGCGAAGTTGCGAATGAAACGTCTGAAGTAGGCGCAGAGACCAAGGAAGCTTCTGACAGTTTTCTTGTCCGACGGTGGTGAGAAGGACGCCACGACCGCTGTTTTCTCGGGATCTGGTCTCACGCCTCTGTGGTTGACTATATGCCCAAGAAACTTCAGTTCACCATATGCGAACCGACATTTCGAAGGCTTGAGTGTGAGTCCGACGTGCCATATTGCACGAAGCACCGCTTCGAGGCGCACAAGATGGTCAGCGAAGGTGCTTGAAAAAATAACTACCTCATCAAGATAAACTAGACACGTCTGCCACTTCAGTCCGGCGAGCACCGTGTCCATGATGCGTTGAAATGTCGCGGGTGCTGTACATAAGCCAAACGGCATCACCTTGAACTCGTAAAGGCCATCCGGTGTTATAAACACGGTCTTGTCTCGGTCTCGCTCATCCGCCTCGATCTGCCAGTATCCACTTTTCAAATCAATAGACGAAAAATAGCGGGCGTTACAGAGCCGATTGAGTGTGTCGTCGATTCGGGGCAGTGGATATTTACTCGCATAATGATCGCACTCGCGTAATGATCGCACCCCTGAATTTTGAGGTCAAAATTCCATTTTTTAAATTCCCCGCGTAATGATCGCACCCCGAACATGGAGCCGCCTGGTGGTTGATCTGCAGTCATCCCGCAGCGAATGCATTCCGACGAGTTCCCAACCTAGTCTAGTAACGTTCGAGTTCCCATGATTTCATGCTTTGCGGCGTTCGCCATTTTGCAATTCGGCAGCGTCGTAGCGTGCTTTGTGTTTTTGTGCGAGTTTACGCCATAGAGTTAATACAAAGACTCTAGAGGGAAAGCTGGGCAGGGAAACGAGCTTCTCACTGGTTCGCCGCCATCATCAAATTTATCATTGTGGCCAGCGCAGTTTCTGCTCACTGCGTCAAAAATGAACAAAGGTTTGAACAAAAGTTTTAAAAACCGCTGCCGATAACACAACTGTAGGAAATTTATATACATTGTTTTCAAGTTTCAAGCATATTATATAATCTTTCAAGCACCTTCTCGGCCATAAAGGAATGATGTAGAACAATTGGAAACGATGTTTGCGAGCAGACGTAGCAGATCAACAGTAAACACACACGAGCACCCTTTGACATTTACTCTATGCAGCACTAGCCATCCCGGATAGACCAAGGGCCGTTGCTGTGGAATTCGTCACTGTTTTGTTTTTTAATATACTGTGGTCGTCGTCTTGCGCCAAAGCAAATTTCTGACATATTTTCAGGTGATCGGGCACAGAGGAGATGCATGTGCGCTCGACGGACGAAATGCGTGCGAAGCGCGAAACAATCGCAGGGATAGCCGGCCTTGCGATAACAACTCAGAAGAATCAGGACACCTATGTGATGTTACAGTAGGTACGCGACGCAACATATCACAAGAAATGCTCCACACGCGACGATTCTGCTGTTGTTTACAGCACCTACTGAACAGTAGCCGCCCGCCGTCGATTAGCTGCACGCCGCCATCTTCCCACGATCCAAGTGGCCAGCTTCAAACCATCTTCATGTGCCAGATTTAGCAAGTAAAATTCATCTGGCAACCAATGAACAGTGTGATAATGGCGGCAATCACGCGGTCACCCCTCGAATGCATTGGGTGAACGGGCAGCTTTCCCTCTAGAGTCTTTGTATTAACTCTATGGTTTACGCCATTTCACCATGGGGCGGTATGCCAGTTACACCGCCGCGTTCAAGCTCAAGGCTGTCGACTATGCACTGGAGCATGGCAACCGCGCTGCTGGTAGGCATTTCGGCGTGGACGAAATGAGGATACGCTATTGGAAGAAGCAGCGTGAGAAGCTGATGGCTACGAACAAGACACTGCGGGCTTTCCGTGGACCCAAAACGGGCAAGTTCCCTCGTGTTGAGGAGGCGGTCCTAGAATACGTGAGGGACCTGCGCAAGGATGGTTGTGCAGTGTCATTAGAAATGATACAGACGCAGGCGCGCACATCTGCCAGGAAGCTGGGAATCGCCGCAAAGGATTTCCGCGCTAGCTCTGGTTGGACGACTCGCTTTATGCGACGGAATGGACTTTCCCTGAGGCGGCGGACGTCGTTGTGCCAGCGGCTCCCAGCCGCGTGTGAAAGCAAAGTGATAGACTTCCATCACTTCGTCACTAGGCTTCGCGAAAAGTGCGGTTACCTCATGTCGCAAATTGGAAACGCCGATCAAACTCCACTGACGTTCGACATGCCCCGGAATACAACTGTGAACGAGAAGGGTGCTCGGAGCGTCCTCGTGAAGACGTCTGGCGCAGAAAAACAGCGATGCACAGTCATGCTTGCTGTGACGGCCGACGGGCGGAAGCTGCCACCATACGTGATCTTCAAACGGAAGACTATTCCGAAGGGAAACTTTCCCCGTGGCATCCATATACGTGCACAGATGAAAGGGTGGATGACTGCAGACCTGATGGTCGACTGGATCAAGACTGTTTGGGGAAGAAGACCAGGAGCATTTCTGCTTCCCTCGCTTCTGGTTTTGGACAGTTTTAGGGGTCACCTTGTGGACAGCGTGCGTGCCAAGCTGAAAGAGCTGCGCACGGACATTGCAGTCATTCCTGGCGGCCTGACTTCGCTGCTGCAGCCTCTCGACGTGTCTTTGAACAAACCGTTCAAGGACAACGTTCGACGACTTTATGCTGAGTGGATGGCGATGGGCCAGCATGATTTGACGCCGAGCGGAAAGATTAGAAGGCCATCCGTGGAGATGCTGTGCTCGTGGATCACAGAAGCGTAGAGCAGTATCCCCGACGAGATAGTGGCTAAGAGTTTTAAGAAGACAGGCATATCTAACGCTTTGGATGGAACGGAAGATGACTTCCTGTGGGATTGTGAAGATGCTCCCAGCGACGACACTGCCGTTTCCGAAGAGTTGTGCAGCAGTGAAAGCGAGGATGGCGAGGATTCAGACTTTGATTAGAGTACTGACGAAAAAAAATAAATGGGCATTGTGCACTCCATGTGATGCTTAATGTATGCGTTTATTGCGAAGGTAAGCCTTACTGAGCTTTTATTTTTGGTTGTAATCGAGATATATGTTCTAAGACGTCTTACCTGCAACTTGTTTGCGTTTTCGGTGCTCAAAAATTTTTTGTAGAAAATTTACCCCGTGTAATGATCACACCCCGAGATTTGCGTCAGTATTTAAAAAAAAAAAGTGCGATCATTATGCGAGTAAATACGGTACATCCTTATTTGTCACCTTGTTTAACCGCCTGTAGTCCTTACAGAACCGAAGCGTACCATATTTTTTCTTTACCAGAACAACCGATGCTGCCCACGGACTATTTGAAGGCTGGATGACATCGTCATGTAGCATTTCCTGCACTTGCTCTTGTATTGCTTATCTTGCCTTCAGAGAAACTCTGTACGACGGTTGGCAAATCGGGTGGGCCGCGCCATCGACAATAATTCTATGTTTCGCGACGGGCGTCTGGAGAACCCTGGATGTCGTTGAAAAACATTCGCGGTAGCGATACAAAAGTTCAAGTAATTCGCTTGTCTGGGACGACTCAAGGTTTTTCTCGATGTTAAGTTGCTAAAGTTGTTCCTCGTGTGTTCAGGCAGAATATCCCTCTCAGGGAACACAACAGCCTCACGAGCGTCGCTTATCTCTTCTATATGGGCTGTAACTGCCCCTTTTGTCACTTGCTGCGGCTCGTTCCTAAAGTTCGTCACGAAGATGTTGGCATGTCCTTCATGAACATCGGCTATTCCCTTCGCAACACCAATTCCCTTTGAAAGCAACATTTGTACACTTCCTTCCAGGAGGCATTCGCCACATGCGGAGGTGTCAGCTCGAACAGGTAGAAATACTGTCGAGAGCGGTGGCAAGTTCACATATTGGCATCAACTTTAAGCGCAACTGGGGTGGCTGTACCAAACCTCGGCGATGGAAAACGTGCTCGGAGGGTTAACTTATTCTTCCCTACATTGATGACTGCACAATATTCACGAAGAAAGCTCATTCCGAGAATAATATCCTTGGAGCAATTCTCTAAGATCACAAATTTGGCGGGACACGTCTCACCATTAATTTTGACACGGGCGGTGCATTTTCCGACAGGAATTACGAGGTGACCTCCTGCGGTTCGTATTGGAGGCCCATCCAACTGCATGGTCACCTTGCAAAGTCAGCGACATAACTTTCCGCTGTATACCGCGTAATCGGCGCCAGCGTCAACGAGTGCAGTGGCCGAGTGACCGTCGATTATAACGTCTACATTACTGGAGGCCGCAAAACCGTTTACGTTTCCGCGTGTGTCGTCCGTGGTGTCAGATGTTAACGTATGTGGAGGCTCTTTCTTTTGGCCGAATTCGGCAATGCCACCTCCAGGCGTCGCTGTACTCAGTTTTCCCGACGAGGAAGAGGAGACACGGCGAGACCCATGAGGAGGCATGGGAGGGCGGCGTGGCGAGTGCGAGCGGGATACACGGTCGTCAATTTGCATCGGCAATAAAGAGCGTGGAAGGTATTCACGGTCATCGGTTCACATCGGGGATGATGTGCGTCGAAGATACTCCGGGATATATCGGGTTTGTTCACCGTAACGAGGTAGTCGGTCGCTCTGCCTGAATCCTCGCAGGCCAAGATCTCGGTATGGGCAGCGGCGGTACATGTGGTCAGATTCACCACAGTGGGAACACAACGGTCGGCTGTCCGCAGTTCTCCAGATGTCGGCTTTTCTTCGTCTCCGCGGCTCCAAGTATGTGTTGCTCAAGAATTCACGGCGCCGAGGTCCAGAATCCGTAACTCATTGGTACTGGTGAGGTTCGAGCGGAGGCCGACGGAGAACAGAAGCATAACTCTCAGCCAGTTGTTCTGCAGCAGCAACCACTGGCCCAGTAGAGATGGCTTCGTGTATGAGTGCCTGTCTTATTTCCTCACAAATGGCCATAGCGATGGATAGTGGTGAAGGCTGCTCAGGAGCTGGGGGAAAACCTCCGGAGCTCTTCGCGTACAACTTCGCGAATAATTTCGCGGACGTTGGTGAGGCCAGTACCACTAGGGCCAGACGAGGCAAGGCTCGAGACGTTGGGGTAAGTGCCCAGCCGCTGATAGTGGTTTGTTCTTGTGGTCAATGCGCACTCAATGTTAGTTGCTTCGGCCACAAAACTGGCTACTGTAATCGGCGGATCGCGTATAAAGTCCGGCAAAAATCTCGTTTTGGACGCCCCGCATCAAGGCGCGTACTTTGTTTTCCTCAGTAGCCTGTGGGTCGGCGCGAACATTTAGGCGCTGCACGTCCTCTACAAAGCTTCTCACACTTTCGGCAGGGCCCTGAATTCGAGAGTGAAGGAAATCTTCGGTGTGCTGTCGCTGGTGCTGGTTCGCAAACGTGCGCACCAATTCGTTCTTACAGAGTTCCCAAGAGGTCAGTGAAGCCTCGTGGTTCTCTTGCTGTTGCCTCCAGAGAGAAGTAGATATTCTGAAGGCACTGTTCGGGGGTCCACACATTGTGGCGCCCAACCCGTTTGTAATATTGAACCCAGTCTTCAACATCATCCAGGCCATCGCCACGAAACGGGGTGACAGTCCTTGGCGTCACTGGCACGTAAATGATCCGCGCAGCAGCCGCACTGTCGGTTTGCTGCGGCTGAAAGGCCATGGTGACGATAGCCCTGGCGGTCTTCCCCTCGGGCAAGAGTCCGAATTCCGGAGCTTGGCCTTGTTGACGTTGACTAGCGCGGCTTTCAGGTGCTGCGGCATATTCTAAGAAAATTCGGCGGCCTGGACTTAAGACCGGGCTCGAATTACGTGTAGGGCTGCACTGCATGGGATTCGTACCCGGCGACGCCACCAAATGTCACGTCCTAGTCGAAGGTCGGGACGATAACAGTGACCGCAGGTCAGCAGGGCAGTAGCAGGAATCAGTGCGATGGCGAGGATCCTCGGAACACTGAAAAAGGATCGCCCGCACCGGCGTCTTCTTTCTTCAAAGAACACTCATACTTTCTCTTCTTCGGCTACGATATCTCTGCCATCGCAGATGTTATGGGGCCCATCCTTTTCCTCACCGAGAAAGCTTCCCCCCATGAAACAAGTTCCCGCAACCTATCTTTACCATACTCCTCTTTGCATCGATGCAAAGAAACAATTGTGAGTGTACTTGGTTGCGCAGAAGCATCTCTAATTTTTTTTTTTCTTTTCTTGACAGTGCCTCACGAGTGCTGTTACATGGAGTCGCTGTGGTCCACGGTAGCGCGTTCATCTTAACCAACAAAAGTGGAAAACAGTTCATTTTAGACAGAATTTTTTTTACACAGTCATATGGGAAGCCAACCACGCGATCATTCATTGTCCATGTTATCCGAAAATTCGTCTTTACAATGTTTGTCTTAACAGAAGTCTCCTGTACACTAAAATCATGTTGCCAACATGACGGCGCACTTTGGAGCAGGATGTCTCACTTCAGAGTGAGCTACTTGTTACTGGTCCTTTCAGTGCATTCATTGATCAGAAACAGCGACTCAAGCTTTTCGTTTGCCATCTTGCCTACAACAACATTCATGAGCACAAAATTTATTTTATTTTTTTATATTGGGTGATGATTCTGTCTCGTACGCAACAATGCAGCTATGTTTGCATATTAACCAAAAGGGGCAGATGTGAAAAACTTTGTAACGTCATGCAAAATGCTGTTTTAAAATTTCTGAATGTTCTTTGAGGGTTTGGTACAGAGACGGCATCTATTTAAACTTTTGCACCCACTATATAGTCAAATCTGAATATAACGAATCCTGCGGGACTGCAAAAAATTGTTCGTTATTTTGAAATATTTTTGTAATGAAAACCTAGGCATGAAAATAACATACCTTGGCAGTAGGCACCTGTGTAGACAAGCAAAACCTCAAATAAGAATGCTGCACTATCCAAAACCTGATTTATTTGAAGAAATAAATTATTTTTTTCTGCCGCATGCAGCAAACACGATCACGAACTACATTACACCACTACAGCACATACACCTTCCACTTTGCACAACACCTCATCGGGTGCGTGATTGCACTGAGCAATGAAAGTGCGGACTTTGTCCGTGTGCAAAAAGACATTAGAGTTTGATACGCCCTCATCTTCAGTGCTTCCTGAAGTTTGAAAATCTTGTCTCGGTCTTTCAAAATGATCACGGCGGTCGTTAGAGCAATGCTAGCTGCCTGCAGAGGCCGGTTCGCTTTTTCCCTGCGTCGATTTCTTGCAATGATAGCTGTGTTCCTATCTTCTTGGCACTTCGCTGGCTGCAGTCATCGTCAGACCTTGCACAAAGAAAGAAAGAAAAAAAAGCAGTCTTGCACGCATGAATGGCACAAATGACTGACCGGTGAACGACACACAACATAGGAAAAAATAAAAAGAAAAAAGGCAGGCGGCTAGTCCTAGGCCTGCTGGCTACTGCATAATAAACCACAGCTTTATAGTGACGCTAGGAGCTGGCACGAGATATGCTGATGATGATAGCTACAGCCCATGGACCGTGCACACAGAAACTGTCAAGCGAGAGTTGTGAGCTGCGGCGCTGTTAACTTTAGCTGAATTCGTAATACTGATGTTCCTAGATTATAGAAGAAAAAATAAAATACGTACATTATTCTGAAATATACGCTATTTTGAAATTCGTAGTTCTGAAATAGTTTTGCATTGAAAACATAGGAAACCTGCTGGGGATTCTTAAAACATTCATTAATGTGGTGTTTGTAGTAGCGAGATTTCACTGTATTTGCATACGGTGCAAGCAGACAATATGGAGGTAACATGGGGCAGGGGCACAACCAACTTGACACACTCCCGTGATTGACTAAAGGGGTCTCCTAGCTTTCATTGTGCTGCTAGTTAATAGGCTGGAGCATATTACATGCACTGGCTGCAGTGGCATGGGTATAGCACCGTGAAATAACAGTCCGCTGCCGCTTCGCAGCATGTAAAACCCTGCATCGCAGACAACGCAAAGCAGCACGTAATACTAATTGTTTCCTGCTTTGGGTGGAAGCTGTGCTTAGCAGCGTTCTGTGGTGCGAGAGTGCATTTCAATGCGTGAACATAAGATTCACATAGCTGTACAGCTTGATGAACAGAGCCAATCGCCACTTCTTGTGCTTCTTTGGAATGTTGACAGATGGCGCCACAAGGCTGGCATGGTAAGCAAGGTGATGTATTAAAAGCGCATTGCATTATCAACGCAGCTCAAGGAGCACAAGCGTATACGGGAGGCTGGTGGCTTCATCACCTTCAACGGGGTGTGGCGTGTGGCTGGCGTGTTGGCAACATCGCGCGCACTGGGTGACTACCCTCTCAAGGAGCGCCACCTGCTGGTAGCCCAGCCAGATGTGCTGACCTTCGACCTGTCAGGGGGCGCCACGTGCGCGGTGCTTGCCTCAGATGGTCTTTGGGATGCACTCAGCAATGAGCAAGCGGCAGCACTCGCTCTGGCGCACCTGGACGAGCCCCTCTACGGTGCCCGGGAACTGGCACTCAGGGCGTACACTGCGGGCTCCCTCGACAACATCACCGCACTTGTTGTGGACTTGCGCAACACCAGTGTGAAGGTGAACGGGTGATGGCAAGGTTAACTGGTGGGCTGCCTTTTTGTAAGAGGAGGTTGACACAGCTTTGCAGCTGCCGGTGGCCTAGTCACAAATGTGCACTGTTTGTCAGAACTGATGTTCAGTAGGCTCGTTTCATATCCATGGGGGCCCAGAGAAAGAAAAAGAGGAGAAATGGTCTCGTTCCTACCCTTCTGGACCTTTTATCGAAGCAGCTGTACTCAGCACACGATTAGCTCGCATCACCTGCACAGGTGGCCGATTTCTTTTAACTGAAAGTTACATTTGTACATAGGCTATCGGGAGTTGCTCATTGTGTTTCATGACCTGTTCTGGTGTATGTCAGTGCCATGCTGTAAGTGGCACGTATAAGTGAAGGTGCTCATTGAGAGTCTCCTCAGCCGTCCGGCATCCTTTTCAGACACCTCACTTTGCTGTCTAGAGACCATGTTGTTGTTCAAGTGTTGCTTGTTAGAGAGTTTGGCAGCGAGATGAGGAATTGCCTCTTTTGTTTGTTTGCACTGTGCTGCTCAGTGCAATCGTTTGTGGTCTTACTTGTGTATCTAGAATGGGGTTCATCCTCAGCCTTGTTTGCTTGCTATTGTTTTTTGCCGCTTATGCTCTAGTTCATTGGTCTGGTTTCAATCAGTGACTGAATATCCTTACAGTAACTGTTGTAGGGACAATGAGGGCACTAACCTTTTAATTTACTGATACTGTGCACAGCCCATGGTTTGAAACCAACTTGCCTTGGGACCTGAAGTGTTTTAGCACAAATCTTTACTGTGTCAACAGGGCAGTCATGACTTTCAACATATAAAAGTGTTTTATGCATGCTGCAAAAGATCAGATGTCATAGTCACATATTTATCACTCATCGCTGGTAGCTTGTTTTAGCATAATAGGTATTTTTCCAGTTTGCACAAGGAATTTCATTATGGCAGCCATTTTGCTGTTGTAAAGTTTTTTCATGACCCATTCTGTTTTTTGTGTTCTTGGTTCTGTCCTCCATGCTCATTCTTAAATTAATATCCCTGATTGCTGACATGTCACCTAATGTTGGCTTTAACCGAATCATTTTGCTACATTGATGAGCTTAACCGTAAGTTGGGCATTGCTAGTTATTGTTCCCTAGTATTCTGACTTCTAAAAAGTTTAGTGTTCAACAAACTCTTTACAACAACAAAACAAAACAAGATGGCCAACAAGGGCCTTTCTTTGTTTTTATTTTTGACGGAACTTGCAGGAATTTGTCGCAAGCTAGCTTCTTTGCCCCCAACATTTTGTTGTCAAGTGGTGAGAGGAGGCATTAGCATAAAATGGGAGTCTTTTCTCATTGAGAAAAGAGTTTTGCTCTGCTCTCAGAGCATAGTTTCCACAGAATGCCAATACTTAGCTGCGACAACCTTCAGGCTTTTGCTGTGCATGAAAAAATTAAGTTCCTTCTTGAAAGCTGAGAAAAATGTCAATTTTGTCTCAGCTGGTGTTTTATCTGGCCCTGTGTACATCGCAGTGATGAGCAGTGGCTCTCAGCCGTTCAGCCTCGGGGAACTTGTTTTGCTGTAGAGACTAACAGTCGGTGAGGGCAAGTCTGGTGTAGAAGATGAATGTCTGTTGCCCTGCAAGTATTGGTTGCTCTTCTGATGTCATGGCACAGCCCACCTCAGTCACTGTTCACCTAGTAGCTTCAAACTAACTCACAAAATTCCTTTTGCCTGACCGCTCTAGGCTCATGCTGATGAAACTTTCTGTCATCATCAAGGTAAACATTTGATAACTGACTATGGAACTAGCCAACTTGATCAGTCTTTGCCTTCTTGCAATTCTGGTAACTCTGTTGAGGACCCTCGTTTCGAAAGTGTCTTTTCACTCTCACCCTATTGGTGGAAGTGCCGCTAGCAGATGTCTGTTCAGTTGCAAATGTGAGTGGTGGCAGCATGTCGATGCCACAGCAAAACGGCTGGCAGCACTGATGCTCTTTTCCTATTAATGGAACATGAGAAGAAACGGATGCAGCCAAATTTCAGATTACACAGCAGAGAGGGCTACTTAAAAGCTGCTCCATTCACCCCGGTTTCTTTAATAAATACAAGCAGTGTAGTACTGCAGACATTGTTTTCTGCAATTTTAAGGGCCAGATGTGTACCCAAGGAAGACTCCGCGTGCTAGCAGATGGTGTCTGCGAGTGCAGGCTATGATGGCTATTCAAGCACTGATCACTGATGGTGAGTAACAGAAAGCTAGCTTTGTGGCAGTGGTTCATGCAACAGAGCGCATTTAACATTTAGATTGAAGGAAAAAAAAAAAAGCTGTGGAAGGGATCTGTGATGTGCATTCACTTACTACTCAATGCAATGCACGCTTACTACCACGCTGATCTGTAAGTCGTCGTCTGCAGGGTAGGTAAATGTCGGTCGGTGGAGTGATCACCTCTCTGCGCAGGTCACGTTTTGCATTCCTTTCATGCGGGCACTGCAACACCAGTGAGGTGCTGTTCTTGAGCTTTTTCTTTCTCCGCCGTAAATAAATCAAAGGGATGCATTGGCCAACTTTGCAGACAAAGTTTTCTGAAGTTTGCAATGGCACAGAGTTCACCTATCCCCAATGACACCTGAAAACTGACTAACAAGCAAGCTCGCAAGCTCAACACAGGGTCACAGCACCGTCGCTATCAGGAACCATAAGTGGTGCTTAAGAACCATGTTGGCCATGTCAAACACTTCGGTGTAGTGTCACATTGCTGGTGACTCACCACCTACATGGATAGGTTTGTGTTGCCAGACACTGCACGTGATCATGATGCAGGACATTCCAACAGCTGATAAGGAGTTCTAGAACAGTGAATGCACGTTTGCTTGCAGTAAAACACCAACATTTTATGGGATATTGCACTGTATGTTACATCATTCAGCATATGTGAATGCAGACAATAATAACTTTAGTGATTGTGGAGCCATCTGGTTGTCATAAAATTAACCATTTCTGCAAAGTCCGTTCTCGTTAGGCTTGGGAGCTACTGAATTGCCCAACGAAATAAAGAATGCTCCAAGTTTATTGTTGATGTAATTTTTTATAGCAAGACAAGACGAAGAGCCAATTTATAGCCCTGTAAATAATTTATAGCCAGTTAACCTGCCAAAAAGTACTGAGAGGATCACTCCAAAGTGAGAGGCTTCGTGTCACAGTGCACCATGATGTTGGCTATTTGTCCCGTTCATTCATTGGCGTCTTTTTCCATCTGCTGTGGGGGGGTGCACGCTATGTGTGTTACGTCACTGTCCAGTTTCTTTGGTTCTTTTCACTGCAACCAAGCCACCACATCCTCTTCCGGCATTTTCACCAACTGTCTGAGGGCAAAAACGACACTTATCAGAACGATGCACCCCGAAATACAGATGCAAATTTCCTTTAGTTGCACACAATTATTTATTGCTTTGCAGTGCATCGTGAGTACATAAGTCAGCGTCCTCGACTTTTGCTGAAAAACATCTTGCAAGTTGAGCGGGAAGTTGTGGCATTTGGAGAAAGTGAGCACACAGGTGGCTTCTCTAAGCTCAATGGTGAGCTTTATGGAGGAGGTAAGAATCTTATGGCTTACTGAATACTGAATTTGCCATGTACAAAGTACACATCAAAGTGGTTTATCGATCCCAAGAAAGATCAAAACTTCCGTCTCTTCCTTAATTTATATTTCTCAGTTTGAGGTGACTTCGCTGTAGCACTGTCTTGAATGGATGAACTTTAGGTCATTGTTCCTTACGACGGTTCTTATCTGGAATTTCTTTCAGCCGCATGTGTAAGACTTCTTGTTGTCTCAGGCTTAGGTAATTTCACTTGTGGAGTGTCGTTACAGCTGGTTGCTACTGTTTCTCACCACTGGCATCCTGTATTCAACATCATGAAAGAGAAATGTCCTTTGGAGATTCTATTTGGACTGAATTGTTCTCCATAATGGCCAGCACCTATAAACTTGAAGTGCATCTGTCCAAACATCTTGCAGCTGGCTGTTTTCTATTTTGAGCAAGTTCGCAGCTGTACAAAATTTGACCGAAGCGAAAAACGTGAAATCAGATTCCTTCCAGGCGCACTGAATGCCTGCATTTCATTGCCAGTCACAGAAGGCAGCTCAGCGTATGGAAATACTTTCACATCACTTCTTGCCTTTGAGTCCTTTTGGCCCATTTTTTCCTTTCTGATCAGGAGAATTGCTGCTAGCATAGTTGCTTGTGGGTCCATCAGTGTATTGAGTGATTTGGAGCGTAGGTTGCATAACTGGAATTGTGGGCAGGTGGGTACATGGCAGGTGGTGACGCGTGCCTATGTGCCCTCGGGAAGTGTGAGGGTTACCTTAACAATTCCAAAGCCTTCCACCTTGGCAGTTTGGGCATTTCTGCAAGATTCACTGAGGCCTGCAGGCTGGCGGCCGACAGCTTCCAAATTTGCTTCTTTCAGAGTCTTACTCAAAGCCTACATAGCATTGGCGCTTGTTTGGCTGAAATCAGTGAAGAAGAACTGCTGTAACATTTCGTCATTCTCAGAATGGCTGCCATGCTGTAATAATCAGGCAGTTGTAATGTGCCCCCTATTGTTATGTGCACCCATTTTTTATGGTGGTGAAAACAAAAAGTGCAAACTACAGAAAAAAAATAATAAAAAGCACATTGAAATAGTTGGGCCTAACATTTCTGACTGCACATAGGCTGAACCGACTGCCAGTGGCAACGGACTTAGCCGTCATCTACTCATTGTAATGATGCTGGGGCTGTTCTTGGACTGTTTTCAGTTTCGTATATGATAGTAAAATGCGGCCCAATGTTTATGACAAAAAGTAGTGCATTAGAGTCTAATAAATATGCCTCGTTGTCTGAGCTATGCTCGTAAAGTGTTGCAAGCTCAGTGGTGCTGAAAAGCTGTGCATTTGCTAGCACTCAAAAGTGTTGTGTTCCCTCCTGAATGCGGCGTGGTGCAATGCAAAGGGTGGGCTGGCTTGTTACAGAGCACATCACACTATTGATGCAGTGTCTTGCTTTTGCTGGAAGATTGTGTCTGAACAAAAATGAAAGACAGCACCGCAGTTGTTTCTCGAGTGTCTGTCCTCTGTGGTGTTCCTCTCGCTAAACTCTCATGGAGCAGCGAAGTGCACTGTGTTGTGGTTCTTTGGGTGCCTGCCCGGCAGCTGTGGCTCGAATGTGTGTGATCATAATTTATTTGTTTTGTTGGAGCCAACCTGCTGCTGGTGCTCCCTTGTTGGACTGTCCATAGTTAGCTTCCCATGTGTTCTAAAGGTGCCGTTGTTGTTTAGAGCTGATGTGCATTTTTACTTGTCAGTGCCGTGTCTGTTGGTGCCTGTGAGTGAGCCTACTGTCGGTGCTGTGGCACTGGCCTTGTTACTTTATAGGTGTATCTCCATTCATCTATGTGCTTATTTATTGATGTGTAGAAGGACTTTTTTGTTGCTGCTTTTTCTAGTCCTTTTTTATTAACCCCTAGATTTTAGACTTATTTATTATCCGCCTGTGGAGGCAATCCTTAGTGTTCTATTTCTGGAGTGACTAGACGCCTGCCCAGGTCTTTGGCATAAGTATTTATTGGTGTAGAGTGAAAACAGAAAGTCTGCTGCCATTGTGTGTGTGTGTGAGAGAGAAACTTACTGTGCAATGCGAGATCTGTTGCACACTGTCTCATGAAGCCACGATCATCGGTGACTGAGCAGTACCAAGGCAGGATTGTAAGTCAGTGTGCAGATGAACACATTGAATGAAAGAGGATTGACTGCTTGGCGGGCACTGTTATTGGTGAAACTGTTTTGGCAGTCATGACTTAGGCCCCTAATTTTCTATCGCAGATAATTTTAATTCCACTCATTGAGAACAGCATATCTGCAATATTCTGCAGAAGGCCTTCCGTAAATGAAAACCCCGCGGTTGTTGCTCAGCAGGTTTCTCATCTTATCCCTTACAGCATGACTTTTTTCATAGGCGACACATCTAGTGCTTGTGCACTAAAGAGAGAGAAAATGTGGCTAAAGTTGCGTGAAGAATGCTTAAATATGCAAGTTTTCGCGGAAAGACATGAAACTGGGTGCCTAGCAGAATTTGTAGCCAAGTGACTGCAGTGATTGGAGGGCCTTCACTGCGCAGCACACCTGCCCAGAGCTGATGCATCCTTGTTTTGCTTCTAGCAAAAGGTCTGCTCTCCTCTTAGAGAGTGTGTTGTCCACCAAAGCGTTTATTTTACCATTATTGCCAAATCATGATAAAAATCTGGCACTGAAGGTGACAAAGATGGAAGGCTGGGAGATGCACATGTAAGCTAATTGGTTTTCTTTTTTTGCCAGTCAGGTTTTTGGTTTTCTGTGATACCTGTCTTTTTATGTGGGTGGCTACTGTTGTCCTTTCAGTGCCGGTTTTTACACTAAGCTCAAAAACCTGGAACAGTGTGTCACTGCATCTACAAGTTAGGATGCGAAGGTGAATACAAGCATCACAACATGTGCTAAGAGTGATTTTGTCGCATGTTTGCCTACGTTTTTGTCTTTGCCATAATGCCATCTTTGCGGTAGTGTTCAAACCTGACTCAAGGTTCCGCCCCATCCACTGCTTCGGCATTGTGCGTGTTGCCCGATTTCAGATTCTGTAGCAGAAGGGTTGGTGCTTCGTGTTTCAACCTTGAGTGCAATAACAAGGATTTGAGAAACTATTTGTGATTCTGCTGTCTCTGCCCTGCCTGTGAACAGCAAGAGCCCATGTTTTGGGAATCTTCGTGCTTTGCACTTCAGTCCTCTCCACTTGCTTGGTGCCCGAAATGTGGAGATAACGATGGCTGTGTGACAACAGCCGACTCATCTTTTCTCTGGCATGCTCTCAGACCTGCATAACGCTTGCCATTGCATTGATAATTATGGTGCACAATACTGTTACATTATTTATTGCAGTAGTTGATGAAGCAAGCTTTAGGCAGTGAAAGCTTTTGCACAACTAACGCAGTCTTGTCGGTGCACGTTATAGAAATCCAGGTGGTCGGAAGTTTCCAAAGCTGTCTACTACAGCATGCCTCATAGCCCGAGTCAGTCTGTGCTACAGCATAGCCAGTACAGTGCTCAGCAAGCAAGAGCTATATGCACAAGAATTTGTGCAGAAGGGTGCGAGGCACTGTACACCACGTGCACTGCCTGGCTGTTCATAGTTCTGCTGCCCAAGGCACTAAAGAGATGCAGGCAGCTTCTCACTCACTTCCATATGGCAAGCTCAGTTGCTGGTCCATCTCCATTAGCCTCGAGAATATTCTCTCAACTAGCCTCGAGGTAGCGTGATAGTTTTCCCACTTGATGCGATAGCCGAGACCCTTTTCATGAATGTCCTGGAGTACATGGGGATGCAATCACATTTGGCATTGACTTCACAGTCGCTATCACATGTGACACGTATGTCTGGCTTTTGGCTAAGATCAAAGCGTAGATGGGCTTGTTTAAGTCTTAGCAGTGTCCTTCAGTAGCATGACCAGACTTTTTGCAGCCGCACTTGCAAACTTCCAAGCTTGGCACTCTTCGTCATTATTTTGGCTTGCTTGATAACTCTTTTTTGTGAGCAGGAAAAGGCAGATTCAACCAAGGAGTCCAGAGAGTTTTGCAAATTAGTGATGCACTTTGCATGAGTTGGACTCTAATGACTCAATTTTATTGACTGGCCTTACAAGGCACAGTGCCGGTGCATACTATCTCTTGTCTAGTGCACACACAAACCCCATCCAGGAGACCACTCCAGAAAAGAGCATATTTTGTTCTCGGATACAAGTGTTGGGACGCTGTAGCAGCACCATGGTTACATAGCTATTATTGCAGTGGTTTAAAAAAAAAAAAAAACGATCTTTGTGCAAACATTTGACTCCTAATATGAACTAAGACTCCTGCATTGACACTTCATTCTTGTAGCCAATAATTGGAGTATCAATGGTGGACGAAAGATTGCTCAACTACGCCACAAAACTTTGGAACAGACCCAAATTGGTTTTTCTGAGATTTTTTTGTAAGCTTGATTACATTTAGCTGGGGCTCCCAGCATGCTTATTTTCATAGTTTACTATTCTGTATTAAAAAAATTTGAAGGGTTAAACGCTGCTGAACCTAATATTGAGTGAAAGCATTAGCTGCGGGTGACCGAGCATTATCCATTTCTTCTTCCTCAGCCCACATATAAAGCCCAACGTTAACCAACCCATATGAACGTGTCTTAGTGGCCTGTATTGGTAACGCAAATGCCAGGGTCCTAGCAGGCTGATGCTGACATAAGCATCCCATGTGAAACGAGAGACCCAAGTTGGCAGCTCCTGCCAGCCCATGTGTCACGTGGGTAAGACGTAACTGCGGCCGGGTCACGCGAAGGCTTGAAAGTGCGAGTTTGCTTTCGCAATAAAATTTGGTCATGAGTTGGTGAATGACATGAGCAAATCATGAGACCTGGTGGGCCCCAGCAATTTCTACACACCGACAGAGCAAAAAATGTTTTATTGGTAGCTTAGATCTTCTGGAAGGCGGCAATGTCGACAGACTGGACGTGGTCCTTGAAGTTCTCAATCTCCTCAATGAGCCAGTCAATGCTGACCTTCTCATCCTCAACAACGCAGACAATCTGCAGCTTGTGGATGCCGTAAGCCAGAGGCACCAGCTTGGATGTACCCCACACGTGGCCATCACAGGTCACTGTGCGCACCAGTCGCTCGAGCTCCTTCATGTCAGTCTCATCATCCCAGGGCTTGACGTCCAACACCACACTAGACTTGGCGATGACACCAGGTTTCTTTGCCTTCTTCTCGGCATATGCCTGCAGACAGTGCCAAATACAGTGTCTCATTCTGTACAAGCGTAAACTAGCCACCTGTTCTTTGAATATTGTGCAAGTTGGGGTAAACACTTCACTTGGTACCGCCTAGTATAAGAACTTGTTTTACTTCATCATTCACTGGCATGCAACTAGGAGGAAGCAGAAATTCACCTCCAGCAATGCAGTTTGCAATCACCGAAGTGAATTGGCACAGTTTATTCGCAGTAGCCAGTTAAGAGAAACAATACAGCGATGCCTAGAGAGGTGGGGCTTCTCCTGTTTAAGCTTAACCTACTGCAGCTTGAAAGACTTAAAATTTCGGCATGGTTTAGCTAGGCGATTTAGCACTTAGACTGTACATGGTTTGGGAAAGCGCTAAAATGCCTTTAGTTAGGCGCAGTACTGTTTCTCAGTGGTCACCTACACTTGCAATTAACGGCGTACAATCGGAGGTATGTACAGTCTTTGCCAAAAGTAACCAGGCTGCATGGTTTGCTTTTTACTTGTATTGTACAGCCAACATGGATTCCCAGATGATCACAAATTGTTAAGTGAGGACAGGACCTCGTCTTTACTTTGCACAGATTTACAGCTTCAGACGTGGTACGAGTTCTCTGCTACCAACCGAGAAGCGGAACATACTGCCTGGTTAATTTTGGCAAAGACGGTACATACATATGTCATCGGTTCGAATCCCTGTCCGAGACTAGCCTCGAAATTGATTAGCACATAGACGGTAAATTAGAAGCGAGATGGTATGACACCACATTGTACAGGTTTCGTCACCATTTTGATACGAAATCGCGGTACATTTTTGTTACGACTTTCTGGTCATACTTTCCGCACACACCATTTATGAGCCAAGTAATTAAATTTGAAACGATGAGGTGGTATACACCGCGGTACTCTCCAAGGCATCGTGCTCCAAAGTGTTCTTATGCTGACTAGCAGCTTGCTCGAAAGTGCCGACTGCGTGCGTCTGACCGCTTCGTATTCGACATGGCCAGCAGCATAACTGACAGATCGCACCCAACCTTCTGCCAACGACTTGAACCTCCATCCAGAGGTATGTGGCTGTGTATACAAGCAAAAGAAGCTCGGCTCGCACACTGACAACGCACCTTTACTCGCTCCTGGCGAGCCTTCTCGGCCTCCTCGTCGACCTCGTCGTCCGAGCCGAAGAGGTCAACGTCGTCGTCGTCGTCAGCGGCGGCGGCGGAAGCCTTAGCGGGCTCGCCCTTCTGGCCTGGGAAAGCTGACCGTTCGGATGCCGAGTAGGAGCCAATGTGCCGGTACCAGCGGGCGGCGTGCGGGAACTTTTCAGCCGAGGGGGCGCCGCTTAGCGCGCTGTACGCGGCCGCGTCAGCCTGTGACGGCTGGTAGCCCTCGACGTAACTGCGCAGCACTAGGTGCTCATTCAGCTTGCTCACGCCAGCGTCGGTTTTTAGGTCGCCAAATGCCATGATGAACGCGTCTTGCTGTTCAGCCCAATCACAGACACGTTGTCCGCCTCAGCACGCCGAGGTAAAGAGAGATGCCCCGCTTTGAGCACAAGCTTGTCGTTAAGCATCAGACGAAAAAAAGCCAGTTGTGAATGGCGCTGCATACCAATAATAAAATAAGTAATAAGTAACTCAAAACTTGTAGAGAATACAATGGTACAAAATATAAAAACTTTTCATGGTAGTTAGTTTATTGATAAGATTATTGCAGCAAAATTTTATCTTGGCGAGAGTTTGCTGTTTACTGTAACGACTGCAACCCATGTGTAACCCACCGTGCTGTGATGGTCATAGAGCTAATACACAGTCTTTGTATTAACAGCAGTATTAACTCCATAGAGCCATGGTGTAAGATGCTGTAACCGTAACCACCAAGGTAGACCACTCCAACATTAAAGATAAAACAAACAAAATATTAATGCTGAGCTCAAAGCAATTTGTGCAGAATAGTTTGTGCGCGTTTTTCACTGAATTGCGGTGTTTTTGATTATCAGTATTTAGTCATTCAGCCCAACGTTACTAGAGTTTGTTCTAGTAACGTTGATTCAGCCACTTCAGTACAAACGTCAACACGGCGACGACCAGCCGTACCATGAGCCGTACCGTGCCGAGCTGAAGCTCGCTGGAGCAGTTGCTGATTCTGAAGCAGACGAGGAACGCTTAAAGAAAACCTCAAGGACCATGGCATCACGAAACGCACTGCGAGTGTTTGTAGCCAACTTGCCATGGACCATAGGCAGGAGTAAGTATACGGAAGAATTCATAACGTCCATTTCCTTCGAATGAAACTAGGCAGGTTGCTTTGCGCACGCTCATTGTGAGCACGTGCAGCCGGCATTGCCTGGCTGTAGCATGCTCATGTTTGCGAAGTAAATCCGACTTTCCAGTACGTTCTTATCGCCCGAGGTTAATCTGTTAAGCGCGCACCAATCGCCTTTACACTAACTACACTCAGTTATGAGGTTTCCTTTTTGCTAGTGCCATTCGTAGCATCGTCTTGCTGCTGCAAGCGCTAGCAGAGAGACTTCTAAGGTCCGTTCGATTCAACTGCATGCGCTGCACCAGTTCCTTAAAGTTCTGCGGCTGTGCCACAAGCTTACAGCACCAGTTTAGGCAGTTCAAGTGTAGCTTCGGCACCGGCTGCTTCCTAAGCGAATGGCAGCCTAGCCTTGGCTTCGCCAACAAGCTGCGGTCATCTGTTTGCCGCTCACATCAACCGGCGCCAACATCCCGAATAACGCGACTAATTTTCAAATAGCACATGGAAACGAAGCGTTGCCATGAGCCACCCTCAGTGCATGTAGCGCGTCGTAATCAATAAACGGCGAGGAGACTCGAGAACGGTGCCCAAGTTCGTCAAAAAAAAAATTAATTTGTAGGGTCTCTTGGATGTCTTAAGAGAACGGCGAAAGCCTACCCTTCCTCTCCTATCGTTTGCCTCAGTTGCGGTCATTTCAAATCATCGTTTGACCTAGTGGTCGTTTCGTAGTCATGCCTAGTCATTGTAATCATCATCACTAATCGCTAAGCATCTTTAAGGCCCGTTGACGCTTGCGACTCACTGAGGTTGTGCGACCGTTTTGACCGAACAGCAACTGTCTCAAGTGGTCGCATTGATCGAAAAGTGACAGTCACAGGCCATTCGAGCATTGCTCAATTTTCTAGCTTTGCAACTGCTGTTCGCAAACCGGTAATCAATCAGTGGCTCAGCTGAAGTGAACGTAGGTTAGCCTTACTCTCTGTGGTGAACAGTCAAGATAGACAAGATCTGGAAAGCGACCTGCAGGTCGCATTTGCATGTGTGAACGTTGGTTGGGCTGCACGGCTTCCTGGTAGCATGCAACCAGCTGTCGCAGCTGTGAATAGACCTTTACTCGTTTCCAGTCTGTTCAGGTCATTCAACTCTTTCTTTGACGTATTGGTCATTTAATAGCCATGTTGAGTCATGCCTAGTCATTGTATTCATTACTACTCATAGCTAGGCATTTTTACTCAGTTCCACAGCTGCTGTTATAGAAGTCATTTGACATATTGGTCCTTTTGTAGTCATTAGCAATCATGAGTCATGCCTAGTCATTTCCAGTCAGTTGCGATCATTTCAAGTCATCGTTTGACATACTAGTCGTTGTATTCATTACTACTCATAACTAATCATTTTAGTCATTTTCAATCAGTTGCGGTCATTACAAGTGGTTGTTTGACATATTAGTCATATTGTAGTCATTAGCAGTCATGATGAGTCATGCCTACTCATTGTACTCATTACCACTCATCACTAAGTATTTTTAGTCATTTCCAATTAGTTGCAGTCATTACAAGTCATAATTTGACATTGGTCATTACAAGTCATTATTTATTATCATTATTAGCATGTCATTAGTTTTATCAAAGTCTGTTGATAACTTTTATTAATTACCTGTCACTATGAATCATTTTCGTTCATCTCCCTCCTCACATGTCCACTATTTGAGAGTGACACATAGTGCACAGGTGCGACGCACAGATCACACGCACATATTTTTGCTCCATGAGCCTAGAAAGGGCCACCTTAAAAAAGAAAAATGGCTATGCGTAGCTTACTATTAGCACATCTAAAAATTGAACATGTACAGGGTCCTTCAAAATATGTGCGAACACGGCGAAGCGTGCCCGCGCTCCGTGAGCGTCAGCGCATCCGGCGCGGTCGCGCATCAAAACAATGTGGCGCATGCGCACGCTATGTGCGCATGCGAACGCTTCGAATATGTGCGAATATGCGAATATGTGCGAATATGCGAATATGTGCGAACGCTTCGCCGTGTTCGCACATATTTTGAAGGACCCTGTACATGTATGATGCATAGTCATGTGCGTTTCGCACCAGCTGCCGCAATAAAGGTCATTCGGGAATTGTGATAATGGGGCCGGTTGTGTGAGCAGCATACACAGCATACAGCGTTCATTTATTCATGAATGTGGTGCACAAGCAATTGTAAGCAGACCGAATAATTCATGCGTGGTTGGCTATCTGTGCATGTCGCTCACATCAACCGACGCCAGCATTCTTAAAAAGGTGACGGATTTTCAGACCACGCATAGCAATGAAGTATTGCCATGAACCAGCTTCTTGGTTCGTGTGCACCTAGCAACAGCTAGCAACAGTTTTAATGCACAGGATCATGCACATGCACTCCTACTTTTTATACCTGTGTGTAGTGAGTTGCCATTTCCATGGCAAACTCCCACACTGGCCAAGTGGAATAACTCGTCTCTTCACCATTTATCAAAACATGCAAGCTGTCGTCTGGCTCCATGCGATGGCAGCAGCTGCACTATTTCAAGACTTGGCGCTGAGGAGGTGCAGAGTTTTCCTGAACATTTCGTGAACTGTACCTGCGTGTCATCTGCACTTTAAGAGACGAATGGCGCCGGTGCAGAAGGTGCCATGTTGCACCACTGAAACGAATGGCAAAGTGCAGCATCACAAAAACTAGTTCACATAGTGCAGGTGAATCGAACGGACAGCTATTCTCACTGATGTGGTTGCCATTGACGCTCTCTTCTTTCCGCCTTGCCAACATTTGCAGAGGAACTGCGCGAGCACTTCTCCCAGTACGGATACGTCGTCTCATCGAATGTGGTTTTCGTGAGTACAACTCCAACCTTCCCTTGCTACAGCTTCGGTTGGCATACTTTGGCAGGCCTTACTCGAGCTGCAGCCATTCTAATTGGTTTCTTTCTAAATGCTAAGTTTGGCTTAAGCCAAGTGTACAGGGCACAATTGTGCCCAGCAATGAAAATGCATGGCATTGCTTTGTCTTTGGGTACTTGAAACTTTACACAACTTCCTGGGCCGTAGAACAAGCCTCAGTTATTCAGAACAAGGGAAGCACATGTGTTGGGACTCCTCCTAGGATGACACCCGCCGGAGTGGCGCAGTGGTTATGGCGTTCGACTACTGTTCCCAAGGACGCGGGATCGAATCCCCGGCCTCGGCGGTCGCTTTTCGATGGAGGCGAAAAGAAGGTGCCCGTGTGCTGTGCGATGTCAGTGCACATTAAAAGAACCCCAGATGGTCGAAATTTCCGGAGTCCTCCACTACAGCATCTCTCATAGCCCGAGTCGCTTTGGGACGTTGAACCCCACAAACCCCACAACCCTTATGACAAATTAACATTTTTTCGCATTCCAGGTTTATCATGTTATTGCATTGCCAGATATCATAGAAGGTAACATATTTACTCACGTATAGGCACTAAGCACCTGCTAGATGCCTCCACCATCGACACTCAGGTCAGCTTTACTAGTGCATCTCATGTGGGATTGCTTCTCACGACAGCAGACAGTTCAACGGGGATAAGAGGCATTTTGCTTCAGTGCAGTTCTTGTAGCTGCTGGGTTTCATTGTCTGCAGTCTCATACGGTCCTTGAGAAGTGTAATGGGTGCTTTCTTTTTTATACCCTGTTATACCCTGTTGATGGCTTGGAGCAGCATGGGCATGCCTCTGGCATGTGATGTCATGGTCACGTACTGATTGTTGAGCATGCTATGTGACATCACAAGACCACATGACCTGGCCAAGTTGGCAGGGGCTGCCAACTCTGATGGCTCCTGCGAGGTGGGAATCTAACGTAGAACCCTTGGATTCCAACAGACACGCCACCCCAGTGCCACACAGGTCCGTTCATTTAGCTAGTTTAAAGCGGAGCTTTATATCTGTGTTGGGCAGTCCTTCACACAATTTGGTAGCTTATGACTGTATGCTAGTGACTAACGTATAAGATAACAGAGGCAGAAATTAAGGAACTAGTTATTGAGCAATAAAGCTACACCAAGCTAAAAAAAGCAGATTTAGCTTAAGCATGTAAATCATGAGCGTTTCTTTTTTGATATGTCAGTGCCAACAATGTAAGGGAACTCGTAACTAAAGATGATGGTGGACGTTGGCCTTGTGTGTCACACAGACATGCATCAATGCACCCCCGAAATATTCACTGCATCACCTTTTCTGAAGTGGGGATTATAGGAGTAAAGACACATTTTCATTGTGTATTATGTCTCAGAAACAATGCACAGCACATTACTTAACATGAGTAGCAATGTGGGTTGAGCAAGAAAGCAATAAATAATTTATAATGGCTTTTTCCCCCATGCAGTTTCAGTTTTAGTGGCCGACAATGGCTGTGATGTCATTGATATGCAGAGGTCACATTAAGCGTACAAAAACTGCAGTACATTTGCTGCTTTATTCATATTAATTTGCACCAATCCTTATGCAAGCCTGCCAAGCAATCAGAATAACAAAAAATCAGTAAGCAGCAATTATACCAGTCTTTTTCATGTCTCACTTAACCGAAACATGTTTGCGACATCAGAACCGTCTGGCGGCTGAAACTAAAAGAGCACAAGAAAAAAATTTAATTACGAATTATTTAGCAGGCGTTGCCGGATACTGCATCATGATTTGTGTACACTGCCGTCTTGTGCACTGTTCCAAAGAAAAACGTCAAAAATTTCAGTCTCTACTCCTAAAGGGATACTGCAGCACTTTTTGGAAAAATCTGGCTTTCAGCAGAAACCCACATTTTTTCATGCTGCGAACTCAAATATAAGATTGAAATTAGGCAGAAAAAAGCTGATATCGCCTTTTTTCAGCAAAAATGCGCAGCCCGCTCGAAGGAGCTCACTGTGGGTCACGCCGCCACCTGTGATTGGCCAAAACGTTGCATGACGACGTTTTGAGGACTGGGGAAGCTGGCGATGCGGCTCCTTTGCTGTGCTGCGTGCTGAACGCAGCTCTCTGCGGTTTTGCGAATGTCATTATGACACACCATTTCCACTCGAATGACGATCGGGACTTTCACCGCATATATCAATAACCAGATGCGCCCAAAAGCGATGTGGCAGTTTTGTTGTGGGCAGCGTAAGTTTTGCATGAAAACTTGCTTCAGTTAGAGTAAAGCATTTTGAAAAGTACTGTGTGTCATTATTAGCAGAAACTACATAGCCCTCAGCGAACAATGCAGTAATCGTCTACCGTCGTCTCAGGCCTCCCCCCAAAAAATCATTGTTGTGAAAAAAGGACCCAAGGTGTGGTGTACCAAATCCTGCTGTGAGTGCCAGGTATCTTACTTTAGGAAAACGAAGAATTTTATAGAAAGGGGGAAGCAGTACACAGCTGCCACCAGACAAATTAACAATAAGCGAAGCGCGTTCTGCGAGCTCTGCGATGCATGTGAGGCATTGACGAGGCCATTGTGCAGACCAAGTCAAGTACGCGCAGAACGCTGCTTGAGTCATTGGACATTTAGCATACGTAGAGAACCTTTCCCTCTTATCTATACGGTCTCACGTTCAGTGAATAGACGGCTGACTTACGTTGAAAGCCAAGCTGCAGCTCCACCGCACCCATACCTTCATGAGAAAAGCATTCTTACAAGAGCCTTCACCGTTTTCATTTCAAATTTAATTTGCATCCCCGAACAAGACTATGTAAAATGACCAGGCAGCATCGGGTGCAAAATCACACGGCCATATATGCACAATTTCGATGAATGCTTGCTTGGACGCATCGAAGGAAACCTCGCTCTGTGCTCTCCATGCCTGAATGCGCCCATACTCATCTGAGTGGTTCCACGAACATATCAGGAACGTGGCGTGCTGGAAAGGACCTCGCAAAGCCGTAACAGCCTAGCTGCGACACAACAGTGGGCTCTCCTTAATAATCCGCTCGTTCGCAAAGATCATCAGCGTGTGCTGCTGATGAGTTGTCCGATGTTTAGCACACAAGCCATTGCTTGGAGCTTTGCGCAAAAAAATAAAAAACTGGACACTAGAATACAACCGTGCGCCAATGTTTTATGCTCGTCTCATCACGAGATTCCACTTCGTGAACAGATAAAAATCAATGCTAAACACTACGGTTCACATACAAATGAGACCTGAATAGTCAAGGTAATGGAACTATGATGTACAAAGCCTTACCTCCCTTATGTTCCTTTAATAAACGCAGCTCTAGGAAATGGTGACTGTCAGGACTCTTATTGTGCGAGGAAATAGAAGGAGCCGCGTCACGGTTCAGCCATGCCTTTTAGACAAAGCACTATAGAAATCGCATTAGGAACAAACTGCATGTAGCCACAATCACGAAAATGCTTCGGGTGGAATGTTTCCTTTGGTCAGCTTGAATTTATCTCTCTTCTCAGCAGTGTCGCATTGTGCTGCGAGCTTTTGACATGATGGAAGATGGCATCATCGCGTCCACAGCTGTTAGTGCATGCGAACACATGTAGAGCTCTGTTGTATCAGGTGCACAACACCAAGTTGACGTGTTTTATACGTCCGCAACGCACGCAAGACGAGGAACAGCGCAAGCCGGAAGCTCCCTCTATTGGCTATGAATGTCTCCGGCTACTCAAAGTGACGTCACGACGGGCAGAAAAGCGAGGTTTCTCTCTCCACTTTCCTCCTCTGTAGCAGTTGCGCGAGGCGCGGTAGATTTGAATTGCGCGATTTAAGTGGATGATTGCGCAGGTGTTTTGTGCACAATCGGAAAAAATAACTTCACAGACATGATCAACAAATAATCTGCTTCAAGAATCTGTAGTATTGGCACATTTTAAAACCGCTGCAGTGTCCCTTTAACTCTTTAACTGCCAACCCCGAGCTATCATACATGTCATGGGGGTTCGTACCAATATTGCTAACGGCAAGTCACACCCGTCTGGCTCGGTGTCATGCTGCTTCCGCTGCCAAAAACGAGTTGGGGTCTTTAATTGCATTTGTTGCAATTACAGAGCCCTAATGAGTTTCATGCCTTTTACCCTTGTTTTAAGACTTACAACAGAATTTCATAATGATGCTATACATATAAAGAATGCCGCAGACAGTGATGTTCCAAGAAAACTGTGCTTCTTGGAGCAGTTCTCATAGCAGCGTTGCTGACAATCCCAAATTATTGTCAGCAGTGACTCTAACTTTGTTTTCAAGCTGGTTTTTGCTTCATTTGACAATGAGAGCGACAGGGACGATGTGATGCGAGGACGGCCAAGTTGGGCTTTCCTGCAACACACTGCTTTGAGATCTCCTACGCAGGATTTGACCACTGATCATGAAAACTTGTGTTCAGACAAAGCAACTTGTATGCACTTTTTAGTGTGTTAAAGTGTATGCATCAAAGAAATACTTATATTTTTAATTGAGGGAAAGCCACACTCAATGGCAGTTTTTCTTCTTTTTTTTTTAAGTATTGGGCGAATTCTAACCAGAAAGCATGACTTAATGCATTTTCAGAATCAGAATTGCACGTAAGAAATTATGAGCACTTAAAAAAGAAATTGGCAATATTGGTACATTTTTCAGAAGTTAAATTGGTGATTTAATTGTAGCACTTACTGTGTACTGCCAGTGTACTGTGCATCAGGTGTGCCTGCAGCTTACACATACTTTTTTTTAATTTAATTGGACAACACCTGCATGCCTGTGCTGTTCAGAATTACTGCCCTAAGCTGAGCCGCTAACACAATTTCTCCTGGACTGGAAGGAGGCATGAAATTTTCTACAACTGAGGTGCACTAAGTTTAAAACATGCGAAAGCATTCATCAGTTGAAAAAGGAAGTCGTAGGACACACTCCAACACCCTACCAAACATGAAAAAAAAGTTATCTGCTAGTAAAGCCAAAATTTGGGCGAGTTGGTATGCATTCATACAAAGGAACAGCGCAGCAAAGGTGTCTCGTCCTTAACCCGCCTTTGTTATGCTGTTCCCCAATATGAAAGTTTTTTGCAACTCACAAAAATGTCTTGTATGCAAAATTTATCTAGAAAAATGCTACCTAAATATTGATTTTTCACTCATGCTTGTAGTAAAAGTTTTGCCTTGCCATGGTAGCTCAGTGTTTTAGGGCTCTTGACGCCTAAACCTGAGGACGTGGGATCAAATCCTGGCTGAAGCAGCTCATTTTCGATGGAGGCAGAAAGCAAGGCACTCGTCTACTGTGTGATGTCAGTGCATGTTAAAGAACTCCAGGTGGTCACAATTATCCAGAGCCTGTTACAATGGCACCCTTTACAGTAAAGCCCAAGTTTCTTTGGGATGTTATACTCTATAAACCAAACCAGAAACATTTCTACTGCAGCTACCTACCTGTACATTGAGCAGAGACATTTTGTGAAGGCGATACTGAAACTACAGGAGTTAAATTTTTTAGGGACCAAGAGCGGAAAAACCCGATAGCATGCGGCAGTGTCAGGAAATTTCTCGATCGATCAAAAGATTAATGACATCACAAGACTGCATGACATGAACAAACACTGATTAGTTGCAAGGTGTGCGACTTCGTGCGACCATAACATGGCCAAGTCTGCAGGTGCACTTGCAGTTAACAGGTGTGTGGTCACATGACATAAGCTAGAGTAGTGGCAAGCTTGGTGGCAGTAGACCGATCCCACTGACCGGCCTGCGCATGCGCCGGTTTTTCGGAAGTTGCACCACCGTCATGTTTGTTGTAGTTGGCTGTCGGCTGGTCAGCACGCGTACATGCAACTGCACTATTGCAATTTCCGCTCCACAGGAACTCAACACACCTTTCCCATACCTCAATGCTAAGAAAAATGCGTTGTCATTATTTCACAAATTTACAGTGACTGTTGCATGCAAAGCAAACATTCTAAGGGCCTTAAATTTGTTTAGTTTTTTAACCAGTAGCCTCGTTCAGTTGTGAAGAGCTTGTCAAAAAAAATCTAGGGCTGTGTACAAAAAGTCATATCATGGTAATTTGTAGTTCTGGTGATGTGTGATAGGTGATGGCGAGGTAAAGAAATCATTGTAGTTAATTGATGAATTAAAGAAAAGAAAATGAATGAATGGGATAAAGGGGGTTCTACAGTATCAAAATGCTCAGAATGAAAAGCCGATGCAATCTGATGCTAATAGAAAATTTAGTTTATGTAATTGATCAATTAAGTGAACTGATTGAAAAAAATGAGAAAATGGAAAAATGGGTTTCAAAGGTGTCAAAGTGCTCATAGTGAAAAGGCAGTGCTTGGTGATCTAATAAAGAAAATTTAAAGTGTGTAATTGATCAAATAATTGAATAAAGAAAAATAGGATTCAAAGGTGCTGATTTGCATAAAACGAAGTCATTGCTTGATATATTAATCAAGAAAATTTAGAGGGTGAAGCTGATCAATTATTTATTTGAAATAAAGGAAAAACTGAAAAATTATAAATAGAGGCCAAATACACATACTGAAAGGTAAATGATGATAAAAATGAAAAAGTGTACAAGTAAACACCTAAAATTTTCAATGATTGTATGAAATGAAAAGTGCATTTAACGATTTCAAACTGATTTTGACACCTTTGAACTGCCTTTTCTAATAACACAGGGTTTTCAATTACTTCAATTAATTATTGGAACAATTACACACTTTGAATTTTCTTATCTAGCACCGTCTAGCATCGACTTTTCATCCCGGGCATTTTGACACCTTTCCACCCCTTTTTCCTAATTTTTAATTTTTGAAATATTTCAATTAATTGTTCAGTTACACACTCCAAATTTTCTAATTACAATCATCAAAATTTGCTTTTTGGTCAGAATTTTAGCACCTATGAACCATGGTTTTTTCCCAATTTTTCTCTTTTACAATGTTAAAAAGTTACAAAATTGTTAAAAATTTGACACTAAATTTTCTTGATTCGGTTATTCGCATAATCAAGCATTGGCTTTTCATGGTGACAATTTTGACATCTTTGAGGTCCAATTTTTATAATTTTTGATTATTATTTTTCAATTTAATTACACATTCTAAATTTTCATAAGCAGCACCATCTAGCACTTGATTTTCATTCAGATAATAGGACACAAAAGTTTCCATTTTTCAGTTATTTCAACTGATTAAGTGGCAAATTACACTAAATTTTCCAAGTTAGCGTCATCGAATTGGCTTTTCATTCTGAGCATTTTAATACTATTAAACCACCTATTTTCCTTTTTTTTATTTCTTTATTTCATCTCTTAATCACATTGATTTCATTAGCTCATCATCACCTATTAAAACACCAATCAATTATCAATCAGTAGAAGGACAAATTACCATGGTATGGTTTTTTACGCAGCCCTTCTTATTTCCGACATGCTGTGCTGACAACTATTACTTCTACTACTAGAACAATGGCATTGCCTTAGCGATTGCTTAGAACAACTGAACACTAAATACCCTAACGTGCGCACCTTTCTTTTTGGCGATTTCAACTACCTTGCGATTAACTGGCCAAACATAACATCAGGCAGTGCAAAAACAAAGGACTTCATTGACGTGTGTTTAAATTTTAACCTCACCCAATTATTAACAATTAAATTTTAACCTCACCCAATTATTAACAAAACCGACATGCGTTACGAGTGAATCTTCTAACACTCTGGACCTAATACTAACAAATCACCCTGAAAGTTCATCGACCCTTACCTATCTCCGCAAAATTAGCGACCACAAAGTCTTGCATGCCACTTTCACCTTCGTCCCAGGTCACGCCAAGATTACCATAAGACGATTTGCTTGTACGACAGAGGTAATTACGAAGCTATCAATAACCAACTTCAGACATTTTTTCCTATCTTTGAAACAGGCTTCCAGGACCGATTCGTTGAAGAAAACTGGCTGACTTTCAGAACTAAAATTGCAGAACTAGCGACCGAATTTATTCCCAGCATAACGTTTCGTGCTAACCAAAATAAGCCATGGTTCACTAAATCTTTAAGAATGCTTGAAAGTAAGAAAAAGCGCCTATTCCGTGCAGCTTAACACAACCCTAATGTATGCACGTGGAACAAGTATTATGCAGCCGAGGACGTGTATCTGAAATCTATCCGCAGCGCTAAACGCACATTTTTCGGACAGACCTGCCGAGAATATTAATCCAAAACCCACGAAAATTCTGGCAAATACTAAACCCTCAACAGACACGCGCTATCACTCTTACTAATACACTAGCTCAGGAGGTCAGCAACGTTGAATGTGCAAACATGTTTAACACTGCATTCTCATCAGTTTTAGAAACTGATGTGTCGCTATCTGCCGCAGCTCCTCATCCGATATCCCCAATGATGTCAATCACATTTTCGGCACATGGGATCGCATGAATTATCGAAAACGTCAAGTTGTCATCCTCAGCGGGCACTGATGAAATCACTTCCAAAACTCTTAAAAATACTCGGCATGTCTGCGCAATTTACCTTTCACTACTTTTCGCACACTCACTTGACACAGGTAACATACCCAGTGATTGGAAAATGGGAGAGGTCATTCCAGTCTACAAACCAGGTAACAAAGAATCTCTTCTTAAAGGGCCACTGTCCAGGGAAGGACCTTTTAAGTGAAGGAGCCCAGTGTTTCAATCATGTACCGGAGATAGTCTGTGCAAAATGCTACAGTGACACGCGTGCCGCAAAGCAACGAAAATACAAATCAAAGCTCTCTCATGCTCTCCTTCGGGAAGCCAGCTTTCCCGTTCCCTGCGTTGGCCCGTCGAGCCGCAGCTATGACGTATTTGTCGAAAACGACGTCCAGTGGTCCGTCTCGCTGTCTGAGGGTGAATGATTGGTGTCTACCGCTCGCTGCGCGCTTTTCTCTTGCCACGGCCAGACAGAATCCAGCGGCGCGTGCTCCCTTGCCTCTCTTTTTTTTTTTTTTTTTTTTTCTTTTTTCGCGCACGCGGAGTGCCACGCCCCACCTCCCGCCAAACACGGAGGAAGGGGAATTTGTCTTGCGGAGGCTAGACAACCGGGCAGGAGAGTGAAAAACCTTTGCGAGGGAACGAAGGAGACAAACACGACAGAATCGGCTGATTGCAGTGGCTGTAACTGCATTATTAATTTCAAAAACATTTTGCGGCCTTGCGTTCTGGGGGCGAAGTCTCACAGTTACCGGGGAAGAAAATGTTTTCGACCAGAGGGTGGACAGTGGGCCTTTAACTACTGTCCCATTTCTTTAACTAGTGTACCATGCAAAATCATGGAACATGTCATTTATTCTCACATAATGAAATTTCTTGACTCGAGCAATTTTTTTCATCCTTCACAGCACGGCTTTCACAAAGGATTCTCCTGTGAAACACAATTAGCCATTTTCATTCATGATCTGCATATGAATCTGATGCAATATTTCTAGACTTCGCTAAAGCTTTCGACAAAGTGCCTCATAAACGCTTGGTACCAAAACTTGCGCAGTTAAATTTACACTCTAATGTACTAGAATGCATAAAGAAATTTTTAGCACACTGCACACAGTTTGTCTATGTCAATAACCAGTCTTCTGATTCTCTTCCAGTAACATCAGGCATCCCACAAGGGTCTGTGCGCGGCCCCCTATTATTTTTGATATACATAAATGATTTACCCTCGCATGTTACTTCTAAAATCCACATGTTTACCGATGACTGCGTCGTCTACCGCACGGTTACTAACACATCTGATCAACTAGCTCTTCAAAACGACTTAACTTGTGTACAAGACTGGCGCAGCCAGTGGCTCATGAAACTCAATCCAACTAAATGCAAGCACGTGTCGTTTCACCGCAAACGTAACCCCATTCTTTTCCCCTACTTAATCTCAGGCATCCGAGTAGAACATAGGCGTAATCCTGTGCGAAGATCTAACCTGGAATGTGCACATCACCAACATCCTATCATCAGCTAACAGATCTCTTGGTTTCTTAAGATGGCTTTTGCGCCGTGTTCCACAAGACGTAAATCTTCTCGCATACAAGTCACTAATACGAACAAAAACTAGAATATGCATCCCCCATTTGGAATTCAAACCAAATGTTCACTTGAATCCCTACGGAATCGGGCCGCTAGATTCATTCATTCCTGCTATTCATACAATGCCAGTATTTCATCTTTAAAAGCTAAGTCCGGTCTAACAAATATGGCATGTCGTCGTCGAATCGCTAGTATGTGTTTGTTTCATAGGTTTCTTTCCAGCTCACTTCGAATATCGCCCTACATCAACCCTCCGGCACGCATTTCATCCCGCATTTGTCATCCCCTGCAAGTTGCGCATCTGCAATCCCCTACTGCAACGTTTGCGGCAGCATTCTTTCCTCGCTCAGCTGTAGACTGGAATGGCCTTCCACACTAACTTTCTAGAATCACCTGCCCACCCACATTTTGTAATTGTATAACTGCCATATCCAACCAATAATATGTTTATTTCGTATATAATCTTCATACGTGTACCCATCCCTTATGTAACACCCCTGAACTGGGGGTCTTCAAGGTAATAAAGTGAAGTAAAGTGAATTGAAGACTGTTCGGCCGAACGAGCTGTATGAGCAATTGCCTAAATACATGAAACTAGAGTAATATATGTGCCATGTGCTGTTATAGTGTCCAGGAACGCGACAGGTGAATTTTCCCAATGCACTCCGGCATACACTTGAGCTAAAACTTGTTCGGAAACATGGCACGCAGACACTCCAGGTGGCTGGAGCAGCCTATTGACTATATGCGGTGGCGTCGTGAAACTGGCCAGTGGGATCGGTCTATTGGCAGGCATGCTTAGACAACTCTGCATATTAGAATGGAATGGAGCCAGGATCAGTATCTGCTGTAAAAGAAAAACAAAACATGGAGTTGCTGGGTTGAGTTCACAACCTATTTTATTATAAGAGCTAAATACAGTAAGGAAAAAAAGCATAACATAAACATTCATGGGCAGTGATCATGATCAATGCAGTGCAGTATACATTAGCAGTGTAGCAGTTATGTATGGCCCCTTCATGGATCACTGCCTTGTCGTGGCGGAGGGGCTTGCGAAACTCGATGAAGTCGTGAGCTCTGCTGTGTAGGGCCACCCAAGATAGACAGGTCACGGCAGAGAGTTCTGACAAAATGTGATTCACTGGAGAAGGTAATGGCAACCCACTCCAGTATTTCCTGCCAAGAAAACCCTATGGCCAGTCACAATACCATTATCGATATGGCGCCGGAAGATGAGCCCCCCAGGTTGGAAGGCGTCCCACATGTTACTGGGGATGAACAAAGGGCGATTCCTAGTAGCTCCAGGACGAATGAAGCGGCTGGGCTAAAGCCAAAAGGACGCTCAGTTGTGGATGTGTCGGGAAGCGACCGGAAAGTCCGATGTTGCAAGGAGATATATCACATAGCAACATGGAATGTAAGATCTATGACGCAAGGTAAACTGGATATCGTCAAGCGAGAAATGGACAGATTGAACATTGATATCTTGGGTATCAGCGAGCTCAAGTGGACCGGAATGGGAGAATTTAACTCCGGCGACCATTATGTCTTTTATTGTGGGCACGAATCCAAGAGAAGGAATGGGGTCGCTCTCATAGTAAACAGAAGAATGGGCAAAGCAGTGCTAGGGTACAACCCCAAAAACGACCGAATGATTTCACTTCGGATCCAAGGTCACCCTTTCAACATAACAGTTATCCAAGTCTATGCACCGACCACTGCTGCTGAAGAAGCTGACGTTGAGAGATTTTATGCGAACCTACAATGCCTTTTAGACCGCACCCCATCATCAGACGTCGTTTTTCTCATAGGAGACTGGAATGCTAAGGTCGGGAGTGAAGAAATATCCGGAATTACAGGCAAGTTCGGTCTTGGTGAGCCAAATGAAGCTGGGCAGAGGCTAGTAGAGTTCTGTCAAGAAAACAACCTGACCATAGCGAATACTCATTTTCAACAGCACAAGAGGCGCCTGTACACATGGATTTCACCGGACGGTCTGTACAGGAATCAGATCGATTATATTATTTGCCGGCAGAGATGGAGAAGCGCTATACAAGCAGTAAAAACAAGGCCTGGGGCCGATTGTGGCACCGATCATCAGCTTCTTGTTGCCAAAATTAAGCTTCGATTGAGGAAAACGCAGAAAACTAGAAGGCCTTTCAGGTATGATCTGGATCAGATTCCATTAGAATATGCTGTGGAAGTGAGGAATCGATTTCAAGAATTAGATCTAGAAGACAAAGAGCCCGAAGAGATGTGGACTGATGTTCGTGATATAATACAAGAAGTTGCTACTAAGGTAGTTCCAAAGCAAAAGAAATGCAAAAAAGCAAACTGGTTATCTGAAGAGGCTTTGCAAATAGCTGAGGAAAGGAGGATGGCAAAAGGTATGGGGGAAAGAGAAAGATACAAGGTTCTCAATGCGGATTTTCAGAAAATAGCAAGGAGAGATAAGAATGCCTTCCTGAACATACAGTGTCAAGCAGTTGAGGACAACAGCCAATTAAGAAACACAAGAGCTCTGTATAAGACAATCAAAGATATCAAAGGAAGCTTCTGTGCTAAGCTGGGCGTGATAAAGGACAAACGAGGCAAGGACCTCACTGAAGCCTCAGAGATAAAGAAGAGGTGGCAGGAATACACAGAAGAACTGTACAAGAAGGACCCGGATGTGCAATCCCAACATAGGACGGTTGTGATTACTGATCTCGAGCCGGGCATCCTGAAGAGTGAAGTTGAATGGGCCTTAGCCAGCCTTGCTAAGAACAAAGCAAGCGGAATTGATGGTATTCCAGCTGAGTTGCTTCAAAACCTCAACCACGACGCTGTTAACACACTGCATACATTATGTCAAAAGATTTGGACAACCCTGCAGTGGCCACAGGATTGGAGGAGGTCAGTTTACATCCCCATTCCAAAGAAAGGCAGTGCCAAAGATTGTTCCAACTACCGCACGATCGCGCTTATTTCGCATGCTAGCAAGGTGATGTTAAAAATCCTGCAAGGTAGGCTGCAGCAGTATGTGGATCGGGAGCTTCCGGACGTGCAAGCTGGGTTTCGCAAGGGCAGAGGAACTAGAGACCAAATTGCCAACCTTCGCTGGATCATGGAAAAAGCAAGAGAGTTCCAGAAACCCATTTACTTCTGCTTTATTGATTATGCGAAAGCGTTTGACTGCGTAGATCACAGCAGATTGTGGCAAGCTCTCCGAGAGATGGGAGTTCCAATTCACCTCATCTGTCTCCTCAGGAACCTTTATGAAGGGCAAGAGGCCACAGTCAGAACTGGGCATGGTCTTACTGATTGGTTTCCGATTGAGAAAGGGGTGAGGCAAGGCTGCATACTGTCGCCCTGCCTATTTAACCTATATGCAGAGTGCATCATGAGGAAGGCCGGTCTGGACGAGTCTTCAGCTGGAGTGAAGATTGCTGGAAAACGTATCAACAACCTTAGATATGCGGATGATACCACTTTAATGGCAGAAAGTGAAGTGGAACTCAAGAGACTTCTGATGCGCGTACAAGAAGAGAGTGAGAAGTTTGGGCTTAAACTGAACATTAAAAAGACGAAGATCATGGCGTCTTGCCCTATCAAGTCCTGGAGCATCAATGGACAAGAAGTGGAAGCTGTGACAGATTTTCTGTTCTTGGGCGCCAAGATTACCTCGGAAGGAGACTGCAGCCATGAAATTAGGAGACGCCTGCTTCTGGGAAAGAGAGCAATGGTTAGCCTTGACCGCCTAGTAAAGAGCAGAGACATTAGTCTGCCAACCAAGATCCGTATAACCCGTGCTATGGTCTTTCCAGTTGTGATGTATGGATGCGAGAGTTGGACTGTGAAAAAGGCTGACCGCCGAAGAATTGACGCGTTTGAATTGTGGTGCTGGCGAAGACTCTTAAGAGTCCCTTGGACTGCCAGAAGATCAAATCAGTCGATATTGTCGACCATAAACCCTGACTGCTCATTGGAGGGTCAAATTCTAAAGTTAAAGCTCAGCTACTTTGGTCATCTGATGAGAAGAGAGGAGTCGCTGGAGAAAGATTTGATGTTGGGAAAGGTTGAGGGTCGCCGGAGAAGGGGTAGGCAGCGAACGCGATGGTTAGATGGCATTCTCGAGGCATTGCAGATGAAGCTATGTGATGTTAAGAAGATAGTGAGAGACCGGAAAGCGTGGCGTGACATGGTCCATAGGGTCACGAAGAGTCGGACACGACTGAACGCCTGAACTGAACTGAGTTATGTATGGCGTATGTGCAAAGTGTGATTATGATATGTATCTCTCTGCATATATTCCGTAAACCATGTTCATGAATTTAGTAGCAGTTAATTTGATCGATGCTAGTTTTGCGTTATATCCGAGTCTTTCATCGCTCCCGCAAAAGTACAGGAGATCTCCTTTCATTTTTCCACTTGTCAGCCGTGGCAGGTGGCTATTCCCCATGCCATCCGTGATAGGTGGCAGAGGCTTCAAAGCTATGCTCTTTCTGTGGTGGTAAGCTGTTTATTGCTAACACAATTAAAAGCAACAGTTTAACACATTGGAGAGCAGTGAGAAAACTTGTTGCAGCAATGCTGCTCCTAATGCTCTTGCATTGCACTCTTGCGTGACTTAAGCGTCCCCATTTGGGTTTTTTTTTTTTCTTTTTCAACTACTTGAAATGCCTTAAGCCTGCAAACATTGAGCCTGTGCAGATTTGCCAGTGAGAAGTATGTTAAAAACAGCCCATCATTCGTTTATTTTCCGGAAGTATTGAAAGAAAGGGCTAGAAAATGTTGCGATGCAGTCATCAGCGAGATGACAAAATCGAAAATAAACGAGTGCACCTCCTCAGTCATAACTTTCATCCCTTGAGATAATGGCAGGCTGCTAGTCCTCGATTAGTCACAATATGCATTATATCTTCAGCATAGCTTGGAGATCCTTGCAGGACTCTAAGCTAGGACAAGGTAAACCTATGATATGCAGTGAGTGTGGAGATGGGATAGCCACCTCGTACGCAAGAGAAGTGTCGTCAGAACTGTCATCTTGCTGTGGTCCAGCAGCTGTTAAGCAAAAAAAAAAACGCCCCATTCGAGTTCAAAGTTTTGGTAGTTGGCCATAGTAGCAGATAGTTGTAGTGTGAGCATTCATGAAATAAAGGCCCTTGCATCTAGCCATCACGGCCCACTCGGCTGTGTGCAGCAGTGTCCAGTGTGCCACCTTGTGATGATTCAGCAACGCTCTCCTTGTGCAGGACAAGAAGACAGGCATGTCCAAAGGCTTTGGCTTCATCACATTTGGCACCAGGGACGGATTTGTCAGCGCCACCAAGCAGCAGCAGCATGTTCTTGAAGGCTCGACGGTGAGGCCTGTTTTGACCGTGCAGAGAGGTCCACCCAAGTCCAGATATTGACTGGGCTTCAGTGAAAGTTTTAGCACAAGTGGTCTTGGTTTCTGTAGTGGGGAATAGTTCCTGCTTGCTGTTCTTGCTGCCAGGCAGGGTTTCTGTCCCCACGATACATCAGCTTCAATCATCTGGCACTGTATTACAGCGGCATGCACTTTCTGTTCGTCACTTCCTGAAAGGGAGAGGATAATGGTCACCAACTAGGTCAACGTGCAATGAAGCATGGGAATGGGTAGTTAAATGGGCATTGTTGGCATTGTGACGCATCACCAGTGCACATTTTATTGGCGCTGAGCTTCCTGTACGCCTTATGAGTTGTTTCGTGCTGAAAAAAAAACAGCAAAAAAACAAAGCCAGATTTCTTTGTGCTACAGAACTTTACGGAATGCCTTTTTATGTTTCAAAAACTGTTATGGCATCATCGTGTTCACGGTTACGAACTTGTTTTTGGTGCCATCAGTCAGTGCAAGTTAATAAGTTAATAGCTTAGCTCATTGGATTTGTTTTCAAGATTACTTGCATCTGCCATTCGAGAAAAAAGTTTTCATTCCATTTCAACAGCCCTATTTTTAGAAGTTGCTTAATGCATTCACTATGTATGAGTGATTTCCGCGCAAAAATCAAGCCATAACAAATACCAATATCTTTATTGTAATAAGATTGGTGGTTTTCTGGCACGTGCTAACAGGTACTGGGTCCTTCAAGACCAGCCTGATTCCTGCTTTTTCATACCATTCAGTTTGTGAACATAAGGAAGCACAGGCTGTGTGTGTGTGTGCGTGCGTGCGTGTGTGTGTGTGTGTGCGTGCGCGTGCGTGCGTGCGTGCGTGTTGCCTGTCGACCCCTCATAAACAAAACTTCTTGTTGATTTAGAAAGTGTTCCATTTGTGAGAAGTTTCATTAAAGCAAAGTGTACGTATATTTCATGAAGCACAACTGTATTTAAATTTTACCGGCACTTACTGATGTGCAGTCCTGGCACTCATTACTTGAGGAGGATTGATCCTTAGCTTGCAGTTCAGCAACTATCTCCTCAGAGCTTTCGTCACATTTGCATTCACAGCCTCATAGTCTTGTTGCGAGAAAGGGGCACCCCTTGACTGAACGTGGCTTCGTCTTCTGCAGCCTCGATAGTATGTGCCTTTTTGTAGGGCATTGTTTTGTATGCTTCGAAGTTTACACGGTGGAAGCACTTTTCCGCAGTTGTCGGCTGCATGTTTTTTGAGGCGTGGGTCAAAATGCGTGCAGCAGATAGCAAATCAATGCTGTAATCCTTCTTCCTGTGAGCACACAGTAGCATTTAGTGGAGCAGCTGGAGGTGGTAGAGGACTTCGACATTCTACATCACTACTTGTTTCATTGGCTGTGGCATTAGCTTTGGCATTGGCAGGCGGGGGTTTGTGAATGATTGACTTCAGTCCTTCCACCCAGCCACGGGTGAGGCAATCATCCACGATGAGTCAACTTTCCTCCACTGCCGAGTAACACCCTGTGCCTTCCTCCTGCAGCCAGTTCTCGAAAATTGCCATAGCCATCCACAGTGTTCCATGGTAGGTCACAGGAAGGTGGTCTCGGAAGCCCTTGAAGTAACGTGGTTGCTCAGACTTCCTTGCCACCAACAGCTTCAACTGTTCATCCCCTGCCATGTTTGCGCCCAGTAATATGCTCCTTACTGCATTTCCCACCTGTGCAGGCTTTGCCTTTGCAGGTGAAAGACTACAATGGAAACGCCTTATAAAAAAAAAGCCCATCTCGTCGACACTGAAGATTCCTTGCAGCTCTTAGCTGCTTAAAATCTCCTGCACCCGCTTCCATTGCCAGTTGATGCAGACATCTCGGTTCACTGGAGCACCTCCACTAGAGGTAGTCTTGAAGACGAGACCATGGCGCTTTTTAAATTGGCTCAGCCATCCATTGCGTCAACTCACATTTGCAGAGCTATCTCCCCCACACCTTCTGCACCTAAATGGGACCACTTATAAGAAAATTGGCACAGCAGTTCTGTGGTTTAAGCTTCCGGTCCTTAATACAGTGTTACTTTTAGTTGCTTTATTGAGTTTTCTTTGTTTTCTGCATGCAGTGGTCTGTGTGTATCACAATTAATGGTGTTCTTCCAGCTGTTGTGGCAAGGATTGTGTGCCTACTAGCTTTTATTTTAAAGCAGCCTGCCTTCCGCTGTTTGAAAAATTTGCAGTTGCACACATGGTCGAAAGTGTGTGGTTTTTTTTTTTGTTGTTGTTTTTTTGTCGATATAGGGTTTTCAGGACAGTAATAAACTCCAGCACCAGGTTTGGTTATGAATGAAAGTTGTGCATTATTCTTTCATTTTTCTTTTGTTGTCCAGGCTGGGTGAAGCTTTCAAGTGCAGAGGTTATGAGGAGGAAACTGCATGGCTTTCTTTCATAGCTGTCTGATTACTACCTGGTTGCTGTTTTTTTTATTTCCAAGTACATAGGCCTATGCAGAGAGAGTTATAATTTTCGAAGTGAACATTTTGAACACTTCTTGTGCACAACAAAATTTGATTGGCATAAGAAGCATCTTCAAAGCATTGTATTTTCCCATTGCTCAAGGCCATTACTTGAAAAGAGAAAAGTGTGACTTGTTGAGGTTGTGCTGACTCTTCACAAAGATGACCATCAGAAATTGGAGGAGCTGACATATTTGGATAGGTGTGAGACCGTAATGTGGGACCTCCAATTGGTGGTTGTATTTGCTGTTGGGCGGTTTCTGCTTTTAGGTAGCAACTCCATGGACGCCTGCTGGACATACACAGTGCATTGCTGTGTCACCCTAGTGCAAATGGGCACCCATTTTCACGTGCCTTATGCTTGCTCCCACTCCAGCTTGCATCACCACACTTGATTAGCTAAGTCTATTAGAGGAAAACAGCTGCAGTCAACTCAGGCTCATCCCATGGAACTCAAAGGAACCTCTCACGCGTCTAGCAAATGTCCGTAAAGTAGGGGTAGCCGGGGTCTTGATGGCACACATGCCACAGTATCATTTCATAGAAAGTGCATTAAAGCAAAGCCTTACTTGAAATGAAACAGTAGATTTCAATTGCTAAACATGCATTCAATTCAGCTATGTCGAGCATGTTACTATTTGACAGAATATTCAAAATTATTGAATACTGCACAGGTCTACAAGTATTGCCAAGATACTTTGTTGGGCGAGTTGGCCTTGGAGTAAAGGGCTTAGGCATAGTTGTGAGTCAGCGCTTGTACTGTGGCTTTTTTTTATCTTGTCCTTTGTCTTCGTGTTCGCGCTGTTTAAATTAATAGTCTACAAGTATTGCTTGTTTGCACTCCTTTTCCATATTAGTCAATAGAAAAATTAATAAAGTAACAATATGGATAATTTTCGCTGTAGCTCTTGGGCTGCATTTGACAGTGTTTTTCCATTTGTTTTGCTGCTGCTGTTGTGCTGAATGCAGCCTAATGTTTCTTTCCTTTTTGTATCTTTACTTTCAGCTGGTGGTTCACCCTGCATCAAATTCATAGACAGCACACTGCAAGGCATTTTTGTAGATAGATTCAACGAAGTAAATTAAAGCTGTTCGCACTTCATTACATGGCATACTTGGTATAGTTTCCGATGCCTTTGTGCAGCTGAATGCAGTATGCACAGCACTAAGAGAGCACAGCACACTGGATAAGAACGGGACTCGACGTGGGCCCCGGCTCTCAGTTTAGAATTAGTATTAGGCACTTAATGCTTTTAGTTCCCATTATACACAAAGTGCAGCGGTGGCGTAGAGGTACAACATCCGCCTTGAATGCAAGAGGTTCGTGGTTCAATCCCAGTGCCGCGCAATTTCCCACCAGATTAAATAAAAAAGATCCGCATGTTGATGGAACTGCATAAACAGGCTTGGGGTGCGACGATGTTGGTGAACACCCCCAAAAACGCACTCCCTCACCAGAACAAAATTTGGCCATCCTGGTGTAATGACTGGCCACAACCTCCTATAAATACTCTCAACAAACCCAAGCCCTCAGTCCTCAGCGGCTGCGAAGCGACTTGCCACGGCGGTGATCAGACCTGTAATGCAGCGAAGGGTGCTAAGAATCTAGCTCCGGACAGGCTGCCATTAGAAGCAGACACTGGCAAAATAACGCTAGGCCTCTAGCTAGTGTGGCTAGTTTAGCAGGGCTTTTCGAAGAACTAGTTGCCATTAAATGAGATATCATAAGGCTTAGTGAGGCTAGGAGGCCAAATGAGACATATACAGTCGAGCCCACTTATAACGGCCCCACTTAAGACGAACTTTCGCTTATAACGAACGAGACCGGAGCGACCGCCAAAATATACATTACTTCAATGGCACAAGATCGCACGTATAACGAACGTCCATGAGCGCTGCCGATCGGTTACAGCGAACGGACGGCGTAAACCCGGCGCCCCGATACGAGATAACGATGGGCTCCCATCCCTTTTGGTCTGTTTTCGCAATCCTCCTCGCAAGCAAGCTACCCTTTGCTCGCCGACGCGCGCTGCGAGTGTCGGCGCGTGGTGTGGCCTCCAAGGCCACGCTGCCGCCCCTCCTCGTAACTCCGCTCCCCTCTCCTCTCGCCATTCCCTCGTCTTCGCCGGTCTCCACGGCGCCGGCCGCCGGCATAGTCTTCGAAGTTCCGTCGTTTCGTTTCCTGGCTGTTCCATTGAGCGGCCGTGCCAGGGGCGCGGGGCGCCAGGAGGCAGGCCTCTCCATACGCTAGCGGTTGTACTGTTTGCACGGGCGGACATTCAGTACGGCGGTGACGGTTCGTGGCCTCCGAGATTTGCGGAGGTAATCTCGGAGGCCATGGGCGGTTGAAAGCAACTGCGGTAGGAGCCAATAGGTGGCAGCACTGACGCTCAGGGATGTGTCTCAATGGTCTCCCCGCTGCATACCATGCCCACGACCTCCTCTATAGGCTCCCAAAGCATCGTTGGGCGGCGCTGCGGCTCCTGATGGGCAACGCCATCTGTGGCAGAAAAACACACACTGGGATGCCGCCGGCTTGGCTCCTTGCCTTCGCGACGTGCGCCGCGCGCTTTCTCTAGAACGAGCACGCGCCCTGACGCGCCCCCGCAGGCGCATCGCGACATGCCGCCTGCATTCCGTCTTGATGATTGGACAACCTGCCGCGTATTTCCATGGAGGAAACGTAATTATAAGCGAGAAAATTTTTATTCACGTCTGCACTGTAGAGCAGACGACAGACGGCGATGAGTAAATATGATTGTGAATGTGTTTCCCACGTTAGCGAAAACGTAGGAAGTTTATCTCGAGGTAAGTCAGCTATATAACTATATTGTCGTATATTGTCAAGTAGCCGTTTAGGCCCGTAACCAGAAGGTTGGTTTTAATAGGGGGTTGACCTAGCAGGCACAGAAGAGCAGGTCCAGAGCACCGAGTGACAGCAGCCGACTTCAGCTTCTCCTCATCGAACGCCGCGGGGCCACTTCTTCGAGTCCGCGCACGAGACTCTCGATGAGCAACTGCCTAGCGGCTGCTGTTGCACACGCTACGTTATAATATGTTTAAAAACTGCGCAAGTATTATCAGTACTCTGAAATAAAGCTGCTCGCTTATAATTGTTGATCATCGTTTTGGCCTGTAGCATGAGATCTATATACGGTTTTGTTTTTATTATTACGACGTTACTAAAGCAAATCTCGCAGTAGAGAAGGAGATGTTTCGTCAAAGGCACGAACGCTAGCAGTCTCAAAAGCACATGCATGCTCTGCGCGCTGCACGCGACATAACCGGCTCGCTGGCTCGAAAGGAAGGTGAAATCCAAGCTTGTACTACAATCGTGCTTTATTTCGGTTCTTACTAAATGGTTGTGCTTCATTTATATTTTGTTTGCATTTACGAAACCTGTGAAGCGAATAGGGTGCTCCGTGCGAGTAGTGTCAATCGAGCCATAACTAGGATCGCTTTTGTATTGCACTTCCAACATATTTTTGTTATGAATAATAATAATGTTGGTTCATTTATTGGCCAATTTGCGGAAATCTGTAAAAGCGGCTTAGCCAAGCATGCCCACACACACACACACACACAAAAAGAAAGGCTCGTTCCTAGATATTTTCTTGGTCCACATTCACACATCATTGTCGATCGCGAACGTCGCACGCTGGATATCTGTTGATTTGGTTGCTTTCAGAGCACTCGCAAAGCAGGGAAAGAGCACAGAAAATCGGCAAAGCAAGACGCGCGGAGCGAAGAGCAGGATAATCCTCCACCCCCTTCACTTCGTATGCATGGTGTTAAACCATTGTACTCTTTTGATGCCTCTCTAAGACGTCTTTGTCAACTGTCGAACATTTCAGAGTTTATGGAGAAGGGGAAAAATCACCCTTTTCGTTTCCGCAAAGAACGCGAGACTTCTCAGAATGCTGTCATGCGGTTGGAAAACTGGTCTTGTGGAAACGCTTCTAATGAAATCTGCAAAGTTCCACACGTGAGCCTCGTCTTCTGGCGCTTCGCCTACTATTGTGGCTACCCATGACACAATGCTACTTATAGTACCTCCGTTTCGCATCAGCGGAAGCGTTTTTGTATCGCCAAATAACCGCCAGGCGCAACTCGATCGCCGCACGTGCCTAGGAAGCTAGCGGAGCGTCTGCTCCGGCGACGTCCCATCGTTTCACATTTCGCCACCATGCCAGGAATGCGGCGCTGCCATCGCGCGGAGAAACTTGAGCTTGGGTTCCCTATAAACTTCCGACCTGCTCATGCCGTCGCTCCCCATGACGCCAGATTTGCTTTTGCTTGTTTAGTTTTTTTTTAGTTCGCCAAACTGCCACCGCATTCCGTGGCGCCACAACTTACCCTCATCGCTTCGCTTTCAGTCTCTGTCTCCGCATAGTCCGCGTATTGTCGCGTGCGGGAGGAGGAGGATAAACATTTATTTGACGAGGAGGAAGTCAGGCAGACACTTGCTTTTGCGACATTCAGAGGCGATCTTGCGTCAGTTCTCACTCAGCGAACGCAGTCAAGGGTACGGCAGCAGTAACACCGTTTCCCGGAATGGTTTACTGTTGCGTTCCTTTCTGCAAGTCCAGCGGGCGGCAGTCAAGAATCACGACTGGCATATCGTTCCACGAGTTTCCCGTTACCCAAATTCGAAATGAGTGATTGAAGAAGATCTCTGGACAGGCAGAAGGTAAGATATTGAGAAAGTAGAATTCCATACTCTGTGAAATTCGGCTAAATGGCTGGTCAGTGCTCACGCCACGTTGTCTGCTGGTCTACGATATACAGCTAGAAGTATTGTGTTGTATGTTTGCTGGCGGCTAGAAATACGAGTGCGGCTCCTGGATACAGAGCCAAGCAACTGCAGTTGTATTTTGTCGTGCTCTAGCCTGAGTAAGCCGTGCACATGGCTGTGGCAAAAATTCAGTACCTGACGTACACCAGTTTTGATGAGAAGCTTGCTTTGGCGCATTGTACTGTTTTGCGCAAACGCTATACCTTAAAAAACTACGACTACCTCTAAAACAAAACAAAAAAAAAAAAACAGAAAAGCAACGTGGTCGTTCTCGGCAAGGGGAGACAGGCACAGGTGCAGCTGTCAGTGCACCCAGCCAGTATATTGGAGTGGGGCCAGAGTAGTGAGCCTACAGGCATTTCTTATGTTTCACGCAGTGGTCTCCCCATAAATAGCAAATTTTATGCTTCCGTTGGTTGCCACCAGATATTTGTGGTGCAAGAGTATACACCCGGATATATTCGCAGGCCCAGGGAAACATCCAAATGTACTGTTACTTATACATGTTACTGTTTCAACAGGAGGTTAAAGACTGCCTTCTGACGAAATTAGTTTTTTTTTTTTTTTTTTTTGCCATTATGGAAGTATCAGTGTGTTCTTTAAATGTGTCTTTACAATGAAAATGCCTTGCATGCTGTTAATGCTGTCTTTCTTTTTTTTTTTAATGCTGCTGATGATGCTGTATGTCTAATTTGCAGTATATGTCACCATTTGAGCTCGATTATGTGCACTTTAATATGCTGTAAATTGCCATATGTATTCCCAGGTGACCGGAGCTGGTCGGGCTGCTTCTCAGCTTCTTCTCCCAGTGTACTTCATCTTCATGAAGAAAACTGAACGAACTGTTATTATTATTTTGTGTGGTTCCAACTGCTCCCATATGTTCAGGGAATAAAAATTTCTTTGAACTGATGTAAGCTTGCTTCTGATTTCTCTTTCTTGCAGTGCATACAGCTGCCTGCGGAAACTTTAAAGCATATGGTACTTGCAAGGAATTCCATATTTTCATGCGTTTTCAGCATTGAGCATGGAAATTATGAAAATGTGTAGTGGTCATAAGAAAATTTGTCCACTGGGTGAAAGTATTGGCTGAAGCAAATTTTCGTTTCTGAATTTCATGCTGCAGAGGTTTCTGAGGTGTTAATCTAGCATTAGTAGAAGTTAATCAATATTGACTATGCTGGTTAATTCAGTTTTGCAAACAAGAGGAAGTGACATTTACAAATTCAACCAGAATATGTGTCCTTTTCAAAGGTGAAAATACTATGAGAATAAAAGTTCTCCTACACAAGATTTTCATGGGTATCAAAAGTGGTAACACTACATGAAGTCTGGCTTTCTACATAACATTCTCAAGGATCCGTAGTGCTCACGAGAGTTGCTGAATTGAGTTCTGCTTGTCTCCTAATGCTTTCATCTGAAGTATTAAGGCAGTGCAGCTGCAGTGGTGAACGCGCTGGAGCACCGCCGATGCGAGATATGCGGCAATGCCAGCGAAGCTCGAACAACGGTCGTAACCGCGATAATTAATGGTGTCAGGAGTCATTTTGAAAATATTGTAGGCGTGAATAGTCGCTGTAGCACGTAGCACTTCGATGGTTGTGTTGCACACTTTCGTCCAGAAGGTCGCTGTTACTAAACCCCAACACCTAAAAGACGGCCACTCCTTCCGCTCGCTTTTATCTTCCTTTGTAGACAGGATGATGAAGGTAAAGTTTATCCAGCTGGGATTAGCAGACCGTAAAGGTAACCAACTTAGACGAGCGACCGTATACGTTGTTAATATATGTTCTGCTTGTTCGCGCTGCGGAAACTGTTTTCAAGATTAATGTATCAGCTAGCCTAAGGGACAGTTATTTTTCCATCAAGCAGCGAGGCGCCGCTTCACAAAATGAAGCAAGGCAATGAATATAAGGGTTGCATTCTTCAGGCGAAGCGCTGTATATATATTCTATGCGCTCCCACTGCAAAATCGCTCATGCGCCAGGATCAGGCGGTCAACAATATTTAGGAGCCCTCAATTGCGGTGCATCTCATGGCCAGGATGTTGTTTTGAAACGTTAAACGCCGTGAATCAGTCAATCTACGCGCTAGGAACACGAGAAACAAACCGAATAACGTACGCAGCGGTGCGCCGGAACCGTCGTGCGCGACATTGCGTCGTCTGCTGTGGGGGTTAGTTTAGGCGGCACCTGGCGGCACCTTCGGTCTCTACACGACAATTTTTAGGCCCGCGCGCCTCCGTAGAGGTAGCGCCAGTGATCAGGTCGGAAGTTTATAGAGGAGGTCGTGACCATGCCCCGCTTGCCTCGCGTGATTGTCGCACGTGCGCAGTTGCGGCGCTTTGTTGTCATTTTCGTGTGTGTGGTGTGAGCGCTTCGTCTGTCGGGCCTGAGTCGTATAATTCGGGATGGCGGACGGGAATTGCCTGCCTCCAGCGGTCACGAAACGAAAAGTGCTGGACTTGGCAACGAAGCGAGCAATTGTGACGGAACTGTCTCAAGGTGCTAAAAATTGCGAGCTGGTGAAGAAGTACAACGTGTCGAAATCAACCATCTCGACAATTCTCAAGAATAAGGAAAAGATCGCCAGCTCCGACGCCAACACAGCGGACAGAAAGCGCCTGCGGAAGGCCACCTATGCGGACGTAGAGCATGCGCTGCTGAAGTGGTTCGTCGACACACGGTCTCGCAACAGTCCGATAAGTGGACCAATGATGCTGGGCAAAGCCAAAGACCGCATTCCTACTAGATTTTCCCGACTTCTGCCCAGGCAGTGGCTGGCTACATCGGTTCAAAGTGCGGCATGGGATTGATTTTAAATCGATTGTCGGTGAGGCGCGTTCGGTACGTGACCAGGACGTTGCCAATTGGCTTGCAACAAACCGAGCCATTATTGCAAGCTACGCGGAGCAGGATGTGTATAACGCAGATGAAACTGCATTATTTTATAAGATGCTTCCAGACAAGACGCACTCCATGAAAGGGGAGTCATGCGCTGGCGGTAAACACAGTAAAGTGCGCGTTACAGTTCTTCTGTGCACTAATATGAATGGCAGCGACCGGCGTATGCCGTTTGTAATCGGAAAATCCAAGAAGCCACGTTGCTTTCGGAACCATGTACCCGTGCGCTACAGGCACAATACTAAGTCCTGGATGACACGGGATTTATTCGCAGAGTGGCTGGGCGAGTTTTACCGCGACATGCAGAGGCAAAGCAGGCGCGTGCTGCTGTTGCTCGACAATTGCTCAGCGCACCACGTGCAAACGTCTCTGACGGCAGTGAATGTACTTTTCCTGCCGCCCAATAGGGAAGAAAACCTGGGCCAGGGGGCGCTGCGCCGCTCTGTGCGTCAGCGCCCTCCATGGAGATCCCGTCAAAACCTACGCGCAGTGCGGCCGCGTCGTCTGCTCCCCGCCGCATAGAAAAGCATGCTGTCGTCTGCTCCGCGCTGCTCTCCAGCACGTGTTTGCGCGCGCGCGCTCGGTTGTTTCTCTCCTCCTCCGGCCGCATTCTGGCCGCCGTCGCGCTCCAACAAAGGGGGCAAGAAAAAAAAAACTGGAATGAAAAAGTGACGGCGCGCTTTTTCGCAAAACTCGTGAAAGTGTTTTTCTCTCTTTCGTGTTGAAACGATGGTTGTCGGTTTTTTTAGGTATCTCGTACCGCTCGTATCTCGCACCTCTGTTTGTAACTGGCGGTGCCGCAGCAGCCATCGCAGAACCAAGTCGGCCTCAAGAAACAGATATGTCATTAATGCCATCACTCGGCGCTTATAAAGGGAAAACGCATACGTTAATCGTCCTATCCTCATACGCGATCCTGCTTCGGGAGCTCAAAACTGCGCATTCGCTAGAGGAGATAACTGAACTAGGGATTGCACAGCGTAGCTGTGGAATTAAGAAGACAAAGGTTTACTTGGAGAGATGTCCCCGCCTGCATGAAAAGTCGTCAGGCATTTCCTCGCTCTTCGTCTCACGGAGAGAGGAAACTGCCGAAAGAATGGCATGCCTCGTCTTCTCGTCAGTGATCCAGGTCGTTAAGAAACCTCTCATCGTTAAAGGTAGATAAGTGATTGATTTCGGATGGCAGCGCCACAGCAGCGAACTCCCCCTGACCGCTGTCAGCAGGAACCAAAGGGTAAGGCGGCATGCTTTGTGCCTTTGTCGGGAACGCGTCCTAAATGAGCCGAAAGCAGGCACCACGGCGCCGGCAGCATCGCCTAAAACGTCTGTCCCCAAAAAGTTGAATAGGCCCCTTTCAAGTGAGCAGTCACAAATGGAAAGGAAGCTCCCCAACCAGCGCCCGGAGCACTCCTCGCTGTGTACACGCGTATCAATTCTCAACGAGAAAGCTGGACCCTTCATTCTCTGAGCAACATGAAAGAGACATCAAGAGGCGCCGCATCAAGTCCTTCAATATACCTGTCGCTTGCCTCTGCCTTCGAGTACCGAATTCGCGTTCATGTTTTTTTTTTGTCTGAGTCTGCCAACAAGCGCTCTTTGAAAACAATGTCCGCGGCGATCAATTAATCATAATTTCTCACTTTCGAAAGCACCAATAAAAAGCGTGCCTCCAGCCAGCCTCTATGTCAGCCGGGGCACAGAAAAAAAGCAAAAATAAACACCACTGCAAAGAGCGCCGGCTTTGCGCGCACAGACGCACGACCATCCCCCCTCGTCCTCACTCTCCTTCTCCCGCTCTGCGTGCACGTGCGGCTGCCTGTAGCACGCGCTCCCGAGCGAGCGGGCTACGCAGACTCCGCAGACAGCCGCGCGCAGCGCGGGCGCGGATGCGCGTAGGTTTTGTAGTTCCGCTCCGCTGGAAACCGAGCGCTGGCGTCGCGGAGCAAACACCAGCTTTGGTTCCCTATATCACTTCTAAAGTGCAGCCTCTTGATTTGGGCATAATACGCTCCTTTAAGGCATCGTATAGGCGCCGCATTGTGCAGCGCTTGCTCATCGCCGTTGACCGTCCGGCCGCTAACTTGCCGCTCCGAGTTTCATTGTATTCAGCCCTTGAGATGGTGAAGGCGGCCTGGGCGGAGGTGACGACCGCTTGCGTGCGAAACTGTTTCCGCAAGGCCGGCTTCGTCGACGCAGTACCGGACGTCGGGCCTGATGACTCCGATGATGATGATTCCGGCGGCGATTTGTGGCAGCGCGTCGTCGACTCCGACATGGGAGGCCCTGGCATTGGTTGGCAGGATTTTATTTCTGCGGATGAAGACGCGGATATTGCGGAACCGTGCACGGACGAAGGCATCGTTTCTCAAGTGCGGGCCGAGAGCGACGCGTAAGCACATCTGTAGCAATGGGCTATATAGAGGGCCTCAGACAGCTTGTCTATGCCAAGGGACTCGGCGAAGAGCACGCTAGTGCTTTAAATAAACTGGAGACCGCCCTCATCGCATCTGCACTGCAGAAACAGACGAGCATCACAGACTTTTTTGCTAAGAAATAAATTTCGTGTTTTGACCGCCAACTTTTTTTCTCTCTTTTTTTAGTTTGTGGTCCAGTTACTACGAACTTCGGAATATAACGAACGGACGCCGCGTGACGCTCAGGTTCGTTATAAGCGGGCTCGACTGTACTGTACTGAAGGGCAGGCATGTACTGTGTTATCGAGGTTTGCTGGAGAAACGAGAACTAAGAGTAGTGCTTCTTGTCAATAAGGATATAGCTGGTAGTATATACGAATAATAATCATAATTGGCTCACACTTGTTTCTGTGGACACCTGAACCATGCGTAAGGGAAAGGAGGAAGGTGGGAGTGAAAGTGGATAGAGAGGAGTCGTAGCGGAGGGCTTCAGAGTAATTTCAACCACCTGAGCATCTTTAACATGCGCTGACACCGACGCCTCTTTGTTTTGCCTCCATCAAAACGCAGCCGCCACGGTCGGGATCGAACCAGGGTACTCTGGCACACGATCATCGATGTTAGAATGGGCGAACTCTTCGTAGCATCTCATCGAGAGTCGCGGCTAGCTGATATCATAGAAGATAGGATTCATTCACGCGTAGCAAGCGGAATGCGGACATACGCGTTCGACGTGCATAATGCCATGAGCCTGTATATCGACGTCCGCCGTATCTTTACGAGAATCGAATGGGTACATCGGATGTACCTTTAGACACTGCGTTCAACAAATTGGAATTACTCGGGCATTCCCAATTATTTCCAGACACTAGTGGTCTTCGCTGTGGTGGGTCAGTTAATGTTAACTACACTGTGATGTTAACCATGGAGGCAAACAAGCAATGTGGCCATATACTGTTATACTGTGTGACATTATGCCACGTGGTCAAAATTTTCAGAGCTGTTCACTACAGTGTCCCTCATGGACCGAGCCATTTTGGACATTAACTCTAGAATCCAAACCATGACCAAAGATAATTCTGATCTGCAGGACAACGGCCACAGTGCAATTGCTGTAGATGCTACTACCATGTTTTCCAACAAGCCGTTACTGTCTGCGTGTTGCGGCTTAGCTCAACTGCAGTAAATTTTACTTGGCCGACAATGCCCAATGATACGATCAGAAAACACAAACTAATCTAACGAGGTTTTACGCTAGTATTTCTGTAGTAACAAGCTAACAGGCACTCAAGTACAACCGTGAAGTCGGGACCATTGTGGGAGAATGGAATACAGATATGCTGTAGAAAAAGTGGAGGCTTAAATGGCTTGGAGGTCGCAGGTTTGTTACAATGAAGTATGCACAATTTCCGCCACAATTACCAGTCAGGAATGCTCTGTAATCGTCCAGGGCACGAACACAAGCAGTGAGCGGGAACGCACACATTTCAGAAGCACAGAAAACATAGTGCAAATTACATTGGTTGCGGTCGTTCACAGTGCTGTGCACCCGTGCAATCTGCGTGCAACAGAAAGTCACTGAAATGCTACAGCCTGCCACAACTACAGCACACGATTCTGTCACTTCCAGCTTTCAGTAATGGCTGTCCTTTTAGAGCGCAGCTCTTTGGCGGCCGTTCCCGGGTTTTGCGTCGTCGTCGGCATCGTAAAGGCCGACCCTATGAGCGATTTTCCCGCGGCAAACCTTGCGAACTACCGCCCGGCGGCCGTTCGCCGTAGCCGGGCCTCGCCGGCGGCCGGGCGAATGGCCGCTCCTGGCGCGACCACCGTGAGATGGCAGCACTTGCCGCCGTTCCGCGCCGGCTGCAACTCAGAGGCGTGCGCGCCGACGACAAGACGATACGAAAAACTTCAGAAAAGTGTGCTAAAGTTTGTTGTTCCCGTAAATAATAAGTCAAATATCAATACTGAATCCTTCCTGAGGACTGCTGAGGTGTACCAAGTGGCTGATATAGAAGCGACAGCTGCGATCCAAGCAAAGGTTCTGCTCACAACCAGCTGCCGCCGTTGCGGCACGGCTGCTCCGGTCCGCATGCACGCTGCCTCCGCTAAAAAGTGGAGCCGAAATGAATCATATTTTGCTTTTATTGTTAGAGAATGGAGTTGCGAGTTAGGGAATTTAATGAGTAGACCATTTACTATAGCACGAAGGAATTTCATAGCGCCGTTTCATGTACCGTCTTTGCCAAAAGTATCCGAGCAGCCCAGCCGGCCAGCGGAGCAGGCACGGGGCCGTGCTGCGGCGCTACCATCGCCGTCGCTGACCGCTGCTCTCCGGCGGCGAGCGTAATCTCACTGACGTAAGCATGCTCCCTCACTCTCCTTTGGATAATAAAACTTAAGCGAGTACCACCCCCTCCCCTACCTTCCCCTAATTCCAACTTCCCCTTCGCCCTGGTCACCAAGAGTGATGCCACAAAGATGGCTAACATAAGACGTGACCAGTGTCCCCACCCCAAAAATAAACCATAGTCACCACCACCACCACCGAGTATCATATGCGGTGTCTGATTTTGCGCCTTCAGAACGCTGCGCTACTGAGGAAGTGCGCTCCGCATAGCATCACTCGCTCAGTGCTCCTTTTTGTCTGGCGCTGTGAAGCTGCGCTCTTCATTAGAATGCCTTCGCGTTTAATATTGGTACAGTGCTCCTGTAGTTGCAACGAATGGACAAATGCATGCTTTTCTACTCGTTAGGATTGTCCCGGAAGTATGGGAAGGAATTGATTTCTAAAACTCGATGCGCTTTTCCAGCGGTTCCTAGCCTTCTGTTGTGAACACTGCCGGATTTGCTGTCACGCTTAGTCAAGCTGAAGGAGAGAAAATTAAGACTTCCAAATGTTTCTTGTGCCCCTCTTGCGGCATACCTTGTTTTCCGCTATTTGGTAACGTACGAAAAGCGCGCAGTGTTCTCCGCGTTGGTAATTACGTTGATGTGTTAGCCTGCTGCTAATCTATTCGTTTAATGAGTGAACTACATAAAAATATCATTCTCACACCTTAAACATATCTCACCGATTTTCTCAAGAAGTGCGGTCGTTTCTTTTTTTTTTTTTTTTGTTTCTTTTACGAGGGAACACCGTGCGACCAACCTAACAGCAATACATATTCCTGTGCATTGTTGCGCTTACGTAGGAACTGGGACACAATCGGAGACGACACAGAACAGATGTGCGCAAACTATCAACTGCAGATTTATTTCTGAGTGCATGTATGTATAGGCATTGTCAAAACAAAAAACAAAATTAAAACATAAAACAAAATTCCGCGATCACATCGTCAAGGCAACATATCTTTTAACGTTCTGTCCAGCATCAAAGAACATGCCTTATCTTTCTGACTTGGCTGCTTGTTATTATATTTCCAAAAATTCTTTTTCTTGATTAGAAAGCTCGATAGAAGGTACGCTTACACATGTCCCTTCTTTTCCTGATTGTATGCAGTATGCGTCCCACAGTTCTCTGATTAGTTTCTCCCTTGAACTGAGCAGTATTGCTGTCTGCCGAAAGTTAGGTGTGCATTCTTTTTGGCATCTGGCGCAGTGAGCTGCCAAATTTCCCGGTGAGTTGACAAGACCGCAGCTGCGCCTATGTTCTCTGAGCCTCTCATTGACGCACCTACCGGTCTGGCCAACATACGTCCGCCCGCATGATAGCGGTATCTTATATACTACACCTTCGCGGCATTCCACGAACTTTGTCTCGTGTTTGACGCTACATGACTCCTCTTTCTCGGCACTGTATTCTTCATTTACTTTCGCGCACATAGCTTTCAATTTTTTGGGTGCTGAAAAAACGACTTTTACGTCGTGTCTTTGTGCAACCTTTTTCAGGTTGTGGGAAAGTGCATGGACGTATGGGATAACCACTGGCCTCTTCTTTTCTTTGACATTGTCTTGGTCCCTTATTCGTACTGGCCTTCTCATTATTTTTTCCGCCACTGAAACGAGCAATGGTGTCGGATAGCCTGCTTTTCTCAGCCGTGTTGCCTGCAAATGGAAGCTTTCTTGCATCTTGTGGCTACATGATTTCTTTATGGTCTGCTCTAAACATGACATGGCCATATTTCGTTTGATCAGCTTTGAATGGGCAGAGTCATACGGTAGTAGACCTTTCTCGTTGCGCGTTTTGTACTGCCAGCATAAATGTGGTTCAAGAGTGAGAGCTAGATCAAGGAACTGTAGGTTGTTGTTTGCAGGTACCTCATGAGTAAATGTGAGCCCCTTACCGCTATCATGATAAGATACCGCTATCATGCGGGCGGACGTATGTTGGCCAGACCGGTAGGTGCGTCAATGAGAGGCTCAGAGAACATAGGCGCAGCTGCGGTCTTGTCAACTCACCGGGAAATTTGGCAGCTCACTGCGCCAGATGCCAAAAAGAATGCACACCTAACTTTCGGCAGACAGCAATACTGCTCAGTTCAAGGGAGAAACTAATCAGAGAACTGTGGGAAGCATACTGCATACAATCAGGAAAAGAAGGGACATGTGTAAGCGTACCTTCTATCGAGCTTTCTAATCAAGAAAAAGAATTTTTGGAAATATAATAACAAGCAGCCAAGTCAGAAGGATAAGGCATGTTCTTTGATGCTGGACAGAACGTTAAAAGATATGTTGCCTTGACGATGTGATCGCGGAATTTTGTTTTATGTTTTAATTTTGTTTTTTGTTTTGACAATGCCTATACATACATGCACTCAGAAATAAATCTGCAGTTGATAGTTTGCGCACATCTGTTCTGTGTCGTCTCCGATTGTGTCCCAGTTCCTACGTAAGCGCAACAATGCACAGGAATAACAACCACCAACTAGCCCAATTTGAAACTCTCCTAAAGCAATACATATGTCCTGGAAGTGAAAAGAAATTCGGACACGCGGCATTTGGTTTGAAGTGCGAACTACTTTTGCGTTACTGTCTATTACCTAGCGACTTGATTGGTAGTTTAGTGCCCGTTGGCATAGTGGTGCATCGGTGAGTCGATAAATAAGTTGCTGGAATAGAACCTTCGAGTCGGACATAACACCAAGCTCGCAAACCTGAGACTGCCGTCATTACTGAACTCCCTGGCCACGAAAAGGTGAATAATTAGGAGGGCATTTCAATGCAAGTGGAAGAAAGACGTCTTCGTAGGCATCCTTCGCATTAGCAAGGCTTTCTTGGGGGAATCATATGCTAGGAAATATATGCATCACTTATTCGGCATTGCCAAATACTTTTTGAAGCAGTTACAATCTCTGCTTTTTTCGGCATTCAGTTTGGCTTTGCAATCGCGAAAACCATTACGCATTTCTGTGCATTAACAAGCGGCGGCAAATGCGACATTAACGGATTCGCCTCATTACATGGACAAGAATAGCCACACTAGAAACAGCAGAAAATATTGCCTTGTTTTTATTTGTCTCTAGGTCAGCGAAGTGTCATCGTTACAGACTAGGGATCACGGAAAAAACTAAACCCAGGTTTCTATCATGTCCTATCTGACTGTGCTAACTTTTTGAATCATTTCATCTACGTACTGGTATTCCACATGCAAGGCGTTCTAACGAAAAGCGCAGCTTCACAATGCAAGCCCGAAATCAGCGTTGAGCGAGTTTTGCTGTGCACAGCGCCCTCGACTAGCATCTAAAGGAACGAAATCGTGCGCCGCACATGGTACCCGCTTACATTTTATCACCCCAAAGAAAGATAGCGAGGGAGCAGCCTTACATCAGCGAACTTACACTCGCAGCCGGCGAGCCACTGACGGCGACCGCCACGCCGCCGCTCGGCCCCGCTTGCTCCGCCAGCCGGCTGGGCTGCTCGGTTACTTTTGGCAAAGACGGTACCATCGACGGCACCGGGCCGGGACAAGATAACTGAAACTGCTTGCCAATCTTCCCGACCCCGCCTACGAAACCCTCCTCGCTTTCATCAACTCGATCTCGCTTGGTGAGGCACCTCTACCAATTGAATGGAAGACCGCCCTGGTAACTTTCATTCCGAAAGCCGGCAAAGCCATAAACACAGACAACCTCCGCCCCATCTCCCTCACGTCTTGTGCGGGAAAGCTGATGAAGACCATGGTGCGGGACAGGCTGTCTGGGTTTCTGGAAAATAAACATACATTCGCAGACACCATGTTCGGTTTCCGCCCGCAAAGGTCCGCTCAGGATGTTCTGCTTCAACTCGACCGAGAAATTCTCAACCCTGTCGAATATCCCTTCAACGATAAGGCAGTACTCGTCCTTGACTTGAAGGGGGCTTTCGACAATGTCACACACGAAATCGTACTGCAACATCTCTCCCAGACGAACTGTGGACATAACACATTTCAGTACATCAAGCAATTTCTCTCAGATCGGCAATCTTTCATCCGAATACAAGACGAAGAACACGGCCCATATAAACTGGGAACGAGAGGCACCCCACAGGGCGCGGTCCTCTCGCCATTACTTTTCAATCTGGCCATGATGAAACTCCCGGCTCAGTTGGCGACGGTCGAAGGCATCCAGCACGCCATGTACGCCGACGACATAACCATCTGGGCCAAACACGGATCGGTTGGAGACATTGAGGCCAACCTGCAGCAAGCGGCGCAGATCGTAGACGCTTACGCCCGCCGCTGCGGCCGTCAATGCTCACCGTCCAAATCAGAATTTGTGCACATTCGCCCGTCGCCTAAGTGTACCACAAAAATGGAACTATCCCTGGCCAGCGGTCCGATACCCGAACACGATGAGATTAGAGTACTTGGTCTCCTTATCCACAAACATCGACGGGCTGATACAACACTAGCAAAACTACGCAAGGTGGGGGACCAGGTGGGCCGGATGGTGCGCCGGGTTTCCAACAAACGCAGGGGGTTACGGTGCACAGACGCTTTGCGGCTGGCGCATGCATTCGTGACCAGTCGAGTACTCTACTCGACTCCTTACCTCCACCTGCGCAGGTTTGATGAGAACACCCTCGAAGTGATTCTCAGAAAGATGTACAAGCGTGCCCTCGATCTCCCGATCAACACATCCAACCAGCGTCTTATTGGCCTGGGGATGATAAACACATTCGCGGAGCTCCGAGAGGCGCACTTGACTAATCAATACACAAGACTTTCAAAAACGCCGTCGGGACGCCGCCTACACATCCACCACCCAACATTTACGGAAGAGCGCGTACGCATTCCTGAAATCTGGAGATACGCCCTGCACGTACGCCCTCTTCCGGCCAGCATGACACGTGACGACCACAGTGGCAGGCGCCTTGCGCGAGCCGAGGCACTGGCACGTCACTATGGGAACAAACACGGAATTTTCTACGTGGACGCCTCCGGCCCTCACCATGCGGGGTTGGTACACAGCCGCAGTCGTCCATCAAAAAGTCACGGTGAATGGCCTAACGTTCCGAACTCAAGACATAACACATGCGGAAGAAGTTGTCATCGCGTTAGCCGCCGCAGACAAGGACTCACGAGTCATCATCACCGACTCGAGAGGGGCCTGCAGAAATATTAAACAGGGGTACATTCCTCTCTTTGCGCACCGCATCCTTCAAATCAGTGACTACCTCGGGGCCCCCGCGTCTCGAACGATTGTATGGGCTCCAGCTCACATGGGCCTCGAAGGCAATGAAACGGCCGACGCCGCCGCCCGCTCGCTCACTCTCCGGGCAACGCCTTCAGACCCTTATGATGCGGATCTCGAAACCAATCCGGCTCTGACTTTTCGAGAAATTACTGAATTATTTCAATTCGGCCATGCAATTTATCCTAAGCCTTGTGAGGGCCTTACAAAGGTGGAGGAACGCACACTCCTCCGCCTTTACACCAAAAAGCTGCTGTGTCCGGCAGTTTTAAACACTTTGATCCTGCCTGTACAGGAAAGTGCCCGCACTGTGCGGAGAAGTCTTCGGACATCTTCCACATGGTGTGGGCCTGTCAGTCAACCCCGAACCTCACCCCCAAACCCAACCCCACCCGGGAGGACTGGGAGGCAGCCCTGCTCGGATGCTCCGATCTGACAAGCCAGAAGGCCCTGGTCCACCGAGCCCGAGCCGCAGCGGTCGCCAATGGGCTTCTGTAATGAGGAGCCCACCTAATGTTTGCGTAAGGTTGCTCCGGCTACCTGAAGCTTCCTCCGAATAAAGTTTTTACACACACACACACACACACACACACACACACACACACACACACACACACACACACACACACACACACACACACACACACACACACACACACACACACACACACACATGCAAAACAAAATAGGCCTAGCGACGACTAGAGAGAGCGCACGGCAAAGCACTGTCGTCCGCCGCGCCAGCGGGCGGCACCCCCCCCCCCCCCTTTTTTTTTGGAATACATGCGGCGTTTTTTTCCGCGATTTTCGCGCGTCGAGAAATGCCGCGCCGACGCGACGCCCAGCTCGAGATACATGGAACGACGAAACGGCGCGAGCGCCGCCGCGGATCCCTCGATGCGAAAGCACATCAGCGAGCGGAAATAACCGCAGAGCGAGGTACGTGATCTCTCACTCAATTCAATGCTACTGTGCTAAATGTAGAAAGCGCACATAAGTCGCACAAGGATTTGCCGCGATCGAATTAACGAAGATACCTTATAATGCCCAATCGGATACCAGCGGCACGGTTTTCTTTTTTTTTTATATAAATTTCGCTTCAGGGAGAAAACAAATACATTACTATCCGAGAGTATATCGTATACTCACAAAAAAGCGACATTCCGTGCTTGATTAAGCGTTTATTTTTACGATAATCACATTTCTGCTGCCAAACCGCCGCACACCTCGTCAGCCATGGCGGCCATGTTGACAGCGGCCGCTCAAACCGGATATGATAGCTTTCCGCGCTCCTATTGGCTCGCGTATAGTGCCTAGAATATTCTAGGCACTATAGCTCGCGTCGGCAGTAGCTTCCGGTTCGAGAGGACGCCTGGCAGGGCCAGGTCGGCGGCGGCGCACGTTTTTTCTGACGCCGGACGTCGAGTGCGCGCCGCCGGGCGTAAAACGCCGGCTTGACACGGCAAAAACACTCCATGTATTTTGGCGATTTTGCTGCTTTGATGATACAGCTGAAGCGCGACCTTTTTCGACGTTCCGCTCAACACTGGCTCAAACCCTGCTTCAGAGAGACGCGCCTGCAGTACGCTGTTGCTGAGGCGTCGGACGTATACTCGCTGTCGGGCGCAATTTGAGACGCTGCCTATTTTGGGTTTTGCTCTTAAAATTTCATTTAGTGTGAAAAGTGAGTTGTTGAATCGGACTCAGGTCGTGAGTTTTCTCACTCAGGCGCCGACGCCGCCAGTTTTTCGCTGCATGTGGTTCGGCACGGCGACGGTGCGTCGGCGTTCCGCCGCGCCGCATGAAGTTCGGAGAGAAAGCATGGGCTACCGCTGCAGCGAGTGCCGTCGCGCGCGCGTCCGCGCTGATGCCGCCATCCATCAATCGGCGGCAGCGCAACAAGTCACGCGTCATTTCCTGGGGCCAGTTTTCGCCGTGTCCGCTCTTTTCCAATTTCTATGAGGGTGCTCTCTGGTTGCCGAAACAAGGTATATGTACTATGGTAGCGAAGGCTCATACGTTTACTTTGGCGCGAATTATAAACAAGTTAAAAAAAAAAACGCCGCGTTGCATTGACGAGTCTTTGCCATCTAAAATAACTCCAGTTTCTGTTGTTTACGTCCTTTTTTCCTTCCTCCATGGAAGGCTCCATAGACGCCCATAACATGGCGGCTCATGGGCTCCAACGACCAATGAAAATTGGGGGGCCATGATGTCAAATGACGTCACGCATACGTTTACTTTGGCGCGAATTATAAACAAGTTTAAAAAAAACGCCGCGTTGCATACAAAGAAATTACTACCCACTTCAAGAAAGAAAGACAAATCTTCCCAGAACCACATCGATCTCTAAGTAAAACACAACAAGTCACCTGGCGCCAGCTTCAAACAGACACTTTCTTTAATCCGTACATGTACTCCATATGGTTCCCAGAGCAGTTCAGCCCTGTCTGTTCTCTCTGTGGACATCAAAAGGCAGACACACCACACATCCTATACTCATGTAATCAAGACAAGCCATCACAGAGTCTGCAGCTCTCTACCCAATCTCAGTGGGGGGCCGCGCTGCTCAGCTCCGACCCGGAGGCGTATATCCGATCCCAACAAACGGATGCGGCGCGAGGGGGAAAACGAAGATGGAGAGGGAGAAGAGGCCTTCGGCTGGCTGTTACGAGCTGCGGCCGGCACCCCCATTCCGCGCTAGCGACTCAAGGCATGGGCCTCGGCGCTCGTGTTGTAGCAGCGTGCGATGCGCGTTGTCGCGTGGATGTGTGTGTGCGCTCTTGTGCCGCGAGTCTTCTTCAAAGACCGCATGAGGCTAGTCGTCTTGTCTTGCCCCGGATGAACTAAATGCTATTTGTGCATTGATTCAATCGCTGACGCTCGGTCGCTCCACGAAGCCCTTCGTGGCTCAGACGCAGGTTTGTTACATACCGCTTACATGCAAATCGGCCCCGAAATGCGATCTATTTTATGAGGGAACGCAAGCCTTGTATTTCCGCAAGATCCCTTGTGCTGACTGCTAGAGTTTGTTCTAGTAACGTTGCTGCTAGCCGTTGGATGTGCGTGCGTGATGTGCCGCGAGACTACCCCAAAGACTGCATGAGGCTAGTGCTCTAGTGGCTAGTCTTGCCACGAATCAATTAAATGCGGTTTATTTGTGCACGTTTTCGATCGCTGGTGCACGGCCGCGTCATGAAACCCGTCGTGGCTCTCAGTGCAGGTTTGTGTTACATATCGTTAACATGCAAATCGGCTCCGAAATGCTATCGCACGCTTTGTATTTCGGTGAGAACCCCACCTAAACCGTCCGGTGAAGCAAAGGCCTGCTTTAAAAAAAAAAAAAAAAAAAAGCGACCGTCCGTAGCTGTGCTTCAACCCCAAAAGCGCTGATACATTACTTTTACGAGTGCCTCTACTGCGTGCAAACACCTTCCGCCGTGCATGTAGTGAAAATGATTTGTGTATTTTGCAAGTGGCTTTAAACAGCTCGTGCAGCTGTTGCTTAGGTATTGCAGCAATGTGGCACTGTTCAAAGCTATCTTGTTTGCTTCTTAGTTTCGCAGGGTAGTAGATAAGAGTGAAAGGGTGCTCACAGTGTCATAAATGGCAATATAGCATCAACAAAACCTGCAGATGTCGCCCTTCAACAATTTTCCTTCTAAAGATTTACTTTCAGATTAAAACAAGCATTCATTGAATATCCATGCTCAGGTGGAAATTGCCACCACCAGCTGCTGCCTCTGAATACACTTTCTTTCCTTCAACATCAGGGTTAAAAGCCAGGGCAATCGCAAGTTTCGTTTCTTTTTCACTTATTTGGTCAGTAAAGAAAGTGTTGTTCCTCCTTCGGTGTGGGATATGGTGTTTAACTTCCATAAGTGATATAGAAAAACTGCCTATAAGAGACGTCATAGTGGACAGCTCTGCATTAATGCCATTGATTTGAGGTTCTTCGTGTGCACTGACATTGCAAGTGTGTCTTGCATTTCACCTTCATTGATATGTAACGACCACTATGGCTGGAACTGAACCCAGGTCCTCGGCCTAGCATGTCTTAATATGAGTACTATTTTCTTTTGCAAATGCAATCCTTAGAAATGCAGTTTGTTGATTGCAGACAGCAGCAGAAACAAAGCCTAGCACAAACACAGACTAGAAATCACTTTTTTCACTGGTACACACTATGTTACTTTATCTGTGTCAATGTGATGTGGGCATTAACAAAATCAGCCTTGCATGTTACACACATTTGCAAAAATGTTTTTTTTTCTTGCGAACAAAGTGGTAAATGTTTAATAATAATTTATTGGTACAATATATTAATCCATTTATTTCTGCTACCAGCCCGAAGTGCAATGTCTGGTGAAGGTATGTGTCTAATACTGATCAGTTAAGCGAGGCAAAATGCATGAAACAAAGTCTATTACTGTTTTCACATAGAGGAGAAGTAATTCATTTGTAGTCAGTGTGCACGAAGCAAGAAAAGTATTAACTTTGGCATGTTTTAACCTTGACAGTGTATTCCCTTGCAGCATACTTGCGTTCTTGCTGCCCATGCAGTCATGAGGGAGCTGCACTAGTTGCTACTGTTATCATATGGGCAAACTGTCCCGATGAACTAAAATGCTGGCAGAGGTATGTCGCTGTAGGTCGCTGTATGTGAGCAATTCTTCCATTTCAAGTTCCTCGGCATTAGGTCTCACCGCTCGGCCGACAAAACCTCGAGCGTGTTGATGAGCAGCCTCATTGCCTCGGTACCCTGAGTGGGCAGGCGTCCATACGAGTTCTATCTCTCTGTCGAGTCTGATATCCGCGAGGTTGTTTCTGGCAGTATTTGATATTCTGCTACGCGAGAAGTTACGTATGGCAGTTTTTGAATCAGTGACAATTATCTCCGCATCTGCTGTAGCGATGGCTAAAGCGATTGCGGCTTCTTCCTCCTGGTCCGAGTAGCGGACTTTGACCGAAGCAGCTGATACGCATTTACTTACTGTTCTGCTTAATTACAAAGATAGCAACGGCACCGTCAGCCATATAGTAATACAAGGCGTTGGTATACACCACCCCATCGTGATTTCGGTATTTTCTGTTTAGGGCCCTAGCTCTAGCTTTCCTCCTGCCTTCACGGAAGGAGGGATGCATGTTTTTGGGCACAGGTTTGGAGATAATTTTGTCGCCAGCTCCTCTTGGTAGTGGTCCTAGTGGTTGGCTAGTGGTTCGGCATTAATTCTCATGCGCTTGAGAATTTGTCTGCCTGCTTTAGAGTTTGTTAGTCTTTGTAGCTGCAATCAGCTCCTCTACATTGTTGTGTATCCCAAGTGAGAGAAGTTTTTCGGTTGCAGTGTTTCTGGGTAGACCTAGCCCAGCCTTGTAGGTGCTTCTAATGAGTGTCTAATTTCTCCTTGTCAGATTGAATGAGGCGGAGATAAGGGATAGAGTATGTGAATCGACTTAGTACAAAGGCATGGATAAGACGACAAATGTCAGCCTCTTTCTTGCCGTTACTCTGTGTATCAGTCTAGTGATTTATCGCACAGTCATTTCCAGCCTGTTGATAGTAACATTTCTCTTCCTATTGCTCTGGATGTAGAGCCCGAGCACTATAATAGTATCGACTGTGGGTATGGGTAGTCTGTGCAGGCAGACTTTTATCTCTACTTTGTCTTGCGTTTTCCTTCCCACTGCTAGTAGTTCAGACTTATGTTGTGAGCATTTCAGCCCAATCTGGTTAGTGTATGACTGGACTACATTCACTGCTTCTTGAAGCGTTTCCTCTATGTGAGCGTCCGAACCTTTTGCTACCCACAAGGTGACATCGTCAGTATATAGGGAGTGTTGAAGATCTTGGATTTCTTCAAGTTTGGGAGGCAGACTTATCATTGCTAGGTTGAACAAGAAGGGAGAGAGGACTGATCCTTGCGGGGTTCCTCTGTCTCCTATTGCTATTTTGTCCGATGCAAGTCTTGCGATACTTAGCTCTGCCCGCAGTCCTTCCCGAGAGAAAGGAAGGAATGTAATTAAAGGTTTTGTTCCCTGCGTTTATGTTGGCGAGGGTTTGGAGAATGGCTTCATGAGAGACATTGTCGGGCTTTTTCCAGATCCAAGGCAAAAATCGCTTTGGTTCCGGTTTTGTTAGGGGGATCTATCACTTCTGCATGCATTACGTCCTGAGTAGAGAGTTGAGTTTTGAAGCCAATCATTGAGCTGGGCAGAAGGTCATTCTCTTCTGCGTAGTTCTAAAGCCTATTTAGAATAACATGTTCCATAAGTTTACCTAAGCACGACGTAAGAGAGATGGGCCTTAAGTTCTCTATGCTTAGTTTCTTTTTGTGTTTAGGAATAAAGACAACCTTCACGTGTTTCCACATCTGCGAAAGTTCACCTTTGTTCCAATATTCATTCATTAAGTCGTTAATAGCTGAGAGGTAGTATGTAAATGGCGAATTGCGGCCCAAATTTCCGCTTCCGCGATCTCTCTGTCGAAGTCTTCATTAGGAACCCCTTTGTACTCATAGGTAGCATTGGGGTTGCTACCGGTATTGAGATATCTGCTTCGGAGTTCGCTTAGCAGATCTGCATCTGTACTTGGGTATTCTTATATGATTTGATTCATAATAGCATAATAATAACATATTAGCAGCGAAATGGCTGAACACAATCACTATAATATTTGACTTTTGCTGTGCCTTGGTTGTATAGTCCTTCCCCCTAGCAATAGCAACACACTTTCACCACTAGTGCAGTCGTCGGCACGTCCACAATGCTGAAGAGGTGTGCTGCGGAGCGAACAAAGTGAAATTTTGTCTGGGCTGCTCTATTAGTGGTAAAGTGTAGCTGTCAGTGCAAGTAGTATGCCTATGCACCTTCAGTATAGCGCCATCATTGTTCCTAGAATTGGGCCCCTGCTCAAAAATTTCACTTTCTTTGTGCGACAGGTTGGTGTTCGAGCACTCCGGGCAGACTTGCTGACGTCTGTACATCAAAAGTTGCTGGTTTACCTCGTGCCCCCCACAGTACCAACCTTGTGCCATTGAATTTCTAGCTGCTTCCTAGAATAAAAAAATCAACTGCTGTTCACTGACTAGTTTAGTCAACAGATGCACCAGTCACAGTTAGCGTGCTGCCACCAGTGAAAACTGAATCAAAATGTGTGAAGTAGGACTGAGCTCATTTCTAAGCGTTATTTTAAATGTAAATTCTTTCAGTTCCATCATGTAATGAGTTACAGGACAAAAAGCAAAACGTCTTTTAATGCACACTGTATTAGGAACAAAAGTGTTCCTGTGACACAAACAGCCAGTGGTTAATAAAGCCATTCGGAGCTGCCTAGCTGTGTCATCGTGCGGAAGAGCTAGACTTTTTTCTATGGCTACAGTGGAGAATATGATGGGCTTTCGAGTTTTTCCTCCTCAGCTAATTATATCTCTCATTTTTTTTGTTTACACCTTAGTGAATTTACGTCCTACGAGAACTGCAGATTGCAAACTTTTTATGGCTGCAACATGCAACAACAATGGCTTTGCAAAATGAGTACATTTCTCACACCTTACAAAAGTTTAAACACCTAATCTTTTCGGCACAATGAAAAACATACTTCTAAGGTAATCATTCCATGAAATTTTTGTTAGAAATGCTGTAGAAAAGTTTTTACCAAGAATATTTTCATCAGTTGATGTTACTGATGTCTTTTGTTTGTATGAAGAAGCTGGAAACCATGATAAATGAGCAAAATGTCAATCACAGGCGGGCAAAAAGGATGTATTGAAAGCTAATATAAAAAGAAAGCTCTGCTGCCAGACATTCATTTTTTTTTTACAGAAGAGAATAATATATATTGCCGCATAGAAGACGACGCAAAAGATGACGACAAGCGCGAGCCTGGAAGTGAAAGAAGCTTGAACACAAGACTTGTTCTGGTCGACCATTCAAACCATCTATTGCTAGGTTCTCCTTGGTCTTCTACCGAGACGTGACACTGGTGGAGGTGCTGGGTATGCATAGGACTCCTTCCGGCAGTCCACAGCGGATCCCAAACATCGACACGCCTGTCCATCGTGCTAGCCGCCGCCTTCTAGGCCTAGCGCCGGAGTACAGTCATCTGCCGAACGACTCCTCAAACGCCCAAGTTCCTAAGACCTCTCAAGCCATGGCACATACCAATCCTACACCGGTGACTCTACAGAACACCAAGGTGCCAGAGTGCTTTCGCGGGGAAGCGTTTGAAGATGTGGAAGACTGGCTCGACCAGTTTGAGCGAGTGTCAAAGATCAACCAGTGGAGCGCAGACCAGAAGCTTTGTAATGTTTACTTTGCCCTTCAGGATAATGCTAGAACGTGGTTTGAAAACCATGAGGCCAGCTTATCCACATGGGATGACTTCCGCTGCCAGCTGGTCGACACTTTCGCGAGAACTGACCGACGGGACAATGCGCTGCGCCTGCTTGAAGTGCGCATCCAGAAGCCAAATGAGAGCGTGGCTATGTTTGCGGAAGACATGGCTCGCCTTTTTCGCCGTGCCGACCCTGATATGAGTGAACCAAAGAAGCTACGGCATCTCATGCATGGCGTCAAAGAACAGGTGTTTGCCGGCTTGGTCCGCAACCCCCCTAAAACCGTGAGTGAGTTCGTTAAGGACGCTACGGCTATCGAACGAGCCCTCCAAGACCGGTGCCGCCAGTACAACCGACCGGTCAACTGTGCCCCGACGACTGCGGCGGCGCTGACTGCAACAGATACGACCACTCTTCGAGACATCATTAGAGGCATTGTCCTTGAGGAGCTGCAGCGAATTACGACTACGAAGGCTCAGTCGTCAGGGGCCCTCATGGAAACAGTGAGGAATGAAATTCGATACGCCCTATCACCGTCTACACCATGCAACGCGTCTCATCCAGTCGACAACGCGGCACCCCTTTCCGAACCATACCACGCTCCAAAACCGATCAGCTGCACGGCCAACATTCCTGCAGCTTACCTCGAGCCGCAGCCCGAGAGCTATGCTGCGGTCCTTCGTCGCCCACCTCCAGACCACGCCCCACCGAGCTCACCGAACCGTCAGGAGATTCGGTTCCTCCAGGGGCCTCAGTGGGCGCCTCCCAGGCGCTCTCAACTGCGCCGAACTGACAGGTGGCGCAGTTATGACAGCCGACCACTTTGTTTCTACTGTGGACAACCTGGCCATGTGTATCGGTACTGCCGCCACCGCGAAGAGGGGCAGTCCTTTCCGCTTGCTTCTGCTCGCCGCCGCTTCGACACTGATTCTGCCCAAATCGACGACGACCCTCCGGTCAGCAGGGAAACCGAATCCCCGGGCTTCCGCCGCCGCTCCTCCCCATCGCCACAGCGTTATTCGCCGACGCGTCGCAACACTACTGGCGTTAGCGGACGGCGGTCTCCTAGCCCTCACCGGGGAAACTAAGAGCTGCAACCTCGCGAGGGGAGGTTGCAACCAGTCTAAAAGTGTCGAAACCCTCACCACCGCCGCAATTGCCGACAACCCGGGCTTCTGACGCCGCCGCTAACATTGACATTTCCGCACTACCGCCGAAAATGCCGTACCAGATGATCAGCCATGACGACGAAGCTGACAGCGCCGACCTTGCCGCGCTTCCGCCGCAAATGCCGAAAGGGACGATCAACCCAGATAATTTTGTTAGCGCTGACCTCGCCGTTTCCATTGATGGGCTGGCGGTACATGCTCTGGTGGATACCGGGGCAGATTTTTCAATTATTAGCCAGAAACTGGCCGACACCCTGCGCAAAGTAAAAACTGAATGGACTGGGCCAGTAATAAGAAGTGCTGGGGGTCAGCTACTGGCACCGACAGGGAAATGCACTGCCCGGATAGGAATAGGAAACGCGGTGTTTGTTGGCAGCTTCGTTATTCTCCCTGACTGCTGCAAAGACCTCATCTTGGGCATGGACTTTCTGCGTCTTCATGGGGCTGTAATCAGCATCCGTGACAGCATCGTTGCCTTCACCAATAACCATGAAGACCTTGGTTATGCGCAAGTACCACTATTGCCCTTACGCGTCGCCAATGAGACGGTGACATTACCTCCGAGATCATGTTCTCTTGTTGAAGTGAAATGCGACGTGGCGCATACAGGCGATGGCGTCGCCGAACGGGCAGTTACCCTGGTACTCAGCCGAGGTGTTTCTATAGCTCGAGGGCTGGTCAACTTGACCAATGGGCATACCGAACTGCTGCTGACAAACTTCAGCGACGAGCGTCAGCAAATTCCGAAAGGCACAACTGTGGCCTTTTTCGACAGCCTCCCAAATGCGCAGCACTGTTGCTTACTGCAACAGAGAGGGTCAGTGTGCAAGACACCCGTAACCATCGTTGATGTGAGCCCAAATCTGTCTTCTTCAGAGCGGGACCGCCTTTTAGATCTCATAAATCAATTTCGAGACTGTTTTGCTTCAGAATCGCGGATCGGCCAAACGCCTTTGACAAAACATCGAATTATCACGGATGACTCGATTCGCCCGATTCGACAAAATCCTTACCGTGTGGCTCCGAAAGAACGTGAAGCCATTCAGCGCCAGGTGGCCGAAATGCTTAGAGACGACGTTATCCAGCCGTCACAGAGTCCCTGGGCTTCCCCCGTGGTACTTGTTAAAAAGAAAGACGGCAGCTTACGATTTTGCATAGACTATCGCAAGCTCAACCAAGTGACCAAAAAAGACGTGTACCCTCTCCCTCGCATCGACGACTCCTTGGATCGCCTACGAAATGCACGTTACTTCTCGTCGATGGACTTGAAAAGTGGATATTGGCAAATCGAAGTGGATGAGAGGGATCGGGAGAAGACAGCATTCATCACTCCCGACGGATTGTATGAGTTTAAAGTCCTTCCGTTCGGTTTATGCTCGGCGCCAGCAACATTTCAGAGACTGATGGACACTGTGCTTTCGGGACTTAAGTGGCAAACATGCTTGGTGTATCTTGACGACGTGATAGTGTTTTCGGCTACATTTGAAGAGCATCTACTCCGTTTGCTAGCTGTGTTTCAGGCCATACAATCTGCGGGCCTCACATTAAAACCCGAGAAGTGCCACTTCGGTTACGAGGAGCTGCAGTTCTTAGGCCACGTCGTCAGCCAAGAAGGTGTTCGGCCGGATCCTGAAAAGCTCTCCGCAGTCGCCAAGTTCCCAACACCTACGGACAAAAAGACATTGCGGCGCTTCTTGGGTCTTTGCGCCTATTACCGTCGGTTTATTGCTGGCTTCTCACGAATAGCCTGGCCATTAACTTCACTGACTCGTGACAACGCTGTCTTTCGCTGGGGTGAAGAACAGCAACAAGCTTTCAATGAGCTGAGGAGGCGTCTACAGACACCACCTGTCCTGGCGCACTTTGATGACGACGCCCCTACACTGCTTCATACCGATGCCAGCAACGTGGGCTTAGGTGCTGTATTAGTGCAGCGCCAGGATGGTGTGGAAAAGGTAATTGCTTACGCCAGCAGGACCCTATCTAAAGCAGAAGCGAACTACTCGGCAACCGAAAAAGAATGTCTTGCAGTGGTATGGGCGGTTATGAAATTCCGCCCTTATTTGTACGCTCGCCCCTTTCAAGTCGTCAGCGACCATCACTCTCTCTGTTGGCTGACGAACTTAAAGGACCCTTCAGGGAGACTCGCGCGTTGGAGCCTTCGATTGCAAGAATTTGACATGGCAGTTATTTACAAATCTGGAAAGAAGCACACAGATGCAGATTGCCTTTCGCGAGCGCCGGTCGAACCTTCCACTTTGACCGATGAAGACACTGCGTTTTTAGGTGTCATAGATGACGCAAAGCTTTCCCAACAGCAGCGAGAGGATCAGGAATTGCTCCCTCTTATTGATTTCTTGGAGAAGCGAACTACGGTTGTGCCGAAGATTTTCGCCCGAGTAATCTCTTCATTTTTTATTCGCAACAACGTCCTTTACAAGAAGAACTTCCGTCCTGGGGGAAACAGTCTTCTGCTCGTCGTCCCATCGGTTCTCCGCACTGAAGTTTTGCAAGCGTGCCACGACGAGCCAACCGCCGGTCACCTAGGCTACACCCGCACGTTGGCTAGAGTACAGCACGGATACTACTGGCCAAAACTGCCGGCGACAGTGAAACGCTATGTACGTACGTGCATTGACTGCCAGCGCCGTAAATCACCCCCTGTAAAACCAGCTGGCCTACTCCACCCTCTTCAAGTGCCAGCGACACCTTTTAAGCAAATTGGCATGGACCTCCTGGGACCATTTCCGACGTCTACAGCCGGGAATAAATGGATAATTGTCGCCACTGATTATCTGACCCGCTACGCGGAGACCAAGGCTCTGCCAAAGGGTACCGCCGCCGAAGCAGCTAGGTTCTTCGTTGAGAACATTGTCCTGAGGCATGGCGCTCCGGCACTTATTATAACTGACCGAGGAACTACATTTACGGCCGAACTTTTGGAAATCGTTCTTCGCCTCAGTGGTACCAGTCACCGTAAAACTACTGCCTATCACCCTCAAACCAATGGGTTGACGGAACGCCTCAATAAGACCCTCGCAGACATGCTTTGCATGTACGTCGACGTAAACCACAAGAATTGGGACGAAATACTTCCCTACGTTACGTTCGCCTACAATACGGCCCGCCAAGACACCACTCGCATGACACCATTCAGCCTCCTTCACGGGCGACCAGTAACAACTATGCTGGATGCAATGTTGCTCCCGAATGCCGACACCGATGATCTCGACCAGGACGCCGAGGAATTCGCTCAGCGTGCAGAGGAAGCTCGCCAACTAGCTCGTGTGCGGATTCAAAATCAGCAGGAGCACGATGCACAACGCTACAATCAGAGACACCGGCATGTAATGTACGAACCTGGCGACAAAGTGTGGGTCTGGACACCTATTCGCCGCCGTGGACTCTCCGAAAAACTATTGCGACGATACTTTGGACCCTATGTTGTTCAGCGACGTTTAACCGACGTCACTTATGAGGTGATGCCAGACGGGGTGTCGACATCAAAGCGACGCCAGCACCAAGCTGACGTCGTCCACGTCGTGCGTATGAAGCCATACCACTCAGTCTGACCTTAACCTCCTACCTCCTTTTGTTCTCATCGGGACGATGCTTCCTAAGGAAGGGGGCAAATGCCGCATAGAAGACGACGCAAAAGATGACGACAAGCGCGAGCCTGGAAGTGAAAGAAGCTTGAACACAAGACTTGTTCTGGTCGACCATTCAAACCATCTATTGCTAGGTTCTCCTTGGTCTTCTACCGAGACGTATATATGAGTTCCCGCACCCAGCCGTTATGGCACTTTGACAAACGCCTAAGTCTATGCAAGCATTAAATGACCGTGGTCGCCATTGCAGCCAAGAAATGCAAAAAGAGTGACAGAAGCTAGACGCACTTCACTGGCGAAGTGAAGGGAGCATTCATAATCAGCAGAGTGATGGCCGGAGAGTGCATAAACTAAAATAGAACATGAACACTCGTGAAAGAAAAAGAAAAAATCATGTGCACTCCAATACTTCACCGAGATGTGGCCATATGGTGGGATGCACCGGTAATGGCAAGGTTTCACAGCAATGTAACACTCTAGCTCATTTGATAAGATTTTCAGTGATAAATAAATCCTTTTGCTTCCTGTACTGCTTCCTCAATTGCAAGGCAAGAGCTTGCCATTTCCATCATAATTTATGGCACATTTTGGTCTGTTAGTCTCTTGAATGTGAATGTGAAGAAACCACCTACACATATTTCCGCCACTTTGTGATTCTGCCAAAAACAAATTCCGATAAATGAAGATTACAATCAGTTCGCCACTGCGTTTAAGATAGTTAGTGTATAGTGAGAACTCGGTATTTTTCTGTATTCCTACCCAAGCATGCTTCGTGAATGTGCGGACAAACCCAATCATTATCCGAAAATTATCTGCATCAACTCAGCTGCGTTTTCAACTGTTGAGGACAGTATAAAAAAAAAAATTCGGAGTGAGAAAAGCATAACAGAGAGATTGCTGGCAACACTCCCAGGCTTTCCACATTAGGTGTACTGTAGATGCAAGATGTGTAGTGCTAAATGACCCTATAATTCGTCTCTTGTGCTTGATTGTACAAGTGCAAAACTAAAGGAAGTGCGAGTTGCTTTAAGGTCACTCATAAGGCAAAGCCACTTGCCTATGTCGCAAGGAACCCATCACAGAAAGAGCACAATACAGGAGCCTCGAGGCACAACATACACTGACACGTGACCAAGAGAAGATGGTTTGTACTTATCGTGTTAATACAGTTCTTTACAGCTTTTGCTTAACAAAACTTTTCAGAGTTGTATATAATTCCTCATTAAAAACTACCTAGCACTAGTTCTAAGGAAAGTTCACACTTTTACAGCCATCTTCTACAAAATATAACTTGCCAGTACAATAATCTCAAAGCAGTGCACAAAACAGCTTTTGATAACTGCATCTCCTGAATGCAATTTCAGCGATTTCAGAGAAAGTTGCACATTCCCTGCAGTATACCTTTAACAGTGGCTCTGGCTAGAACCCTTTGGTGCTCCTAGAGGAGGACTAAAGGGTTTTGGTACAGCTGCTACTCTCACCACTCAATCGCATTCCAAGTGGCACTTGTGGTATTAGACCTATTGCCGCATTGGTTGGGGGTGACCCTTGTGAGCAATCTCAATATTCGGCTATGCACAACCGAATTAGTATACTCGGACGAACAAGGTTTAACAGCCACTGCTGTAGCTTTGGATCTCTCTATTTACATATAGTTGCCGTCTCTCCTACTTCCACCGTAATCTTTCAGGTAAAAAACGATTAAAGTAATAATTTTCCATTGAATATCCTGTGAAACAACAATAATAAAAATTTCCATATGCTTTACTTGATTTCAACCACTTTTGGCTTTTTTCATATGCATGTCGTCACGAGCCATTCATTTTCCTACACTTGTCTGTGCACGAAAGGAATAAAGTTGTTATAAAACAGCTGCATGGAAACCACAACAAAGAAGGAACAAATAGATGAAAGCAAAGCTGCATACATTTTTGTGATAATGAACGAACTAGTTCAGCTCAATTAAAAGAACAATGAAAAGGTATTTGCTGTGGCTAGAAAAGGTGCACTAACGATTAGTATTTCATCACTCATTTCCACGACACAAATTTTTAAGCTGGTTTTACTAACACAGATGGAGGTAAAAAATAATGCCCCTCCTTTCCCTTCAACTCGACACATGCCGATGAGAAAAGTAAAGAAAATGTCACAACCATTCCCCACTGTGGCCCATTTTGCCTGCATCATTTGGTCCCAGATGGCCAAGTTTATGTCAGTAGGGGGCAGCTAAGAGTAGGCCGCGAGATGATGTCCAAATAGACTGCGAAAAGCAATTTTGAGAAATTTGTAAATTAAAGGGGGTATGCAGAGACATTTAAAATTTGACTTGAATACCAACAAAAAAAATCCTAGAAGTGTACTGCATTACAATGACAATAATTACCTTTATAGGTTCCTTTTAGCATATTTCCTCAAAAATAAAAAAAAATCAAACCTTAAAAAAAACGCAAGAAAAGAGAAAAAAACTGGAAGACATCAGCCCTAATGCGATAGTTTCAATGGCTTCCCCTGCAGATCCTCATTACTCTACAACTCGCTGAATCACCAATTCCTGAATTTGTGACACTATCATCCCACACCTACTCATTAGCTTATACTCGTGAGCTAGCACATTACGTGAAACACCAACAGCCATAGCTAAAAAGACCTGCTTCAACCAAGAACGTGCCTGCATGGCATAGGAGTAATGTGCTTGACTCGTTATCTGTTTCATGCCTGTTTAGTACGGATGAATTACTCAAGCAGTTTCTAAATGGGCATAACAGGTTCAACTAGTCTAGGCTACACAGGTGTGGGCCTGCTGTGTTGCAGCTAGAGAAGAGATGCCATGTAACATCAGTTGTCTGCTCTGTGTGAGGAGGGAGACAATGGCTGCCAACCACTCTACTCGGCGCACGGCACTCGGTTGGGGCTCCCAGCTGGCTGCTCCGATCGATGAGGATACGATGCATCGGTGTTGTAGCTTGCGCTATCAATGGGAGATTCTTGTTACAGTATAGAAGGCTTCCGGTGAGTCCGATTCTCATTTCCCCCTCCATCTCAAAGAAGCTGCTTGAGTCAGGAGTTCCAAGTCGGCCATGTCTTGTGGCTTCGTGGCGACAGACAACCTGCTGACCAGTCAGTGCACGGCTTCTCACCTGCCAACTGCTACCTGCCAGAGGCATGCCCATGATTTTTCACTCACATCAATATTGCTGCTGTTGCTGGATTTTCTGGAAAACGAAGTCTTTAAGCTATCATATCAAAACAATGCCGCAGAAGCTAAATGCTACTTGGGCTCGAGGCAAGGCTGGCATTATGCAAAAAGGAACAGGGGCCGAATACATTGTAGGCTGAAGACCTCAGGAGCGAAGGACGAGACAGCTGATAAGGATCTAGACTAGAACAGACCAGCCAACTGTGGTTTCAAGTGCCACTGCCAGCCGGCGTCTTTTTTCATTTTTCCAGCGGCCATGCTTTGGCCGCAGTCTTTGCGCAGCCAGGGGAAGGCGCTACACCATGAAACTGTTTGATTTGGAACTGGCTCGCTTTGCCGCAATGTCATTTTGACATTGGCATAGGTGAGCAAACATTTTGGTAGGACAAAAAGGCAACAGCAGCCAATCGGCCATCGAGCGAGCTTTATTCTGCACTCACGAGAAGGTACCACTCAACTGAATTCGCGTGGGAAGCCTGTAAAACTTTTAAAATTTAAAATTTAATTTTAAAAACAAAATTTTTGCAGTGTTTTGCAGAAAATTTGCTGTCAGCGTTATGGAATGTGTCAGCATCATGAGCGAAAAATCACATGCCATTGCCAGAAAAAAATATGCATCTCAGTGCAAAAAACACAGGAAGAAGAAAGGAGACAGACGCAGGGCAAATGCTTCAAAGGATGCAGGACGAAGCGTTCATCCTGCGCCTGTCTCCTTCCTTCATCCTGTGTTTTTGTACCCGCAGTCATCATACCAATACCAACTAGCCCGTCTTTCCACTTTAACTTTGTCAGAAAGTAGTTGGCAGCTGTCATGGCCGGGCGCTTACTGGGTATCAGGTTGTCTTTATGGCAGAAGATTATACGGCATGGCCACTTTGGCAAGTGCTGCAAACTCAGACTTTGCCTTTGAGATAAGAGGGTGAGATCGGAATCCAGCCCTCCAAGACCCTCGGATCTTGAGTAGGACACACTGCTTCTAGGCCCAGGTAGGACAAAGGTCTCTCCCATATTTCTCGAATTAACCAGGTCCTGCACTAGTTGAATCCACTTGACCCCTGCAAATGTCTTGGCTTCATCAGTCCACTTAAGGGCAACGCTTGGCATCCGTTGGAAAAAGAAATTGCTACCTTTGCAAGCGGAAAGGACTATTCCAGTTAATGCAAAAAGGAAATGACCCCGAACTGTCCGTTCTTCTCCTCCGTGCACGTCTTTTGCGCTGTTTTTCTATCATGTCACCATACCAACTCGCCCAGATGTCTCTTCTTTTACTAAACATTGTCTCCGTTATGTCAGGCCCGCTGTAATGTTAATACTGTGTGGAAGTGGTGCTGCTGAACACATGTGTGATGTGAGTGGTGCCCTAGGAGACCTAGCATATCATTGAAAAATGGGGGTAAATGTGCGTCAGTGCTTGAGAAAGTAGGTTTTGACATGTGGCAAACGCAACGACAATCAGGAAAATTTGTGAAGCATTTAACACAGCCCAGAAAGGCATTTTCATAGGTCCTTTATGACTATCATTCAGCAGGAAAGAATTCATGTTCATTGCGGGCACAGGCAAGCAAAAGAATGAAGCAGATGGACATGCTCAGAGGTATCGTCACACCCCTCACAAAGCTTCAAGAAGCTAGTACAGTCACAGTCTATAAAGTTGTCCTACCTGCTTGAAGCTGATAAACATGCTGAGCTGATGAGTGCTTCAATGGTAATATTCTAATGCAAGAAGTTCACGGAGGTGGTCTTTCTGAGCACTCAAGTCAGATTTCAAAGCTTTGCAGATAATTCAGTTCAGTTCAGTTTATTACCTTAAGGACCCCCGTGGGGGTATTACATAAGGGGTGGATTATACAAAAAAAAAAATAAGTACAATGGTTGCCATGTGGGTTCAACATACAATATGATCTGTTAGTGCTTTGGAAAAGTTGGATGGGCAGGTGATAGCGGCGATGCTGTGGGAAAGGCCGTTCCAATCTAATGCTGCTCGGGGGAAGAAGGAGGCAGCGAACGTGGTCGTATGGGTCCGAGGCCGGGCAACTTGAAGAATGTGACCAGTGCGATGCGATATACGAGCTGGTGATGTGATATAGCCTGCGTAACCGTGGGTGCTGTAAAAGAACTTATGAAACAGGTTTAGGCTGGCAATGCGGCGACGAATAACAAGGGTTGATAAGGCGGATTCTGCTTTTAAAGACGACACGCTGGCTTGGTATGAATAGGTATTGTGGATGAATCTAGTGGCACGGTTCTGGACGGATTCGAGGGCATTTATGAGGTATATTTGATGTGGATTCCATATGGGGGATGCATATTCTAGTTTCGGTCTGATTAGCGATTGGTAAGCCAGGAGTTTAACTTGTTGGGGAGCGTGACGTAAGTGGCGTTTCAAAAAGCCTAGTGTTTTATTCGCGGATGATATTACATTAGAAATATGTGTGCGCCAAGATAAATCATGAGATAGCGTGACTCCTAAGTACTTAAATGACTTAACTGCTTCTATTGGGATTTGAGCTATATTGTAAGAAAAAATAAATGGTTTAGTGCGACGGGTGAAGGATACAATCTTGCATTTCTGAGGGTTAAGTGTCATCATCCACAGGTCGCTCCATTTCTGAACGTTAGTTAGGTCAGTCTGGAGGGCTTCTTGGTGGGAAGAGTTATTAATAGTACGATAAATGACGCAATCATCTGCGAACATACGAATGTGACATGAATGTGACGAATGTTTAAAAAGTGCTCCTGGCAACTGCTCGCAATCAAATAAGGTGACGCCTCTCGTGCGCTCACTCTTCAATGATGTTATTGGGGTCTGCTGGGTGCACAAAATAACTGGACACTCCCAGGTGATGCAGGCAGGCAGGCGGGATAGGGCATGGTGGCATGCGCTGAGTTGATGGGGACAAGAGTAATTTTTTGCACCGATACGATCACTGCTAATGCAGGTAGCTTGAAAATGTTTGCATTGCAGAGGTACTGATTGCTTGCGCGCGTTTTCTAGTTTTAATAAATGGCTTTTCATGGGCCCTTTCAGTAACAATTCTACAGCAATTATGTGCGAGACGAGACACTTATTTAACAAACACAGTTCCACTGTAAAGATATGAATGTAGCCTATACCATGTTTTGTCATAACTCACTAGGCACGTCAATGTGTTAAATCATTTGCATGAAATGTCAACCACGATATTGCACATGAAAGAACTGAACAATTGACTGCTACAAACTTGGCTTGACACTGCATTTAATCTTTGTTTCATCAAGATTTCTGATAACAGGAAACTTTTTATGAGGCAGTTTGAGTCTAGAATCAATGTGTACCTGTTAGCAAGGTATGACTAATTGTACTGGTGTTATAAAATGCTTTGGAAGCAATAACGGGCACACAATGCATGCTCATAACTGGGAGGTGAAAGAAGTTTGCTCGTGAGAACTTTATGCAAAACTGTGCAAAATATGAGCGCTCGTTACATTTGTGCAGTTGTGGAAGATGGTGGCTTAATTATTTCTTCCTTGTCCCTACATTTCACGCAATTACCTTTGAATCAAGATTGCTGAATAATTGAGCTATAATTCAGTTTGCAGCATGAAGTTCATACTTACCTAGAGAGCATGTACTATGGTTGCATTATCTAGCTCTCTTATTTTGCGCATTTTGAAATGCAGCTTTTGAAAGTTTTCACAAAGCCATGGCAGCACTCGCGCATCGTCAGAGTATCACCAACGAAACAGCCGCAGGCATCTGCAAAAAAGCTGCAGTACGCTAGTCGTTTTAGGACAACAGGCCCCGTCTCAAATATTAGGTTGTTTACAGCCTTGCCAGAGACGTGTGCTTCGGAATAAGCCCTGAGCTGCGTTCTAGCTACAACACCCGTATGGAGTCCTAAACGAAGGGTCATCTTTTAGTTATCACTGCATGGAACACATCGCACCTACGCTGCTCGTCGTCCTCGGGTCTCCGTCCGCTGGTCCGAACCATGATCCACTGCCGAAGTTTACAACGTTCCTGATGATGAAAGCTCTATGGCTCCACTTTGATGATGTCCGAATTCAAAACCACCGTGTACAAGTTTCTTCCCGTGCTGCGCCACAATGCGCCATGCTGCTAATGTCGCTGTGGTTGCGTTGTGTTGCTACGCTGCTACTGTTCACATACAATCATGTGCCTTTAGACACATTACAAATTATTTTGTTTACTCGTCATAATACAAAATACAATATAATTCACTACTTTGCGTGCATGTCTTGGAACAGTTAAATGTGGCTATATTTGACACATTTTGTTTTTTCTCTTAGTGTCATTGATGTTATTTTGCAAGATGGCTGCGCCCAGTATAGCGAGCTCGCTATCTCCTCAGATTATCTCAGAGGTTTGTTTTGCTCCTCCCGGTTTGCAAAGCATTTCTTTTGAAATTAACCTTAAACGAGTGTGGAAACAGTTGCGCTGCAAGTTCACATTTTTTCCCAGCAATAGTGCTGAAGCGATGTTGGTTTTCTGATGACCACTTCAGGCACCGTCTGCTTCCACATTAAGCCGGATTTTAAACTATTGGCTTTCGTGAATGGTCTTGTGCTTACGGAAATGCACTACAGATATTTATGTTCTGAATGTATGCGGTTTTCACGGACGCGGTCCGCTGTTACCATAGGGTGTCTACGGCTGTTGCCGCATGTGTTGCCCGCAAGTACTTGGCTCTGGCTAGTAGCATAATGTTGATCCGAGCTTTAAAGCGTCTGCCTGTCTGGTTTGACTGCACTGGCGCTAGATCCATATAGTTCTTTGGTGGTGCCACGAAATGTGCGTCATTAATTGAAGTTTCTACTGTTATACTTGTACTACTGCTTCGAGATTTGAGCGCTCATGCTTCAAACTGTTCGATTGAGACTTGTGCTGTTGGGCAAGTTGGTTCGACTTCAAGGCCAAAATGGACAACACACACGACTCAATTTCGTCGTTGCCTTGGCGCTGGTTGCCTAAATCATTATTTTTTATCCTTTACTCTGTAAGCGGTCACACATCGATGATAAGTATTTTTGTGGGGGTTTGGTATGTCGTTGCTATATTTATTTGTAGCTGTGGGGCCGACCAGTTGTAACTTACTGCCTCCCCCATTAGATATCCACTGCAAGGCAGTACAAACTACAATCGAAACATGCAAATTCTAGCTTTGTAAAACATATGTACACTTGGTTAGCAAGCCTGGCTTTTTGCTTGATGGTAATAGAGTATTTTTGTAAATAGATGAAGAGCTGCAAAGTGGTTTGCTCTCCCTAAGCCAGGGAAGCCACATTTTGGTCAAAGTGTTTTTTTTTTTTTCTTTAGAAATAGCAATACAGCATACCCTACATACATACACCAGAGCAGATGCATGCTTTTTTTTAACCAAATTATAACAGCTCGTGCGTGCTGTTCAGATGTCATTGCCGTGCAGTAAACAAATTGAAGGAAATTGCCTGTCTTTGTTGAAATTGTGTGTTCTTGTGTTTTTCACCGGTACATTAGAAAATCAATAGTGCTTCAATCAGTTTGACTTCTGCTGTGTAATTTAAGACGTTATAAAGTCCTTGTTAAATTTAATACTGGAGTGCTTTGCCAGTAGTCATCTTAAATATTGTGGTTATCCAATCCTTTCATGCCACAACAAAAAGGAAACATACTAAATGTATATGCAGCATGAATGAAGACGAGAGTTCGGTTGCTAAGAAAGGGGACAGCTGGACAACTGCCATAATGTGGGTACAGAACTCTTCAGACTTGAGTTGCAGGTAGGATATGGCCTACAAAGCACAGTTCAAGGAAGGATGCTGACAATTGTTTGTTGCTGCTAGGTTAAATGTACCTTTTTGGCCCAGAAACCATAGTCCCCAGAGTTCATAACATTTTCACAACCATTTGAAGCTTATTGGTTCCATCAAAACCTATGGTACCTACCAGGCTGTTTGATAACACACATCCACAAGCTTTTGTCTGTAGAGGGTGCTAGGAAGCTGCTAACAGATATGGCCTACAAAGCACAGTTAAAGGAAGGATACTGACAAATGTTCATTGCTGCTAGGTTAAATGTACCTTTTTGGTCCAGAAACTGTAGTCACCCGAGTTCAAACTGCATGAATGCATATTCATGTGACAGCCCCACGATGCCTTCCTTGTTCACTTCTGTAAGGGATGCCATAGAGAGTAGCGGCACAGTTGATTTCAGAACTCCTCAGGTGTGTCAATTAGTAATTTTATGAAGCTGGTATAATTTCATCTCAGTGTGACGTTTGTATCTTTTGATAACAGCTTTTACCGACAAAGACGAAGGATTTGCATGAGATCCTGCGTAGCCCCTGTGCTAACATTTTTTTAGCCTTTAATGACCGCACCCTAGAACTCAGTTTGACTGAGAAGGAGGTACTAAACGTTTTCAGGTATGTTGATGATTTTCTAATAGTTATTAAAGAACAGAAAGATTTGACCTACACAGATGCTGTAAGCCCAGTTTTAGCCAACTTTCAAGAAGAGGGGCAGGGATTGTGTTTTACCCGTGAACTCCCTTTGCGAGGATATTTTCAGTTTAAGTATAGATTTAAGTATTACCTTGGGCGAGCATCATGTGTGTTGGCAATACTCGCCTCGAGCACGGAAGGAGCTGCTGCCTTATTCCTCGGCTCATTCAAAGACTGAAACGCGCTATTGCTAACCTCTGCCTTGGGTCTGCTCTTGTGAAGTCGTGTGAACATACTATGCAGGCGAGCTTTGAAAAGCAAGTGGATTGATTTGCTATGGCGGGGTTCCCAAGCTCGGTAATCACTGGTGATGCTGAAGCCTTCCTAAGGAAAACCAAAACGTGCAATGTTCAAAAAGTCGTGCGAGACAAGAAAGTCAAGCGTGAAACCAGAAGTGGTACCCTATGTTCACAGGGTTCCGCACAATGTGAAAAAGGTTCCACGAAAGCTTGCACAATTATGCGCGCGCATTGCGAGCAATGAAAAGGAGGGCGCTTGCAGCAAAAAACATGGCAAGCAGTACGTGAAGTGCTGCATAGGAGTAGTATATGAGATACCACTGGCCTGCGGAAAAGCCTATGTGGGCCAATCGAGGCGCCGTGTGAATGACCGTGCAGCTGAGCATGCACTATCACAAAAAGAACCAGGAGGTGCACATCTTTCACAGCATTGTGCAAATTGCGTCATGTGCAACCGAGCGGCAAAACATGCACCGGGGGAAAAAATATGCGTGCACTGAAAGATATGTGAACCACAGCTTCATGAGATAAAGATTCTGGGCAGAAGTAGAGATTTGAAGGCATGCGAGGTCTTGGAGGCGTTTCACATAAGAAAGAGAGGGAAAGCATGTGAGTGGTACATCGGTTCACCTTTTCAAGACCGAGATGACATATCTTGAACGGTTTGTTTAATGTGTCGTGTTGTTGTTCATGCGCATGCCTTAAAATTTCTATATATTTGCTGCCGTGGCAGTGAATAAAGGCCAGATGAATTTAGCGCTCGTCCTGCGTCATTCTCTCTTGTGTCACTTCTTAGCACTATTATTTTCAGTCTCGAACAGTATGCACTATTTAGCCCAAACTGACATTCTTCTAAACCATTTAATCATGTTGGCTATAGGGGCCATATGTGACAGAAAATATATTTAGAAAGCTGTGTATTCATAAGTCACTGAGAACAAAATATATCAAAAAGGCTGCGTTAATCATATCTGGTTCACTTTTCATACCCTTCTACTTTAAGATGACAGACATGGAGTACGACTGAAATCGACAATATGCAGGGATTGTCTGCCAACTTGAGCATCACAAGAATTTTGTACCTTTTTTCCAGCTTTACAGGACACAATAACAGATTTTTTTGCAGATAGTGACAGTGTAGGGCAGTATTGTTTATGCATCCAGAAATTACGACACCAGAGCTTAATGGTTTTTGCTTGGTGCATGTAGAAATGAAGCAGGAATAAGTTCTTAACAGAGGTCCATATTTTAAAGCAATGAAATTGCTCATGGATGTTTTTCTCAATGTGAAAAATACAAGTTTATGTTAATGAAGCAATGAAACTGAATTGAAAATGAAAAATAAGTTATGTATAAACAAAGACGGAGGGTAAAAAAAGTAGGAAAGGAGAAGCTCGGAAGCACTTCACATTTTCCACTGTGGCCATGGAAAAAGTCTGGCTCTTCAGGACGATGACACCGGCTAGGCAGTTTCCATCAACCTTAGCCTCAGACCATTTGTGCCAAGTGAACACCTTACTGCATCATTTCTAACTAAATACCACTATTGATGATACGTCTATGGAAAAGTTTCGCTTCTCGTCTTGCAACTCATTACATGATGGAGCTGAAATATGTTCTGCTTATAATAAAGTTGGCTATGAGCTTCTCACACTTTTTGACAGTTTTCACTGGTGAAGTATGCTACTGTTAATGGTACAGGCGCCCAAATCTTTAACTGGCGTGTGCGAGCGGCGACTTTTCTGTGCGTCAGCGCCATATGACGGAGCGAAGTTCAAAACAGGATGAGGCTAAGCGCATGCTCACAAAGCACGCTCAGCTGGACGGAACAGCCTGGCAGACGACGCATCCAGCTGAGCGTGCTTTGTGAGCATGCGCTTAGCCTCATCCTGTTTCCAACTTCGCTCTGTCATAGGGCGCTGACGCACAGAAAAGTCGCCGCTCACGCACGCCAGTTAAAGATTTGGGCGCCTGTACATCTGGGCACTCTATTGATGTGCACTCCACTGGTGTCTTATTCATCACATGCAGTGTTTATTCCCTTCAAATTTAATTTATCCTAAGAGTGGCACAAGGTTGCTGCTGCAAGGTGCATGATGCAAACCAGCAACTTTCACTTGATGTACTAGTGGTGAAAGTGTGTTGCTATTGCTAGGGGGAAGGACTATACAACCAAGGCACAGCAGAAGCCAAATATTATAGTGATTGTGGATAATCCTGCCAGAATTCTAGTTCATCGGGACAGTTTGTCCATATCGTAACAGTAGCAACTAGTGGCTGCATGGGCAGCAAGAGTGCAGATATGCTGCAAAGGTTAAAACATGCCAATGATAGTACCTTTTTTGCTTCATGCACATTGGCTACAAATGAATTACTTCTTCTCTATTCCTCTATGTGAAAACAGTCACTGACTTTGTTTCATGCATTCTGTCTCGCTTAACTGATCAGTATAGACATATACCTTCACCGGACATGGCACTTTGGGCTGGTGGCAGAGAGAAATGGATTAATATATTGTAGCAACAAATTGTCATCACTTACTTTGCAAAAAAAAGAAACTTGCTTGTAGAAGTTGAACCCCTTATACCACACCAAAAGAGCAACAAAAAGCTGTTTAGTAACCATGCAAATTAACGAAACAAAACTCGCGAGTGCAGTCAGAGGCAGAAGATGTCGACGGGGCATAACGCAAACAAGATTGTTCTGAAATGTGCCACATGGCTGTCATTTATCGAAAAAGTAGCATACAAAAACAATGTTTCATACTGTAAAGGTCACTTCCTCTGATGATAATGCGGGCGATCTCCAAATTTTGGAATTGGTTTCCAAGATCAAATAAAAAAGGGCGTGCATGTCATTCATGAAAGCGGACGAGTAACGAACTTCGTGCTTTACACATAACCAAACTTCAATCACAGCTGTTTCATTTAGAGCTTGCAGAAGCCGCACATTACTGTCAGTAGAACAAAACACGTCATCCCGAAAGCAGCCAAATGCATTTGGTCTCCGCACTTTCATTTCATTGTAGCCTTGCGAAATGCACAAATCACTCTCACTGCATGCACGGCGGAACGTGTCTGCACGCAGTAGAGGCGGTCAGAAAGCACAGCTGCGGACGGTTTGCTTTTTTTTAAATGCAGGTCTTTTCTTCACCGGAGGGCGTAAGTAATACAGTCGTACCTTAGTGGGGATCTTGCCGAAATACAAGGCTTGGGTTACCTCATAAAATAGATCGCATTTCGGGGCCGATTTGCATGTAAGCGGTACGTAACAAACCTGCGTCTGAGCCACGAAGGGCTTCGTGGAGCGGCCTTGCGCCAGCGATTGAATCAATGCACAAATCGCATTTAGTTCATCCGGGGCGGTGCAAGACAAGATGACTAGCCTCATGCGGTCTTTGGAGAAAACTCGCGGCACAAGTATAGCACAAGAGCGCGCACACACATCCACTCAACAACGCGCATCGCGCACTGCCGCTGCTGCCACCACAACACGGGCGCCGAGAAGGTGTTGGCCGAGGCCCACGGGTCGCTAGCGTGGAATGGGGGTGTCGGCCGCAGCTCGTAACAGCCAGCCGACGGCCTCTTCTCCCTCTCCATCTTCGTTTTCCCCCTCGCGCCGCATCCGTTTGTTGGGATCGGATATACGCGACCCGGAGGTTCAACTCCGAGTCACGGAGCGAGCCGAAGAGGTCGCCGAACGACTAAAGCCCCTCAATAAACTAAAAGTAGCGCCATCTCCTCTCTCCTCCTCCGGCGGCGCCACTCCTCCTCTCGCATTTCGACCGTGGCTCCACCTACGGGGTGCGCGACTAGCGCGCGCTCTCCGGAGCAGGCGCCCTTCACAGCCGTCTCGATAACGGCGATATGTGCCGGCGATATGTGCCGCGCGCGCGCCGTCCGCCCCGCTGGAAAGGAGGAAGCTGCACGCCCAGCAAAAAAAAAAAAAGCGCGCGCGCGCACGTGACGGCGCTCGGCCAATGAGAGGGTCGAACGACGAAGGAGAGCGCAGGAGAGGAGGCGGGCGGCAAACTTCACATGTTGGCGCTACTTTTAGTTTATTGAGGGGTTTTACGAACGACATCGTCGGTCGGCCACCTGGCGTCCGGCCTAGAAGAGGAGCCCACCGCGGGGACGGGAACGCCAACCCACCCCGCGCCTACGACCTCTTCTTTAATAAAGTTTACCTCCTCCTCCTGACGAGTCTGTATCTTTTGAAGGTTGTTGCCTTGCAGCGCGCGCCAACCTTTGCCGTCCAAAATAACTCCAGTTTCTGTTGTGTACGTCCTTCTTTATAAGCAGTTGCTCCAGCACAGTGAAAGTGGTTGGCAAAGGTGGCGGCATAGAAAGGCAGCAACAAATCCAAATAGAGACCACGCATGCAAATTCATAATACAAATACTGCTGCAAGTCATGCAAGTACTTTGGCCATTTACTTTGTCCCTCAGCACAGTAAGGTGCGATCTAGAAACACTGGTGCAACAGGGCAGTCGGGCCCAGTTCGCAACAGTGTACCAAGTGAACAATTATGGCTTCATATTCATGGTTTATTGCATCAACCAATAAAATACAGCAACAAGTCGGAACAATAAAAGTGCATGTCGCAGACAGCACGAAAAGTAGCGCTTATTAAGCGGGCTAATCATCTCAATGATCACAGCTGAGGCATGGAAAAGGCTTGAAGTAACTGCCACAAAACATCACCAGATACGAAACATGCATGTACAGAAAACAAAGCTATGACAACCGCAATTGAAATAAAAATGTCATGAAAGTAGGTGCATCAAAACATACGTGGAGCATAGAGCACTGGGATTACTCTTCACATTTAAATTCTTCGGCAGAAAGTATACAGCAGTTTTCAAGGCAATTTCAAGGTTGCACCAGTCCAGACAGCTTTAGCATGAACAAACGTGCTTAACACAGGAGCATAAGAGCATATTGTCAGTCTCTGTGCAACCTCGGTCTGCTCACCGGTGAAAGCCCGGAAGCGGTGTAATAAGACACCGACGGTTGAGTCCACGCTGTCGCAATGTGCCACAGAACATCGCTTCCTCACTTTGTGCGAGCTCACCTTGCGATAAAACGCTAAGCGCAATACAATGCTGCAAAAAGACTTCGCACTGCCCGCCCGACGAAACCAAAAAAGCTTGGCTGCAGGGGGATATTAAATCTCACCAAACGGCGACAGAGCAGCAACCAGCTAGGACGTCGAAATCTTCGTAAAAGGGACATTTTCAGACTTGCGAACTAAATTGTACGCTTTCCCGGGCGCACCACGGCGCGCACCACAGCATCGAGCAGCAGACAGCGATGAGAAACGCTTCGTCAGCTTCGTTATCTCCGTTGCCTTGGTTACCTCTGGCAGCGCTTCCTGACCGATGCAACATCAATGGGGGGCATAAAAGCGTTGCAAGATTTAAAAAAAATTAAGAATGCTTTATAAAATACCTTACCCCATTCACAAGCGAAGTTATCAGAACGTCCATTCGTTTTATGCTGAATGATACTTTTTAATTTGTAGTAGTATTTCTTAATCAGAGTGGTTGGCCCCCCGACCTGTGGCTATGCTGCGGTGCCGCTGAACCGCTTATGGGCCCAGCCTTCGCCACCATTCTAATTCCACCATGGCCGGAACGCCGGCTCGCTATCAGCGGATGACGGTGCATTCGGTTCTCACTCGCTAGCGACGTCGGCGGCATCAATCGCTGCTATCTGTTCGGTGCGCAACGTTCCGATAACTACAGGGTGTTGCACAATTAGACCCGCGCTGTAGAATGCTTCTCCCAGCTAAACCGCGGAATCCTTGCAGTTCAGATTTCGCACAGAAATCACATTTTGTCGCTAGTATTTGTTAATACTAAATTTGTTTGTGGTACTTGCCTGATTCGATCAGAAGAAGTAAAATATTCCCATCGCCTGCGGCGGCGGCGACGCCAGACGAACCGCTGCCCCAGTGATGGGACTGGTGGCGCCACCTCATGCTGCTTACAACAACTCAAACCTTCTGCCAGAAACGCTCGCCCCCTCTTTTCCTGCTACAGAGTTGTTGTAAGCAGCATGAGGTGGCGCCACCAGTCCCATCACTGGGGCAGCGGTTTGTCTGGCGTCGCCGCCGCCGCGATGGGAATATTTTACTTCTTCTGATCGAATCAGGCAAGTACCACAAACAAATTTAGTATTAAAAAATACTAGCGACAAAATGCGATTTCTGTGCGAAATCTGAACTGCAAGGATTCCGCGGTTTAGCTGGGAGAAGCATTCTACAGCGCGGGTCTAATTGTGCAACACCCTGTATTGCTCCGTTCATTTCCTCTACCACAAAGCTTCTTTCATGGCAGCAAAGAACTGTCACTGGAGCGTTTCCTGATGGAATACGTGTTGAAAATAGTCTGCAAGTGTACATACGTGTCTTGCTCGAAATCTTTGCCTCAATTTATCGAAAAGGTGAAACAGCTGAGCTGCGCTTGAATTGCGCATAAATAAGTAACGTAATCGTGGGCAATCTTTCCTGGTTTCAGTCTGAAAAATAGTTTTTGTGAGCAATTTCTGTAACACCTGCTCAATTACGAATGCCATTTTCAGTTTTGTGTTTTTTTCTTCAGGTACTAATAGAAAGCACTCCTTTCAAGAGCAAAAAAATTTCATTTGGCCTTTAACCGCTCCCAGCGGCAACAGCGCTTTAAACAGCAGGCATCTTGCTAGAAACAATCACCTGCTAGAAAACACCTGCTGCACTGATTATCGATAACACCAGGAGGGCTGCATAATCAAGAGGCCTCACTCCTACATTTGCAACATGAAATAAATGGCACTGTTGGCCATCACACTGACGGAGCTGTAGACCACAAACCAATGCCAGTTTTCATTGATGTCTGAAATGAACGCTCCACAATGCAGAAGCAAAGAGAACGGCATGATACTATGCCAGGAAGCAGTTAAGGCACTGCTGTAGGATCTTCAGGCACGAGTCATCAGCTAGGCCACTCACAGAACCGAGTCGTTCATGGGGGCACAGCAGCTGGCATCTGGCTGCTATTCTGCAGCCACAAGTGCTTTAGCCATACAAAAAGGAGTAAATCCGTTACCCACTGCCGTGTGCCATCTAGCAGGCGCAAGTCCACTCAGTTTCTCTTAGGTGTCTTGTCTCATTGCCAATCTGAAGCACTCACCAATTAGGACATGTAGTAAATGGACAAGTGCCACATTCTATGACTGAAAATTGGGCAATGGAAAACAATGTACATGAGCAAAAAAAGTACGTTTCATTATTTTATGACAAGTGAAAACCATTTTGACAACTTAGCGTCACTGTCAGCGATCACACCAGTTTTCATCAAACTTGTATATACACACACCGGTGCTGACCCTACCTGTGAGGTGCTGCCAATGTTTCCAAGTCAATCAGCTGAGGCAGAAAAGAAAAGAAAGAAGGGGGGCGGGGCAGTGTGGGAGAATGAAATGAAAGGTTTATTGGATGACTGCGGTAGGTATGTGAATGTATTTGCGGTGCATTTTTTTTCAACTAGAGGCCAGCCTCAGGTGGATGTCAGCAGCTTCTCTCGTGCCCCCCGTCTGTTCTTGGTAGACCTCTATGACGTCGTCGTTGACCATCTCGAGCTGCGAAAAGAAAGCATGGCTTTAGATGGCGAGGACAAGTGACCAAACATGCACACTGCATTGCGAGTAGTGTTATCCTCGACACCGCACACTGCCAGGATCACAGAAAATGCCTATGCTGTCTCTACAATCAGTGGGAATTGCTGCCACACTTCCGCCCTCTATAAGGAGAAACTTTTACAGTAGTTGCTCCTGAATGTTTTGGACTGCACTCCATGCAAGTGGCACTCCTAATGGCACTCGTATTATGAGTTTGGCCAGTTTGGCTGTGCATTTTGGGAACAAGTATAGGCCATGAGATGTGGGGCACGCGTAATACTTCGCTGAATAGTAAACAAAATCAGTTTTTTTTTTTTTTTTCATATTTGACTATGCAAAACAGGCCAGAGGGATCAAAATTCTTGACTTTGTAATTTGGTCAGATGGTTAGTTTTTTATTGAAGTAACTAGTAAAGCCTCAAAAGTGGACTGTTTTCTGTGACGGACAAATTGCGCAGTTACTGCACACTAGAGTTGTATCGGATTGTGCTACAAAACTCCACGGACGTGTGTGTACAAGGGTGGCCTTTGGTCTGGCACTGCCGTCATGCGACCATTAGGGCTTACCAAAGGTGATGCAGAAGTCAACTGTTAACCCAATTTTAAATGAAGTGTTATACAATTTACAATGTACTGCAATAAAATTAGATGGCTTTGCCGCTGTAAGCCAAGCCTAGAGGCATCCAGTGAGCCACATGTACCACTAGTGTGGGTGCTCAATATTCACACTTTTGGGCAGCAGATGAGCTTGCATGCTGCCCCATGCTTTATTTATTAAAACACTAGTTTATAACAAATTAGGGGCGCAGTAGAAGTGCAGCGGTGGCGTAGCGGTAGAACATCCGCCTCGCATGCAAGAGAATCGGGGTTCAAATCCCGGTGCCGCGCAATTCTCCACCGGATGAAAGAAAAAAAAAAAATCCGCGTGTTGATGGAATTGCATAAACAGGTTTGGGGTGCGACCTGATGCCGGTGAACACCTCCAGCAACGCACTCCCTCACCAGAACAGGAGTTGGCCACCCTGGTGCAGTAATTGGCCGCAACCTCCTGTGATAAGCTCCATAAAACCCTGGCCCTCAGTCACCAGCGGCTGCGGAACAACTGACCACGGCGGCAGTCAGACCTGTGACGAAGCAAGGGGGTGCTAAGAAAGCCTGGCTCTGCTGGACAGGCCGCTATTGGAATCTGACCCTGGCAACGTTTAACGCTAGAACCCTAGCTAGTGAAGCTAGTTTAGCTGTGCTGTTAGAGGAACTAGAGGGTATGAAATGGGATGTCATAGGGCTTAGCGAGGCTAGGAGGCCGAATGAGGCATGTACTGTACTAAAGGATGGGCATGTACTGTGTTATCGAGGCTTACCAGAGAGGCGACAACTAGGAGTAGGTTTCCTTGTCAATAAGTATATAGCGGGTAATATAGATGAATTCTATAGTATTAATGAGAGCGTTGCAGGCATCATAATTCGGCTTAATAAGCGGTATAAACTGAAGGTTGTACAGGCCTATGCACCTACATGTAGTTATGATGACCAGGCAGTTGAAAGCTTCTACGAAGATGTAGAATCGGTAATGCGAAAAGTAAAGACGCAGTATACTGTACTAATGGGCGATTTCAATGCCAAGGTAGGGAAAAAACAGGCAGGAGACAATGTAGTAGGTGACTATGGCATTGGTTCTAGGAATAGCAGGGGGGAGTTACTAGTTGAGTTTGCAGAGCGCAATAACTTACGAATCATGAATACCTTTTTCAGCAAACGGAAGAACCGGAAATGGACATGGAAAAGTCCTAACGGAGAGACTAAAAATGAAATCGACTTCATAATGTGTTCAACCCCCGCCATTATGCAAGATGTAGAGGTAATCGGGAAAGTGCGATGCAGTGACCACAGGATGGTGAGGTCCCGAATTAGCCTAAATCTGAAGAAGGAACGCAACAGATTAGTAAGAAAGAAACCCATCAACGAATTAGCGGTGAGGGGGAGGGCAGAAGAGTTCAGGATCTCGCTACAGAATAGGTTTTCAGCTCTAACTGAGGATGGCGACATTACCCTAGAGGCAAGGAACAATAATTTCAGAGATATCATTACTGAGTGCGCGGTAGAAGTAGGCGGTAGGATAGTTAGAGAGGATACCGGTAAGCTGTCTAAGGAGACGAAAGATTTGATTAAGAAACGCCAGAGTATGAAAGCTTCCAATCCAACAGACCAGATCGAATTGGCCGAGATATCGAAGCTAATCAATAAGCGCAAGGTGGCCGATATTAGGAAGTATAACATGGAGAAAATTGAGCATGCTGTAAAGAACGGGGGAAGCCTTAAAGCGGTAAAGAAGAAATTGGGCATAGGCAAAAACCAGATGTATGCGATAAGGGACAAGGCGGGCAACGTCATCACTAATATGGAAAAGATAGTCAAAGTAGCCGAGGAGTTCTATACAGATCTCTACAGTAGCCAAAGTAGTCAGGACCGTAATGAGATTGGCGGTAGGGAAAAACAGTCAGACGTTCCACCAGTGACGAAGGACGAGGTCAAGAAAGCACTAGAAACTATGAAAAGGGGGAAATCAGCTGGAGAGGATCAGATAACTACAGATTTGCTGAAGGACGGGGGGATATCGTGCTAGAAAACCTGGCCACCCTGTATACGCAGTGCCTGGTGTCATCGACGGTACCGGAACCATGGAAGAATGCAAACATTATCCTCATTCACAAGAAAGGGGACTCTAAGGACCTTAAAAATTACAGACCAATCAGCTTACTGTCTGTTACGTATAAGGTATTTACTAAGGTAATCGCTAATAGAATCAGGACAACCTTAGACTGCAATCAAGCAAAGGAACAAGCAGGGTTTCGGAAACGGTACTCTACTATCGATCATATCCATACCATCAATCAGGTGATAGAAAAATGCTCGGAATATAACCAGCCCTTATACATAGCATTCATTGATTACAAAAAAGCATTTGACTCAGTTGAAACCTCGGCGGTGATGCAGGCATTGCGAAATCAGGGGGTAGACGAGCCATACGTGAAAGTGCTGGAAGATATATATAGCGGCTGCACAGCAACCATAGTTCTGCATAAAGAAAGTAACAAAATTGCCATAAAGAGAGGTGTTAGGCAAGGAGACACAATCTCCCCAGTACTATTCACAGCTTGTTTAGAGGAAGTATTCAGAGACTTGGAATGGGAGCAGTTAGGGATAAGGGTAGATGGAGAATACCTCAGTAATCTGCGATTTGCTGATGACACTGCCTTGCTAAGCAACTCGGGGGATGAACTGCAAATAATGATTGATGACCTAGACAGGAAAAGTAGAAAGGTAGGCTTGAAAATCAATATGCAGAAGACTAAGGTAATGTTCAACAGCCTCGGGAAGGAACAGCAGTTTACATTAGGTAGCGAAATACTGGAAGTAGTAGGCGAATATGTCTACTTAGGACAGGTAGTAACCGCAGACCCGGACCACGAAAAGGAAATAACAAGAAGAATACGATTGGGATGGAGCGCATTTGGCAAGCACTCGCAGATTATGACTAGCAGCTTACCGGTATCGCTCAAGAGGAAAGTATACAACAGTTGCATCTTGCCTGTACTCACCTATGGGGCTGAAACGTGGAGGCTAACCAAGAGAGTTCTACTTAAGTTGAGGACAACCCAGAGGGCTATGGAACGAAAAATGGTAGGGGTAACATTAAGAGATAGAAAGCGTGCAGAGTGGGTCAGAGAAATAACTCAAGTTACCGACATTCTAGTAGAAATTAAGAAGAAGAAATGGACATGGGCAGGACATGTAGTGCGAAGAGAGGATAACCGATGGTCGCTGAGGGTAACAAACTGGATTCCAAGGGAAGGAAAGCGTAGCAGGGGGCGGCAGAAAGTTAGGTGGGCGGATGAGATTAAGAAGTTCGCAGGGGTCAAGTGGATGCAGCTAGCACAGAACCGGGTTAAGTGGAGAAATATGGGAGAGGCCTTCGCCCTGCAGTGGGTATAATCGGGCTGATGATGATGATGAGGGGCGCAGTCTAACGTTTGACGAAACACCGTCTGGTCAGGGTGAAGCATTATTAACACATAACGTTGGATCACTGACCAAGTAAGAAAAATGAAAATGACGTCCCAGGTCCCATATAGGGCCCTTGTTCACAACAGGACTGTCACGGAAGAAAGGAAAGCCTATATTCGCTTCAGTTACCTCTGTATTCGCTTTCCATATGGTGAAGCATGCCTCAATCAGTGCGTACGCCATTATCTGCATGATTACGGATTCCAAATGTGTTTCTTTGAGTTGCCAAGATTGTCACCTTATCTTAGTCTATCTCATGGCTGGTAGACAGCACTTGCTCTGCAATTGCACTTTTTGCTGCGTGCTTGTTTCCATAAAAAGAATAACCATTCCAACCTAGCCAGCCTTAGCAATGAAATGGAGCTGACACAAGAGGATCTTGGTCGAAACGGCTATCCCAGGAATGTCGTCAGTAAAGTGACGAAAAAAGTCGTCGCGCGAAGAACACGACAGCTGTCAGCAAAAAAGATGAAACGCGCTGCGATTCGCTATGTGCCTCAGATTAGCTAGACACTTTCTCTGATCTTCAGAAAACACGGAGTGCATACTGCCCACATGCCAACAAGTAAGCTGCGAGCTGAAGTTATGTGAAGGACGCACTACCAAGTGCCAAGTTCCTGGGGTTGTTTATCGGATACCATGCAGCGACTGCCCCTGAGTCTACATAGGGGGAACAAAAAATTACCCTAGATGCATAAAAGAGCACCAGGCCAATGAGCGGAACAAGTGCGCAACAAAAAATGCAATGCAGAAGATGTGCTGTCCACCGGCCACAAGATAAGCCAGAATGAGCCAACAATCTTGGCAACCGAAAGAAACACATCGGCAAAATCCCTAACGACCCAGACAACGGCGCACACGCTGAACAAGAATCAAAGAACGCTTCATCATATATACAGAAAATGATTACGGAAGCAACTGAAGTGTATATAAGCTTTAGTTTCTTCCAAACAGTCTTATTCTGAACGTACAAAAAATAAAAAAAAAAAAAAAGTCAAACAGTTCGCTAAACACACTGGTGCGTTTCAGCACTTGTCGTAAATATACGCTTGCACCACTTCGAAGCGTGAGCTTTTGTCATGAATGTTATTCAAGCAATTTCTAATGCACCATATTGGTTTCAGCCTGTCCATAACAACTGGCGAGCTTGAGTACAAACTTGAGTGATCTTACTGAAGCACCAAGAAACAATTTTAACTACTATTTTGCTGAATAACATGTAACAGCAAGATGTGTAAAGGGATGGTAACCAAAGGCCCACTGCACAACTTCAGCACTGCAGGAAGACTGCATGTGAACAAAGAGCAACGATGAGAGGGGCAAGATGCAGAAAATGGTTTTCCCAACTTGGTTTTCGTTTACCCCCTCAAGTGCTGGCAATACTTCTTCAGCCTGAGCCACATAGGTATTCAACATTGCTTCATGAACCCCTGACTCACATTCAGAAAAAATGAATACAATTTGTGCCCACAAAGCCACTCAATTGCCCACTTTTATGCCAAACTGCATGCCACATGCGAATGTAACATACACAAATATAACATACATTACAAATCTACCATCACGAACAAAATGTGACAAATGTTAATACATGCCCCGTAAACACTACTTAGGCAGCTCCACTTACTTGCTTGGGCGTTTCGTCATCACTGATCCTCTTTCCATCGAAGAGGAAACGGAGGGATGAGACTGACATTGCCTGCACAGGGAAAAAAAAGTCAGCAACCTAGTTCAGGTTAGCAGAGGACACCTGTAGCCCTTGGGACCTAAATATAATGCACAAGCTATAAAACAGTCCAGTCACCAGTGGGATGTCACTGTGAATTTCAAAACAATAAAAGGTGGCCCATGCTGCTTCCAGCGGTCACACACAGGTAGCACAGGTTTGCCAGCTCAAACAAGCCAGGCCATACAGTAGGCAAATACATTGGATCGGGACTTTTGTTTGGGCTAGGTGGTGCACTGCTGACTGAAGGAAAAACACAGCACCAAAGTATGTGGAAAACCACCTGTATGGCTTTCCCTCTTGTCCACATTCTTTCATACTGCTCTTTGCAGTCAATTAATGGAAGCCAAGCTGCTGCACAGAACAAGCCTATCTTTTGAGCTGTGCCGTTTTCCATATCCTGCAAAACCAGTCTGCAAACTGGCTCTTCCAGGGACACGTAACCCGTTATATGCCGATCACGTGAAGGACATAAAACAGCAATCATGAACACGCATTGGCTTCCCACGCCCGTTGCCAATCACATGGACTGGATATCTCCAAAACTTGCAGCCTGTCATTAGGGCACATTTATGCTAGTAGCCAGTGATCTCCACGGCCACAACAGCACAGCACGGGGCTGCATCGAACAGATTCAAGTTTGAACAGACCACAAAGGACGGCAACTCAACAGCAGCACTGCTCCCACCCAGCATGGCAACAGCATGGAAAGAGACTCATTCCCCGGCCTGATGTGGTACAAAGGAAACCTTCAGGAGACTATAGGAAATGGCCGTGCAATAATAATCATCATCATAAGCCAGACTATACCCACTGCAGGGCGAAGGCCTCTCCCATTTTCCTTTAATTGACTGCTGGTGTCCTCTGCTAGCCTGCTGCATCCACTTGACCCCTGCAAATTTCTTAATCTCATTCACCCAATTTTCTGACACCCCCTGCTACACTTACTTTCCCATCGAATCCAACTGGTTACCCTTAAGGTCAGTTTGCACTGCGGGAACACAACAGCGGCGTCAACAAAACATGTCCGCCCGTCAAGCCGGAGACATGTTTCCGAAGACACTTGTTTCCAAGCAGCTTGTCACACTGCGCAAGCAGCTGGGAAACAAGGCAGGTTGCCGGGTGTTACGTCGGTGTGACAGACTTGGGCAACGAAAACTAAATGTAAACCGCGGTCGTCGGCAGTGTTTGACTTGTTCGCTGGCCGAGCGAAAGTCCCGGCGACGACACACTGCCCCCGCCACTTAACCGTGATTGATCGTTTAATGGTTTTCGAGCTCACAAACAGCACTTAAAAAAAAAAAAAAAAAAAAAAAAAAAGCAGCTCCCCTTCATCGCTTTGTTCTTTGCAGTCGGGCAGTTGGCCACAATTGAAACCAGCTGTAGTGTAGCCGCCTGGTTCCCTTCTTATCTCTGGCCCTTGTGCGCAAGACCCCTCCTTGCGGGGGCCGTCGTGGCTCCCCTCCTCTTTTGTGCACTGGACTTGCCCGCGGCTACGCTAGAGAGGCAGCAGAGGAGCGTTGCCGAAGTTGTTTTTTTTTTAGTGTGACAAGGTGTTCACCAAAGATTCCTGCAGACCTTTCCATTCCGTGTAGCCGGGCGACAAAGACGTACTTCCGGACATTCGTGTTGAAGCAGTGTGACAGGGTAGCTGACATTACGCGAACACGCTGTCACCAGTCGACCAAATGTTTCCGCAGTGTGAACCGGGCTTTAGACACCATCGGTTATCCTCTCTCCGAACTACATGTTCTGCCCATGCCCATTTCTTCTTAATTTCAATTAGGATATCAGTAACTTGAGTTATTTCTCTGACCCACTCTGTACGCTTCCCATCTTTTAACATTACATCTACCATTTTCGGTTCCATGGCCCTCTGCGCTGTCCTGAACTTAAGTAGAACCCATTTTGTTAACCTCCATGTTTCAGCCCCATAGGTCAGTACTGGTAGGATGCAACTGTTATACACTTTCCTTTCCATGGAATAGTACATATTGTTACGGACTTGTTCTAAAACAGAGCACGGAGGAAGAAAGAAGGAAGAGGAAGAAGAAGTGTGCGCGCCCGTTCGACCTTTGTCTGGTGGCACTTGTGTCGTTCCCGCTAACCGTGTGTACCTAGCGTACTGAACCGACTAGAACGTCTCCGTCGCGACGCTAAGAGCGTAACATTGTGGTGGAGGTGCGGGGTAACGATCCCTGGCGCTACAGACAGCACCGACACAACTGGAGCCTCGCCGGAGTCGTCGCCTTGCGGGCCTCGAACCGCAAACCAGCGCCATGCAATCGGCCAATGACCCGCAAGCAGCCCGTGGTGACGCGGTGATCCAGGCTGAAGATCGGCCTGCGGGTGCAGCGAACAGTTCTTCGCATCACTATCGGGAGCCCCGGACTTTCGCGGGAGCGGCAGGCGAGGACGTTGACGAGTGGTTGACCCACTACCAACGGGTGAGCCGCTACAATCGATGGGACGCCGCCGCTAAGCTCGCAAACGTGGTTTTCTTCCTAACCCATACCGCTCTTGTTTGGTTCGAAAACCACGAAGACTCTCTTACCACCTGGGACCGTTTTGTTACTGAATTGCGGCAGTGCTTCGGTGACTGTCTTGCACGAAGGAAGCGAGCTGAACACACGCTTACGCACAGAGCTCAGCTACCTGGGGAAACATGCACAACTTACATAGAGAGGTCCTGAAGCTATGTAAAACTGCAAGCGCTAATATGACCGAGGAAGATAAAGTAGGACATCTTCTGAAGGGCATCGCAGATGATGTTTATAATTTTCTAATTGCTAAAGGTGACCTGAACGCCGTCTGTGATGTCATTCGGCATGTTCGCACATTCGAGACATTGAAGACTCGTCGCATAACGCCAAAATTTGGGCGGCTCGCCAACGTTCCATCTGTGGCGAGCATTGAAGACAACTTCATGGACTTGTCGTCGACGATCCGGCAAATAGTTCGTGAGGAACTGCAGCGGTTCGAGCCCCCTGTACGGTCTCCATCATCATTGCCCTCTGACGTTGTCGGCTCTCGAGGGCCTCCCTCCTTGCTCCCGTCGATGCCCGTTGTGAATTCTATCAATACGGCACAGGCGGACGCTTACTCCAACAGCCCGACGCCAAGGTTCGATAGCCCTGGTCACCCGCCTCGCTACGACTCGCGCCCTACTAACTTCTTGTCGCCCTATGATCAGCACTATGAGTACCATCCTCAACCACCACCTGCTCGCTATTTCCGGCGTCCAACCCGAAAACCTGAAGATGAGTTTCGCTACCCAATGCACCCTGTCTCCTCGGAGCCCTCCAGGGAACAAGTTTTTCGTCGCACAGCCCCCGTGTGCCGACGCTGCGGCATTGAGGGGCACATAGCTCGATACTGCCGCAGCCGCCCACTCACCCGTTACGATAGGCCCGTCCAAAATGCTCCGCCACGTAACCGTTTCTCGACTCTAATTGGCAATGGCCCCCATCTTCGTATGAATATCCCCAGACCAATGGACCGCGCAACAACTCTCCTGCTTCCGAACGAAGTGTCTCACCACCACCTGCCTCTTCTGCGCGCCGCTTTCCGTCACCACGACCACGAAGGCGGTCGGCATCGCCTTTGCCGGAAAACTAGTCAGCGCGGCTGCTGGAGGTCAGGCCGCTGGAGACTGTGCGCTGCCTGAAGAAATTCCTCCATCTGTTGTTATGTTAAAGAACACGGTCTATGTGCTTGTGGATGGTGTGGCGACAATGGCTTTAGTGGATACCGGGGCAACCATTTCAATAATGAGTATCGTTTAAGAAGCGGTTAGGACGCAAAGTTATGTTTGTTTGGGACAGAAATGTGAATTTTCATGGCGCGGGTGGTGAGGTGTTGTGTCCCCTGGGAATGTGTAGTGCTTCGGTGTCCCTGGGTGGAACGGTATTCGCAGCGGAGTTTGCAGTACTTTCGCGATGCACGCATGACATAATTCTAGGTATTGACTTTTTGAGAATGTGTGGCGCTACGGTCGACTGCCGCTCTGGGGAACTCTGCGTTGATGGTTCCCTTTCTTCTGGACTCTTAGAGAAGCCGCATGTCCGTGAAGATGTGTTCTGTGTAACAGAGGATACCAATGTGCCAGCCTTGTCTATGGTGTGCGTCCCAGTTTTGTGCCCCAGCCGTGCTTCCGACACCTTCGACGCTACAGTGGCACCGCTTTATTCTAACTGTGCAAAGAAATACATTCTGGTTCCTCATTGCCTACTGTCGGTGGTCAAGGGCTGCTCACGGCTGTGGGCCATTAATTGTTCTTCGCAACCAGTAGTGTTGCCTGTGAATATGAAGATTGCGACCTGTAGCCAAGACGACGCCCCGTCGGTGGCTTTGGTTACTGATGCACCCGGCGAAAGTGCTGCCGCTCCAGCCCCTGACTCGCAACTACATCGGATGATCAGCCGCCCTCTAACCAGGGACCAGCGTGACGCTTTGGAGGCCTTACTGGTCAAGTATTCTTCCATATTTGATTTTTCCGAGCCTAGCGGCTCACGGTGCATTCCCGTGACACGTACCCGGCATCGCATTGACACAGGCTACTCACACCCAATTCGACAGAAGCCGTACAGAGTGTCACCAACAGAACGCCAGGTCATCAGTGAGCAGGTTCGGGATATGCTGGAAAAGGGTGTTATTCAAGAGTCATGCAGTCCCTGGGCCGCCCCTGTAATTCTGGTGAAGAAGAAAGATGGTACATTTCGCTTTTGCGTCGACTATCGCCGTCTGAATGCTGCAACAAAGAAGGATGTGTATCCCCTTCCGCGGATCGATGACGCCATAGATTGTCTGTTCTCGGCATCATATTTTTCATCCGTCGATCTGCGATCGGGATATTGGCAGATCCCTATGCACCCCGACGACAAGGAAAAAACGGCATTTATCACACCCGACGGCCTGTTTGAATTTAATGTAATGCCTTTCGGGCTCTGCAATGCTCCTGCAACTTTTGAGAGATTTATGGACTCTATCCTACGGGGACTAAAATGGCAAATATGTATGTGCTACCTCGATGATGTCGTCATTTTTGGCCGGACATTCGAAGAGCACAACAAACGCCTCGCTCTCGTGCTTGACTGCTTCAACAACGCCGGTCTAGTACTTAATTCGAAGAAGTGTCGCTTCGGTGAGCGCCAGATTTTGGTACTAGGACACCTCGTCGATCGTGAAGGCGTCAGACCTGACCCTCAAAAGACTGCGGCCGTTGCATCGTTTCCAACACCTCAGAACGTGAAGGAACTCCGAAGTTTCCTAGGACTGTGCTCATATTTCCGCCGCTTCATTCCCCGTTTTGCTGACATTGCTAACCCGCTTACGTGCCTTCTCCACAAAGACGCTCCCTTCGAGTGGACATCAGAGTGTGACTCTTCTTTTTGCCAGCTCAAGTTTTTACTAACGTCACATCCGATTCTCCGGCATTTCAACCCTTCTGCTCCAACGGAACTGCACACGGACGCCAGTGGTGTTGGCATTGGTGCTGTGCTGATTCAGCGTTACGGCGACAAGGAACACGTTATTGCTTACGCCAGTCGTTCCTTAAGCAAACCTGAACGAAATTACACAATCACTGAGCAAGAATGCTTTGCGGTAGTTTTCGCCGTTCAGCGATTTCGCTCTTATCTATACGGGCGGCCCTTCACAGTGGTCACTGATCATCATTCCCTGTGCTGGCTGATAAACCTCCGTGACCCATCTGGCCGTCTTGCACGGTGGGCAATTCGTTTACAAGAGTTTGATTATACAGTTTCGTACAAGAGTGGACACCGCCACGCTGACGCGGACTGTCTCTCACGTTTACCGCTTCCCACAACGGAATGTGACGCCGACAATTTTGATCATTACATCGCTGCGGTTTTACCTCCATTCCCCGATACCCGTACATTCCGCACTGAGCAGAGGAAAGATGAGAATCTCCAACCATTCTTTACCGCTGCAAGGGACCCTACAGCTTCCACTCCCTATTGTATACGGAGTGGTCTTTTGTACAAGAAGGACTATTCTCCCACTGGTCTCCGCTACCTTCTGGTGGTGCCCGTCAGCCTACGCTCCTCTGTTTTGCGCGTTATGCACGACGACCCCACTTCGGGACACCTGGGATCTGCGCGGACGCTCTATCGCATCCAAGAACGTTTCTACTGGCCCGGGATGCGGCAAACCACTGAGAAGTATGTGGCTAGCTGTGCTCAATGTGCGAGTCACAAACGCCCCGCCGGCACTCTTCCTGGTCTTCTTCATCCGGTGACGCCTCCAAGATCCCCTTTTGAGAAAGTCGGGGTAGACCTCTTGGGACCTTTTCCCAAGTCTCATTCTTGCAACCGCTGGATCGTCATCTGCACTGATTACCACACTCGTTACTGTGAGACGGCAGCCCTTCCATCGGCTACTGTTACGGACTTGTTCTAAAACAGAGCACAGAGGAAGAAAGAAGGAAGAGGAAGAAGAAGTGTGCGCGCCCGTTCGACCTTTGTCTGGTGGCACTTGTGTCGTTCCCGCTAACCGTGTGTACCTAGCGTACTGAACCGACTAGAACGTCTCCGTCGCGACGCTAAGGGCGTAACAATATTATACAGTTTCCCTGCTGCTAACAAGCTCACCCTTCCAAAACTAAACCGACGAGGTGGGGAAAGGTGAGCAATGAATTAACACCAGTCAAGGCAACCAAGGATCTCCAGGCATGGGCACAGAGCAGTATTGCTGCAGCCCAGAACTAACTCACCTAGCACACCTTACGCTCCCCTGAACACCCTCGCATTCATACACACCCCTTAGCTCCCCTGAACACCCTCGCATTCATACACACCCCTTAGCTCTATGAGACAAGGGGCAAAAGCTAGCCTATCAAAGGAAGAACAAAACTGAGCAGTTCGACGCAGGCGAACATGGTGGCTTGTGGGGTTTAACGTCCCAAAGCACCTCAGGTTATGAGAGCCGTCACAGTGGAGGGCTGCGGAAGCTTCTACCACCTGAGGTTCTATAACGTGCACCAAGATCGCACAATGCACGGGCACCTAGCTCTTAGCCTCCATCGCAAAAGTAGGAGTCACAGCCGGGATTCACTCCCGCATCCTTTGGAACAGCTGCGAGCGAGCGCCCCAACCACTACACTACACTGGTGGGGCCGCTGTCGAACACGGATAAGAGTGTTAGCTCAAGGTACTTCACCACTGACGGCACGACCATTTATCTTCGTTATAACCAAGGTGGCACGTTCGATATAACCAAAATTATGTGTTCGGTACGTCCGAGACCACTTGGCTACAACTGAGGTCACGTACCTGTTATATCCAAGGTCAAAGGTCGATCCAAAAATACTGTGAAACTCGCAAATGAACACAGCACAGCTAACGCTCTAAAAACGAACAGGCCTCTAAAGCGGATACAGGTCCTAACAAAGGAAGCCCAAGAACATGCACGAACACTCCTAACAGAAAAGTGTCTAATGACATGTAACCAACTTTATGGCCAGCCTCACACAAGCAACAGTATACAACAGTATGGCAAATCTTTACACTTTCCTCAGCTTAGGCAAACCAAGGAACTGTTTAAATCCTCATTTCCACTAAGTCCCACAAAAGATTCTAAGAGGCAATCGAAATATCCTATCCCCAGACACCTTGCAGAAATTGTGGAAAGAAGGAACACAAACATCAATGCACCATTATGGAGGAGGTGACAACTGCGAGCAGCACATGTAGTCTGAACAAAAACAGTGGTGCACCTGGCCTCAATGGCACAATCTATGCCAGAAATGAAAACTTATGTGAACACTCCTTCGAATCACCGCTTACTCACATAAACAAGGCTTCACAGTTTGGCAACATAACATCAGAGTAGAAAAATGCTCTCAACACTTACACCCAAACAAGGCAAGCCCTCTCATGAGCTCCATTAGTCTCAGCCAATTTTCTCTTACCTCAAACATTGGAAAACTAATGAAGAAGAAGAAAAAAAAAAAAAAAAACATAAGGCTAATAAGAGGCCTGGCATCTAGAGGCCTCTCAAGTCCTTCAATACTCCAAAATAGGGTTCAAGCCCCACATAGCACACAAGACAGCACGCTTTGAATGTGGGAAGACGTATAGACCGTTTACAGAGAGTAGTTCCACTCTCCCTAACAGGTAACACCATTAGGACGGCCGTCATTTCTGGCCTTCAGAACGCATTGGCATGCAGTGCGGACTGCTGCTGTGCAGCTTGTGTAAGCATGCCGGCCGACGTTTAAACACCGCTGCTTTGATGCAAGTGTCATCTGTCTTGTCGAAGTAATCTGCGGGGAAGTAGAGCTAATGACTGTGGTATATTGGTGGAAGAGCAGACGATGCTTTCTACATAAGGTGCACATCATGGCCTAGGCCATAGTTTTTCTCGGAGGTGTATCACGAGTTCATGTTTCTTTCTGGGAGACGAAAGCACCCGTGAGTTGTAGGGAAAGACTATACCTCACGCACCAGCTCATTTTTGCGCCGGCAGTAGCTTTGGGAATCCAAGAATGACCCTTCACAGGAGTTGTATATTGAGTCTTTGCACTGCTGCAGTGTTTTTTTCGCAAGGTGGCTATCCATGCCTACGCATTCATGAGAATCGATTGTGCAGAGAGAGAAAGTCAATGTGGGCATGCCAGTGAACCTGCTTACTTTAGACAGGCCCTGCTGCACATGCAATAACTGCTGCGTTTATGAAACTAATGTACGGGTGAATGATGAAATTTACAATGATAAGATTTTTTATATCCCCGCTTGCTCGGCCTGCCTGCTGTAGGTTCTGAATTCCGGTGCAGATTCCAGTCACTTTCGACCGAACGCAGGTGAACGCTGCTGAGCGCCTGATGCGGCCTTCGAGCAGCGTAAATAGTCTTTTGAAGCCAGGACGTTTACAGGAGGTAAAATTATACCTTATCAATTGTCGGTGATTACACGCGCGTCCATACTGAGGAGAGTGCACTATGCTAAATGGTGAACATTCATAATGAGTCTTAGCCAGCATGGTCTGTTGAAACTTGCGTTTTTCTCTCCTTTTTTTGCTCCCTTTGTGTAAAGTGTTCGCCTGACACTAAACAGGCGCCTTCAGTAATTTATGGCCGGCGACAGCTCCTCCCCGTGCCACCCTCTGCGGGATGCCATGGGAGAGGGGCCAACGCCGGGACAAGCGGACCGCGGACCCCTCCGACCGGATGGAGAAAAGAATGCGGGCAGACAGAACGAACGGGGGAGCCCCATCGATAAGCATGTGTATTTCCGAGCTCTTGCTCCCCTCTTAAAGATGTTGTATTTGATTCTCAATTGTTGTTGTAAATAAACGAAGTTATCTTAAAACTACAACAGCCGTAACGATTTGAATCAGTTACAACAGTAAAACAAACTTTTTGGTGCCAAAACCCGTGAACGGAAATCAGGACTATCGACCGGACCCAGCGACTAAACGACCAACGACAGCAGCGACATGGATGTTCTGAGGAAAAAGAGAAAGACCATCAGAAGCCAAGCGACGCGGCTGACCAAAGAAACGGACGACATCTTGGACGCTGAACCACTACCCACCATCGAAAAGGTGAGCGTTCTCATCGAACGTTTACAATTGGTAAAGCAACAGCTTATCGATGTGGATGCGGCAATAGAACCTACCGTTAAAGAAGATGAAGCAGAAGCTGAATTTGAACAAGTCATCGAATATAGCGACAAAGTGACTACCTGCATCTGCCGTCTAAAATTGAGAAAAGATGAAGCTGAACACGCAATCGGGACTCAAGATATCCGGAATCAAGCTTCAATTGGTACCAGTTCCGCGGCTCAGAAAATTAGACTTCCGAAGCTGGAACTGGCCAAATTCGACGGCAAACGGAAAAACTGGCAGCCATTCTGGGAACAGTTCGAGGTGGCAGTTCACAAGAACGCAGATCTTTCCAACATAGATCGCCTAAATTACCTAAAGACGCTGCTGACAGGGGAGGCCAAGACAGCTATCGCCGGACTGCAAGCATCAGGTGATTGCTACAACGACGCGGTCGACATTTTGCAGCAGCGCTTTGGGAATCAGGAAGCGTTGATTCAAGATCACATGCAAGGCCTGATTGATGTGAAACCTGTGGTATCTGCGAAGAACGTGGCGGCCTTGCGGCGGCTATATGATGATGTACAGGTTCACATGCGGGGACTCAAGGCGCTGGGCATCGACGAAGGTGGTTACCAGGCGATGCTGTATCCCGTCCTTCTCCGTGCTATGCCGAAGGAGTTGATCCTGGACTTTCATCGCACATATGCTGAGGCCCACAAGGCAACAGCGTCAACGATGAGCGATGATTCTGGGTCAACGAGCTCGCCATCAGACCCCGCACAGGTGATGCCTCTGCAATCTCTGCTGAGGTTCTTCCGCTTCGAGCTGCAGAGCCGCGAGAGGACGATGGAGGACAGGCCCGACGACACGCATGGTAAGCCTTCTCACTTTGATGGGCACAATACCCGGAATCAACGAGGGAACTTTCACCCTCCTTCCGCCTCAGCCCTGCATGGTGCAGCATCCTGCATGGAATGCGTATTTTGCAAATCGAAAGGTCACGACAGCCAAGAGTGCCAATCGAAGATGTCAGTCAAAGAAAGAAAAGCGATCTTAACATCGAGAGGCAGATGCTTTCGTTGCACGAAGCATGGACATCGTTCGAGGCAATGCAGAGTCCGCATCAGCTGCAAAAAGTGCAAGCGTAGACATGCGACAGCGTTATGCGACCCTGCTATCAACGAAGCCGAGAACGCACGGTCGGTCAACGAAAGGGTGCAACCAGTAAACCTGCACGCTTCAGGATCAGAAGACCCCACTCACCGCACCGTCTTAATGCCTACCGTGACAGCCCTGAACAAGGGAAGTAAAGCTAAAAAACTTTCCCGAGTTCTCTCTGACAGCGGCAGTCAGAGAACATTCATTACAGAAGACTGCTCTAAGAAACTTGGTTGCAAATTGCTCGGAACAGAGATACTGTCGATTGGAATTTTCGGAGGACAGCAAAAGCAGCGCACATTCCGGCGCGTTGAAGTGTGTCTATTGGCAAAGGACGATCCGAAAACTCAATTCAAATTTGAAGCCTTAGAAACGCCTACAATATGCGAACAGGCCATTCCTTGTCCAGATAAGCGAATTATAGAGACTCTCCACGAGCTTTCTTTGCCACCGGGTGACGAATGCTGTTATCCCAATACAGCAGGGATCGACGTTCTGGTGGGCTCAGATCACTTTTGGGAGTTTCTAACTGGCAAGGTGACGAAACTGGGCGACAGGCTAACAGCACTCGAAACAGTGTTTGGCTGGGCAGTGCAGGGGCAAACGTCATTCCCCTGCAAAGATATCACTTGCGCCCATGCAGTCGTGCTAAGAACTACGGTTGCAGACCAACAAGTTGAGCCTGTTTTGAGGTGTTTCTGGGAGTTGGAAAGCATTGGAGTCTCCGACACACAGGAAGATACCTCCGACAAGTTTCTCTGGGAAGGCTTTACCAAGACCGTAAAGGTTGTTGATCAGCGGTATGAGGTGAAGCTTCCTTGGAAGGAGCAAGTCAATCTTCAAGATAAACGAGCAGTAGCAGAAAAACGATTCCGCCAGTTGAGGAAAAGACTGAACAGGATGCCTGCTCTAATGAGTGAGTACGATGTCGAAGTGCGACGCTTGGTGACCGAAGGCATAGCGGAGATCGTGCCCGATGAGGCTTGTAACGACGGTCAACATATTTACTATATGCCCCACCAGCCTGTACTTCGTGAGAGCAGCAGCACGACAAAGTTGAGAATTGTCTTCGACGCATCGGCTCATGGATTGGGAGCAAAATCTCTTAATGAGAATATAGAATGCGGACCAAATTTAAATCCAGAACTTCTTCGGCTGCCGCTGAATTTCCGACGCCATCGAATCGCGCTGGTGGCCGATGTGGAGAAGGCATTTCTACAAGTTAGGATGGCTCCTGAAGACAGGGATTCATTGAGGTTTTTCTGGTATGAAAGCAGCCCCAAGACGGACAAACCGCTCCCCAAAACCGCAGTGTTAAGAATGGCACGCGTGCCATTTGGAGTTACGTCTAGTCCCTTCCTGCTGGCGGCGACGCTGCGACACCACTTTGACAGTGTCAAAGACCAATACCCCGATACTGCTGAGCTTCTCAAGGGAAGCGTTTACGTCGACGACTTGCTGTGTGGCGCTGCCAACGATGAAGAAGCCGCAGAAATTTACGAACAGGCGAACGGCATTTTTGAAGCAGCCTCAATGCGTTTGCATAAATGGGGATCGAACAGCGAGAGGATGAAGTCAATTTTCCAGGAAAGTTGCCCGAACGAAAGGCCGCTAGGTCAGCCAGCGGACTTGTTAAAGGTGCTTGGTCTCACCTGGCAGGCAAACGAAGACATTCTCACTTTTTCCCTGGACCCGATCATTGAATTCTCCAAGGAAAGGATAAACACCAAGCGCTTTGTACTGCAAACAACGGCACGATTGTACGACCCTCTTGGATTTTTATCCCCATACACGATGAGGGCAAAGGCGCTATTTCAAGTGATTTGGAAAGAGACCCTTTCGTGGGACCAACTGCGCCAGGGACACACTCGTGCAGCTTCGAGAGAAGTACTGGATTGTGCGCGGCCTTCAGCTGGTGAAAAGTGTGGTGAGGTCGCGTGTGGTGTGTAGACGGTATAGTGCTTCTCATTTCGATGCACCGACTGGGCTCCTTCCACCTGATCGAACGTCCCAAGCAGACCCATTCCAGGTCGTGGGCCTGGATTTCGCCGGACCCCTCATGCTGAGGGAGAACAGTCGGACGCTGAAGTCATATATTGTGCTATTTACATGTGATGTGACGCGAGCCGTGCATCTTGAACTTGTTGTGGACATGAGTACTGAGCGTCTAATCCAGGCGTTCTGACGATTTGTGTCGCGAAGGGGCTTGTGCCGAATCATTTACTCAGACAATGCTCTTTCGTTTAAACGAGCCTCGAAAGATATCGGCATTTTGTGGAAGCTCCTGCGACACCCTGACACACAGGACCATTTCGCCAATTCAGGCATAGAATGGAAATTTATCGCTGAGCGGGCGCCGTGGTGGGGCGGGTTCTACGAGAGGCTAGTCCGTAGCGTGAAAACCGCGCTGAGGAAAACGATCGGACCTCACTGCCTGGACGCTATTGAGCTGTCAACCGTTTTGGCCGAAGTAGAGGCAGTGATAAATTCCAGACCCCTCACGTACACTTACGAGGACCCTAAGGACGGCGCCCCACTGACACCGGCTGGCTTCTTAACCGGAAGACGCCTAACTGCTCTGCCTTCGCCTGAAACACGAGTCATTGAGACGTCCGCGGCTTCGCTGCGTGCGCTCTGGAAGAAAAGAGGCCAGATCTTGAACTTGTTTTGGCAGGCATGGCAGAGAGAATACTTGGGGCAGCTGCGCTCTGCGTACGCCTCTAAGCGAACCAATTCCGCGAATCCTCGAGTTGGAGAGGTTGTTTTGGTCCGAGAGAACCGGCCGCGACTGCTCTGGAAGAGCGGGATCATCGCTGCCATAAATCCCGGGCGCGACGGAAAAGTTCGCTCTTGTGAAGTCAGGATGTCGCAGGGGAAAACGATACGACGCCCCGTTCAGCTACTGTACCCATTAGAGCTTTTCGAAAACGGAGAATGAGCAAGCTCATTCGGCGGGGCAGTGTTGAAACTTGCGTTTTTCTCTCCTTTTTTTGCTCCCTTTGTGTAAAGTGTTCGCCTGACACTAAACAGGCGCCTTCAGTAATTTATGGCCGGCGACAGCTCCTCCCCGGGCCACCCTCTGCGGGATGCCATGGGAGAGGGGCCAACGCCGGGACAAGCGGACCGCGGACCCCTCCGACCGGAGGGAGAAAAGAATGCGGGCAGACAGAACGAACGGGGGAGCCCCATCGATAAGCATGTGTATTTCCGAGCTCTTGCTCCCCTCTTAAAGATGTTGTATTTGATTCTCAATTGTTGTTGTAAATAAACGAAGTTATCTTAAAACTACAACAGCCGTAACGATTTGAATCAGTTACAACATGGTCTGAACATGGTTTCTCCCTCTGCGCAAGAAAATTTAAAAAAAAAATAATAAAACGCTTGAGAGGACAATCAGCATATGATCTATTCAGTTTTACAGTAAACCATGTGTACCACAAAAAGCGCTAGAAAAAGAAATGACAAAAAAAAAATGAATAAAAGACATGCCGATGGCTGACGCGTTTGTAGACACATTCTAGTCAATGCAGACAGTCAGAAAGACGCAATAAAAAGAACTACAGGTTAAATTAAACATTTTGTAGCACCTACACAAACATGAGCGTTTACATGAAGTTTTTGGACTGTCTACAAGCTTGTTCCCAGCGATAGCAGGTCCGCAGCACCGTGCAACCGGGTGCCAGCGCGCCGGAAGCCGTCAAACCAGAAGGCCCGAAGGCCGGCTATGGCGGAAGGGTCACATGATTAAATATGGTAGCACCCATGCGCTCACGCTATAAAGGGTTTATAGAACTCCACAATTCAAACAAAACCATAACAAGCATAGCAAGCAACAACACATCCCAGAATCCCACCTCAAAACTGGAGCTGGCCATATAACCATATCGTCCCAGACGTTTAAATATGTAATATCCTTCTTAACCATGGAAGAAGGAAAAAACTGAGGAGAGGCCCCTTGTATCTCAGATGCATTGCGAAAAACGTGCCGGAAGTCACATGCTTTTTTTTAGCCTAGATATGGGGCAAATAGCAACAGCGTCAGCGTTGCTATGGGGCAGCATGGCTCGCGGGCTCGCGGCGTCGGATGGCGCGGAGAAGCGCTCAGACGGCAAGGGCACACAGAGGAGTGCGAGGGGAAAAGCTGCCCCATGTGCAGGTGGCGCCACAGCATTTTCCGGTCGCGAACCGGCGTCGCGTAAAGTGACATCACGGCCTCTCCTCGTTTTTTTTCCTTCCTCCATGTTCTTAACTGACCAAACTGTACAGATACAATTCCATATTCATATATCCCCCGCACATACCTTATCACCACATCTTCCTAAAGGAGCCATTCTGCTGCCCATATCTTGCTTTGAAGGAGCACTTCCAGCTAATTATTGGTTGCAGGTTTTGTTCTTTGTAATACCGTGTAAGACACTGCTATCATGGACCATCCCCCCCCCCCCCCACTCGCTATTTGCCTACGACTCAAAATTTATAATTGAATTTTATTTCCTCAACTGCTTTGGTTCCAATTTTACCAGTCAGGCAATGTCCATGACATCAAAGTTAAGTCTAGTTCATGCGAGCGATGAAAAAAAAATGATATAACTGTGCATCTGTGCTTCACTTCAGCACAGCGTGCCTTAAGAACATGAATCACAACAAGCAAAGAGGCACAAGCATATAGTTTTCATCCCAAAATGTGACCCAGACTTCACTTTACAGCTCAGCTGTTGAAACTGAAACCAAAACAGGCAAGAAAGAAAAATACAAAAACGTCTTGATACTAGAAGAATGTGATAGTTAAAAAGATACCAAAAAGAAAACTGAATGCAGTATGGTGCCTTGCTCTTGGAGGTAGTCAAGGTCCATCCGAAAGTTCATGCTGGTTAAGGCATAAATGCCACTTTTCAGTTCCACAAAGACCTACCGTCGAGGGCGAGGCTCCTTATTTAATTTTAGTTGGTACATGCATTTAATGGTAAAGCTGGCTGGTGAAGCTGGCACGCACTTTCGAAACAACGGCTGAAATTTTTGGAGACCTCTGACGTACAAGGTCATCTACTCTTAGGGTGAACATGCAAAGAGGTGGTAGCTCTCTTCAAACTGCCGCTGTGTGCGATACGGCCACACCTTACAGCAATGCAGCGCAGGCACCGACGGACCTAGAGGTGGTGCTCCGCATGGGCTGAAACTTTGCTTCGAAGCACAGTCAGGTCGAACCAACGAGATTATAAAATAATTGCTGGAGTGGAAGTCTCCTATACCGGCCAATGGGCTGGGGTGAAGTCTGTGGCGGCCATTTTGAGGGGGCAAGAAGCAGCCTATACCAAGCAGTGTTTGCCGGTGTTGCCAGTGTGTTTCAAGTGTTTAAAGGATTTTTAAATTCTGATGCTATGTTGTAGGTTACGGGGTGGAAGCAGGCTCAAGCATTTTGGAGCAGCTTTGGGAGCACTAATAAATCCATTTTGAAGCAGCTTTGGAGCAATGAAACGAGACTTCTGGAGCATTTAAATCGTTTTGGAGCAAGTTTCTAAGGTCGAACGCCTCTGATAATTGCAGAAACCTACAATCTGATTCCTTTTTATGCACGTTCAACGCCTTTCCAACTTCACACTCATCTCTGACAAGACGAACGGCCAGCATACTAAATTTACTTGCAAACAGATATTTATTATGCTCCATGCTTCCTTCCCTTACAAAAATTTCATTTGTATTAAGCCCTGTGCAAGGTGCGCTATATCTTTGCCCCTGGTTCTGTGACATTGTTGTGTTCTGCTACATTTGATGGCAGAATATCAAGGCAGCCAGTTTGCAGCAGTTTTGGAGCAATATTGCATTTTGGAGCAGGATGGAGCAGGCAAAGCAGTTTGGAGCAGAACGGAGCAATTGGAGCAGCGCTTCCACCCCTGACTATCAGGTGAGTCATATTGGACGGTTCTGAATCGATTTGAAACACTTGGATTTTTAAAGATCACGACACTATACAAATACAAGGGCATTTTGAGGTGAAAGCCTCTAATGCCTCATCGTTCGTCGTGAACGGAAGTGTCTGACGAAACCGAAACTTGACCAAAGACACACTAACATCAATGAGGCCCAACTAATGATTACGAGTGCTAGTGGTGGTAATAATGAACCGAACTACCAAATTTCACAACGAAACAATGATTAGTTAATTATCAATCGTTAATCACAACTGCTCACACCACGACTGGTGGCGGCACCCAGTAGCAGCCGTCGCAAGGGTGCGCGCCTGATACAACCATCATCTTGCTCTGCCCTGTCATACTGCACGGCAGACTGGTGGCGGCACCCAGTAGCAACCGTCGCAATTGCTCAGTCGACGGAGTAATTGCGACGGCTGCTACTGGGTGCCGCCACCAGTCTGCGGGACCAACCACGAATGTTAGAAGTAATCCGTAGCAGTTGCGGCGAGAAATCGCCTCACCATTTTAGACAGTCAAAGTGACTCCTGGATTTTTTTAGCTCTGCTCAGTGCAAACTTCGCAGCTCAATCTCAAACCTTTGAGTGAAGCCATAGCAATGCTAATATTGCATAGTTGCGTAACCTACGTCGAGTATAATAGCACTGGATTAATTGCTAATAGAATCAGGACAACCATAGACTGCAATCAAGCAAAGGATCAAGCAGGCTTTCGGAAACTGTACTCTACTATCGACCCACCACCATAATCTAACCTAATCCGCCCCTTATACTCCCTAACCCACCATTAATGCATCTTGATGAAACCTTAATTCAACTTTCTCCACATAATCCTTCTTAATCGATCCATAATCCAAGTTCATTCATATATTATCAGACTTAACACGTCACTCCTGTGCATTACAAACGACTCCAATGTCTCACAATCCCCACACGAAGCTTCCATAATTTTCCTACACGTTTTTCTCAACACTGGGGTGCGGTGACAGCTTTTCTACCTAACGATCTGTATACGCTTCCCATAATAATTGCACGCAGATTCATCAGCCATCTATAATTTAGTACACGGAAGAAACTATGCTAAGCCTATATGATGATTATCGGCACCTACAGCCGCTCCGGGAATAACAGAACAGACCCAGAGCGTATGCGCAACCGTGCCATTTGTCTAGTTGCCAAAGAATTCTGGAGTAAAATTAACCGAAGATAAGCTGTCTCCGCCTTCTGCTTGCCAGCTCTTGCGGCTAACAGCTCGTTCCCAAAATGCTCGCGCCTCAGGACCATTTGGAAACCTAGCAGAAAAAAAAAAAAGCCGCTATATGCCTGCATGTACCGGCCGCAATGCAAGGTGCACAGCCACTTCGGAGTGAGGTTTAACGAACGCGATTCGTGAAATGTGACTCCTGGTTCCGTTTTCACACTGTTAGTACAACCGTAAGCCACACATGAACCAACAATATGTATCCTGATCGTGTTACATGCCGCGCATTCGAACAATCTCGACTTCTCCGTGCACTCAATGGCAGCCGGCTCGCATTTTTGCGCCTCTCAAAATGGCCTTATAAAGGCTTAACTCGACAGGCGCTGCTCCCACTCCAGCAGCTTTTTGTAACCTCCTTGGGTCAGATGCACCGACTCTTTGAAGAGAATGGCCAGGTGCTCGCGTGTTCACCCTAGATGTGCACATTTATGTCATAGGTATCAATACAGTATAATCTCATTATAACAGACCTCGATAGTGTCCAGGGTTTCGGTCTGTTGTAAGAGAAGTCTGTAGAATCCAAATACTGTTACAACAGACTTTGGTCTATAACTACGCATGAGTCTGTTATAAACAAAAGAATCTACAAGCAATGCCTGCCGACAACATATGCTTTAATCATTACTCAGCACTTCTGAAAGAAGTTAGTCAACTTTGACTGAACTGAGTAGGTAATGGCTTTTGACACTATTTGTGCCTCCAATAGCACAAGGCGATTTACTTCTTCGGGTGCAGCATTTTGCTCGAAGTATGATTTTAGGCCTTGGATGTGCTGGAGTGCTTCAGAGGTGGTAACCTTTTTAGGGACAGTGTCACCTTCGTCCTCTTCATCATCCTGCTCTTGGTCAATGGCAGACATTTTTCTGACTTGGGTAACAATCTTGTCATCTGTGAGCTGTTCTGTGCTGATCAATTGAGCATCCACGTCCGCATACTTTGTGAAGTCTTGTGTGCCAAATGCTTCTTGCACAGCTGCCCATAGTGCTGGGTCCGGCAGGTCTGGATCCTCTGTTAAAGGTGCTGGTGGCTCATTGTTGCTCAAAATAAATCCAGCTTTACGGAAGCAATTCTTTATAACATTTGCATCCATTTGGTCCCACAATGCTGAAATTACCTGTACGGCAAATTTCAAGTCTATCAAGACTCCCTCTTCTGCTGCATGTCATAGAGCAGGCGCTCTGCGAGCCGAGTGCGGTACCTTGCCTTCAGAGAATGAACAACACCCTGGTCTATTGGCTGTGCTTTGGAAGTTGTGCCAGGAGGAAAATATAACACTTTGGTGGCCTGCAGATCTGGTACTTGCATATGGCTCGAGCAGTTATCAAGGAACAGCAGCACATTCCTCTTCTCTTTCCTCATCTTGCTATCAAAATTGAGCAGCCACTTGTTGAAGATGTCCTTTTGTCATCCAGGTGCTCTTATTTGACTCCTAGTCTACAGGAATGTGCACTTTGCGCAAGCACAATGGCCTTTTAGATTTTCCTATGACGAGGAGCTTTACTTTTTCGCTCCCATCCATGTTGCAGCAAAGAAGAATGCTCACACGTTCTTTAGATTGCTTCCCTCCGTGACACGAATCTGCAGAGAAAGCGAGCGTCTTTCCCGGTCTCAACTTGTAGAAAAGTCCGCTTTCATCAGCGTTGAAAATGTCCCGCGGAGCGTAGCCTTCAAGCAGACCCAGTAGCGAATGGTCTTTCCAGTCCGCCACCACACTGTCGCCGACGCTCTCCGACTCGCCACAAATGCACTTAAAGGTGATTCCGTGCCATGATTTGAACCGGTTTAGCCATCCTTCACTGCATTTGAACTCCTCGTAGTCTAGAACGACGGCTAGTTGTTCCGCCCGTTTCCGTAGCAGAAAACCATTCACTGGTATGTTTCGAGAACGGGCGTCCCGTAGCCATACCAGCAAGGACTCTTCGACGTCCGGATACGAAGCCTCGCGGAATCGGAACAGTTTTGGTTGCAGATCGCCGGTCACTTGCTCGGTCAGGATTGCATCCTTGTTCTTGACGATCGTGTGGACGGTCTGTTTCGATAGGCCAAAAGCCTCTGCGACGTCCGACTGCTTCTTCCCCTTTTCAACTTGTTCGATAATTTGAAGCTTTTCTTTTAGAGATATTTGCTTCCGTTTTGTTGACTTAGAAGGCCCTGCGCTCACCGAATCGTCCGTATACATTCTGTCCACGTGCGTTAGCCAAGGTAGATGTAGATCCTTGCGTTAGCCGTCACACACGTGGGCACGGGCAGGTAAGGCTAAACAGAAAAAAAAACGCTGCAAAAGTCTACGGCACATTTGCGTGATACGAAACTAACACGAAACGACCCTGTTTATGGGCTCGCTGCTAAAATAAAATAACTGCGATAGTGATTCGAATTATTTGCTGTACTCTGTCCAGAAAGCAGATTTTAAGCTCTAAAAGCTCGTCAAAAAGCTCTATGGAAAAATCTACTCCGTTTCTGGTTTTCCGAACTGCGCAACAACGCTGGACGGCTGGATGGCGGCATGGGCAGTGGCTAGCACGGGCTAGGGCGCAAAGCGTAGTTAGTAAAGCTCCTCAATAAAGTCTCTGTTCGGTTTACTGTTTACCGAGTAGTTATTTCGGAAGTTGGAGCATGTGGGTGTGCAGATACACTGTTTTATCATCTTGAACCTCCTTCCAGCAGTTGGCCTCGCGAGGCCGTCTCCTATGTGCGCATGCCGCGATGTCAATCTGCCACGGACCAGTGGTGGGCCCCAGTGATGCGATAAAAGTAATTGTGAACAGCGTAGCGCTTATGAACTCCGCTGCTCAAATTATCATCTTTCTTGTATGCCTAATTCGTCGTCCATCACTGCGTCATGGATGATTCTAGCATCGTTCCTTCTCATTACCACCCGGTCGCAAATGCGACGAACGAAATTTCAAACAGCGGAGCGCGTGTATGCCGTGCAGCTTGAATTTCTTTTCATCGCCCTTGTACGTCGAAAAAGTGCTCTGAGAAAAGTTTGCTAGTGCTCCAGAGGTCCATAAAAAGGTGAGTGAGCACTGGATCGCGAAAAAGTACGTTCGCAGCAAGCTTGGCCAGTCTGGCTGAAAACAGAGGGCTGGTTGTCAATTATGTTTAAAGTCGGTCTCTGACTTTTTTTTTTTTTTCCCCCCGGTGAGCCGTGGCTTCGAGTTGAGCATCGACAGATTTACGTTCGGAGTTTATTGGTACGCAACAGCTGTAGACGGCAATGGCAAAATGGCACTTGCCATCACTGCTGTTGCGGTCAGTCACCGCGATCCGAGGACCATTTGAAAATAAATCGCGTTTGCTGCCAAAAAGTCCACTGTAATGAAGTGCGGATCCAAATTATCTTCAAACTTTCGTCCGTTCTAACCGAATGTCCGTTGTAGCCGAATCCGCAGTAAGCAAAGTTCAGTCAACGGAAGATATTGGAAAACCGACCAAACATCGCAAATCGGTATGCTATATCCGAATATCCGTAATAAACGGATCTGTTGTAGCGAGATTATACTGTAACAAAAAATGCTGCCAAAATTTGACGTCTATACTCTCCTTTAAGTGATCTTTTTAAACTCAACTGTGTCACAGATTTACGACACAAAATATATGCGGATGACTTAAAATGGCCAAGCAAGAGGAAGCAGCCCAGGGAGGACTGGATGATACTCATGACCAAGCAGGGCTACAGTGGTCCCCAACGAAATCGGAAAAAATTACAGACTGCATATAAATCGTTGAAGAGTCAGAAACGGCGAAAGCCAGTTTACAAGACCGCTTTCATTAATAGCACCGTCACTGTCATCACTACCGCTGCTACCATCAACAACAAAATGCTCTGTCATTATCACTTGATGCATCGTCATTGTCATCACTACTATCATCCTTACGCTAGACAAGGAGAATTACGAACGATCTGTTTTTCACAAACCCAGTGTGAAGTAGTGATTTGGGTGCGCAGCTGGGATCAGAGGGATAGTGGTTCGATTACCAGTGGAGACAGGTTGTTTTTTTTAATTGCCAGTGTGAAGGATGTGTTCTGATCACAGCTTCTGCGACACTTCCTGCTTACGCCAAGCATGAAGCCGCCTTACCACATGGTTATCTGCGACGGCATAAGGCTTAAAGGGACGAAACGGTGGTCAAAATACATATTGAGATTATGCTAGAAATGACGTCTTACCTTATAAAGCACATATCGAGCAGTACAATATAAAAGAAGTGAGGCTTTACAATTTTAATTTGGCATCGAAAATCGCATAAAAACTGAGGTCACATCTTGCAGAGAAACACAGCTACTATCATCGTGGTACCCCATGTGACCGCGTCTTAGGAATAAATCAGATTTTCATAAATATGCAGTTTTTTCTTTTAGGAGTGCTTGTTGTACTTTATTATATTCTGCACTCTCCAGTGTGCCCTTAAATAAAAATCACTGCTCACTAAATGGCGCCAGTGTTTTAAATTCCTTGGACACTAAACTTTCGTTAACGAGGGGCACATTAATGTGTTGCGACAGCCTTGAATGCGGAAACTCAAATGGACACTACTCTATACTTAAAATGTCTAATTACTGTCTGGTGGGTTAAATTTAATTTGTTTTCCGTACATCTTTTTTGTCGACCACCAGGAGCCACTGCGGTCGCTGCTCATGATTTCTAGTATCGGGCTACAGAAAAACTGGCGCATGCACCGATAAAAACTCTGTAAAAATTTTCTACAGCGTTTCTACCAAAACTGCCATGGCGCCGGACACTTTAGACAGCAATCTTTCCATTGCAGTAAAAAAATTTCATGCTACATTTCCACTGTTCTGTCCCTTTAGGGCCAAACAACAGACACCTTATCCAGTTAAGCAACGAGAGCATCCCATACCTCGCGCAAGGAAACGATCAGTGTCCTAAGCTTCTTAACCAGATGGACTGGCTGCTCGATCAGATAAATAAAATTCACCAAATGCTAGAATCCAAAAGGAACCATGAAAAACACTGGCCTACATAAATGAGGATAATGTACCAGCCTGCATGACTGACCCTCACTCAAATGAACCTTTTGTTACAGATCAGTTATAGCCAACTGTAGGTCAGTTACTCCTGTACATAAATTTCATGAGCAGTTGGAAAGCTGCTGGTATCTGATGTAGCTAGTGCATTAGGGAGACTGTTCTGTTCATATACTGTGCGTGGGAAGAAGAAGCAGGTTAAATGTGGACGTCCAAAAGCAAATTTCTCACATTTTGCGGCTCTGTTCATTTTTTTTGGAAATGTATGCCGAAAGTGCTGGTCAGCTTCATGGCCTTTATGAAGGTTAATGAAGGTTATGTCGAGTAATTATTGCAACAAATAATGTTTTGTTTTTACCTATGTGGGTTAAACTGGCCGACTGGTTGCTGGCATTTCTACCAAGGTGGCAGCAACCTTTGGACAAAAATACATCATGGTGCGAAGTGGTGGAATCTCTTTACGGCTTCTGGGTTTGCCTTGCAGCAGTGGCAGAACTCCTACCAGGTCAATAGTGACTGAGAACCTCGAAGGCTCCCAATGCGATTTGAAAGTGCCCGCGCATCGGGAACATGACAATGTGCACAATGAGATGACATCAAATTTCTTCAGACGCTTCTAATTCGGTTTTACAGATGCAAAAAGCCTGAACTGCTGCAAGAGAATTGCTGATTAGCATTTTATTGCGTAAGCAATAATACGCCAGGTTTCAGCCCGTAGCATAAACCCGGCCGGTAGCCACATGTGACCTTTAAAGCGACCGCAGATGGGGCCCCTCTTCAAGCCGTCGGGTAAACCCGGTCGGTAGCCACGCAGCGCCGCAGATAGCGTGTCGTTGCCATAGCAACACGAGCGACCGCAGATGGGGCCCCTCTTCAAGCCGTCGGGTAAACCCAGTCGGTAGCCACACCGTGACGATGCCGAGTGGAGGCGCTGGCATCGTTGAGAGGAAGGTGTTGCGCTCTCGCCAGATGTTTCAGAATGTGGAGAAAAGGTGGAAATCGTGTATAAAAACTATGTATTCGCTCGCTTTGCCCGCCCATTCGACATGCTATCTGATAAACAGAAAGAGAAGCTACGACTGCTTGCTGCAGCCAGGAGGCAACAACGGGCTCAAGAGACGCATGAAGAATGCCAATGGATTAATGGATTTAATGCAGTATTGCTTACGCAACCTACCAGGTTTAACTAAACCTAAACCCCCAGCTTCTTTTTTTTTCCTCTGACTGCAACACAAAATAGACCATCCTCAAAGGCCCACTGTCCACCCTCCGGTCGAAAATATTTTCTTCCCCGGTGACTGTGAGACTTTGCCCCTAGAACGCAAGGCCGCAAAATGTTTTTGACAAGAGCAACTAATAACGCAGTTATAGCCACCACAATCACCCGATTCTGTCATGCGTCTCTCCTTCCATTCCCTGGCAAATGTTTTTCACTCTCCTGCCCGCGGTCGTCTAGCCTCCGCAAGACAAATTCCCCTTCCTCCTCCGCGTTTAGCGGGTAGTGGGGCGTGGCACTCGCGTGTGCGGAAAAAAAAAAAAAAATACAGGCGAGGGAGCACGCGCCGCTGGATTTAGTCTGGCCGTGGCGAGGGAAAAGCGCACAGCGAGCGATAGACACCCATCCTTCTCCCGTCAGCCAGCGAGACGGACCAATGGACGTCGTTCTCTGGAAGTATGTCATAATTGTGGCTCGACGGGCCAGCGCAGGAAACGGGGAAGCTGGCTTCCCGAAGGAGAGCATGAGAGAGCTTTGATCTGTATTTTCGTTGCTTTGCGGCGCGCGTGTCACTGTAGCATTTTGCACAGACTATCTCCGGTAACTGATCGAAACACTGGGCTCCTTTGCTTAAAAGGTCCTTCCCTGGACAGTGGCCCTTTAAGGCTGCTGTTATGGGGGGCAGATGTATCGTCAGATCAACAAATTATTTTCTGCAAATAAACTGGCCGACTGAATAGCTGTTCCAATTAACTATCTCCTGTACACCTTCCTGAATTTAGAGGGGCAACAAATTTCTATGAGTTTGATGGTGAAAGTTGGTTTTGGCGCAGACAGACAAGCACAGGAAGGAACAAAGTGACATGATAGAGCGCTATCCTGTAGCACTCTGTCTTGTCACTTCGTTCCTTCCTGTGCTTGTCTGTCTGTGTTAAAACCCCCTTTCAGTAATGCACCAACTAGCCTACAAAAACATTCTCGCATGGAATGATAGTAGTGAAGCAGTGGTAGTCATTTTTGGTATTCACAAGTGTACAAAATATTTAATACGAGTTAGGGGGTGGAAATACTGTCCTCAAAGATCCTTTCAGATGCACTATACTAGAATAATGCAGCCCTGGAGGTATGCACTCCCTCTCGCCTCGCACTGTTCAGTCACACACAATGCTATCAAGCCAACTTGTAACCCCCATTCCAAGCAAATACTTTTGGTGAAAGTGCAAGCTCCACAGATGGCCAACAAAAAAACTAAAGAACCCAGGACAGAGATTTCAGCGAATCACAATGCATCTTTATCGTTCCAAATAGCAGCCCATTTGCCAAGCTCAACCATGTCCCAAATTTGGAACTTCAAAGCAGCACAATTTCTGAGTCACTCCACCAAATGCTAAAAATTGGGGTCCTAATATTTGCAAACACCCTGAGAAATAACAGTAAAGTACAGCCCTCGAAAACATATATTTGTATTTGCAACACTGTCACCCCATTCCGGGAAATAATTCTGCCAGTTTGAATTTACACACATATTTGTTTATAGAGAGCCTACTTCAACATTTGAAAAGACATGTCCCTGCGATATGAGATGCACTACTACATTGAAAAAAACCCTCTAGAATGGGGATTCTGCATAACTAATTCAAGATGTTTTTCTGGCCAGTCCTACAAAGGAAACAACTAACCTATCACCGATGCTGTTCCTCGACAGATCTGCAAACACACACTTCAGGCTGTCTAAAAATATGCTTAGTACCTGACACGTTTCTTTCTTGCCTCAAAAGTTGTTTATGCAAATCCGATGTTTGGGACGAGGTTCCTGCAAAAGCTGCAGTCTTCCTTGGTAACCCTTGAAGGGTCCATTCATGGCTGCTTGCCCGGCACTTGCCCCAACTTAGCAACAACCATGGGCATGAGAGCTCGGGTTTCAAGGTGCACTGTTTGACATCCAAAAGCAAACACTAGAAATGGTGAAGTAGGTGGACAACATGCCAGTCACCAAGGATCAACTGTGAGGCCTTTTGCAGAAACAGCAGCTGCTTGTTTCACTGGCATGCCAATCTAGCACCAGGAAAATGCTTTAGGCAGGCCTTGTGCAGACATGAGGCAGAAGTAAATTTTCGCAATACTTGCTTGGCATGTAGAAAATGGCTTTCACCCAAAAACACATTGCTTTATCTGTAGAAAACTGTCCACAACACCAGATCATTCAACAGGAGTGTGCTGCAAGTGCCTGAGTTCTGGTAAACAAACTCACCACACGTTCACTGTAGGATTTTTTTAGCTTTCCCATTTGCGTGGTCATCTTGACTTTAAAGTGGATTTCGTTTCCATCCTGCACAAAGCAAGAAAAGAAAAGTCTCCGACTGCACTATTTTCCTGCCGGAACTAAGTGCACATGGCAAAGTCTCGCACAATTCCCGCAAATACACAAGAATGCAAGCTTTTGGGACAAAAATATAGAAAGCTGCTTTGCTTGCACGCATGTTTCAAGAGTAGCAACTCATCAATAAAATGGCTACCACACAAAATGTGTTACATATAAGCTGGAGCATGCAACCCCACCTCAGACACTTGAGATTCAAGAATGAGCAGTTCTGTTTCACTTTTGAAGACGAGAACAAGGCCAGAAGCAAACAACACATCAGGTGTTCAGCCCCATGCTGGTTGTAACATAGGTGCCTGCAGCACACACCGAAATCTTGTAGTATGCATCTCTCATGCACTGTGTCCTTCGCACGAAGCAACCCGCATGACTGGCAACATATCTGACAGACTAGAATGTGAACACCCTTTGCCAGATGTCCATCTGGCTGGATATGCAATACAGGAGACGCTGGCACAAGTAAGAAGATTAAGAGCAAGTCCCAACAGCCCGTGCTTGGTTGCAGGTGCACATGCAGCAGACCTTGCTTCCTTCCCATGGCAACAAGGCCACTGATGCAAGTTAAAGGCGAAGGTTTCGAGGAGCTGTTTGTGTTCGCTTCCATGTGTACCAGAGTTCGATGAGAGGCCACACAAACTGAGAGTGGTGCGTATGAATGATCCAGCCCTGCAGCAATGCAAACCAGAGACTGGCACACATTGTGCAGTCCAAGGGGCACTGGCTCACAGGTGACAAAAACTTCCCGATGTCATCCAGCCAATTTCCAAGCATCTGAGAATGTTTCTCTTGCTAAGACAGCAGCTACGATTGATGCACACAACTAGGGGGGCACAATACGCACGTGGGAGAAGTAAATGCCATGCTTCTTCAGGGCTGCTGCTTAGGATGGTCAGGCATATGAGAAACCACCTCTTGCGAGGTAAATGTTTAGTCTTGCCTTTACCGCACTGCCCTTTCCAGTTACAAAGTAAGTCCAGAAACAGGCATGCTGGCACCTTGATGCCTTTCGTATTCTGGGTAGTAAGCTGCATTCAGTTCTTGTTTGGTTTTGCTCTATGGGGTTTAAGTTATAATTCACATTCTGTATTGAAAATCAATTTCGATTCTGTATCTTTAGTGTTATTCGTTCTCAGGTTTTATACTTTTTCTAATTCAGGGGTAAAAATCGGGCGTTATTTTTAGACTTGATAATAGGGGAGAAATAGGGTTTTTTTATGGAAATACTCTGAAATTCGGGTTTTATCGAGTTTAAATTTACAAACTAATAATTTATTCGATTTCTTCTAAACGGTGGGTAATGATTGGGGTTACGTTTCGGGTTGCTTTCTAGAAGGTATTTCATAATTCGGCGTTTCTGGCGTAAATAAATGCTGTGTTCTGCCTCAGTGATGTACCACGGTCAGTTTTTGAACAAGAAACGTTTTATTCACGTGAGCTGGCCATCGACGTTTTACGTCTTAGCATGCATAACCATCTGCATGCGCAACATTTCGGCTTCTATCTGAGACCTGTCTGGTCTCTGGAGGTATCTTAGCTGAGAGAGCGCTCAACCTCGCAGCTGCCATTAGCTAGCCACAAAAATGTCAACGCTGCATTTGCTAGCCTGGGGTAGTGCTAAGTTGTGTCGTTCCAATCGTCCATCAGTTCAACACTTTCATTTGTGAGGCTTGCTTCCAGCAATTACTGGTTAAATTCCTCGCAAAGCAAGCCTACATCACCCGTCACGGAAATAGAGGTCGGTAGTCATCAAACGACTGAGCCAGCAGCCGCTTCTGGAAAGGATCGAGTAAGGCACCCAGTTTCAACACTGTCAACTGGTTTTCTTTGAGACATTCGGTTTCAGAGTGCAGCCCCATTTTATAGAGATTTTCGCGCGAAATTCTTACTAATGTGGCACTGCTCTTATGTAACAGACGAAACACCTTTTGCTCGATTTCTTTTACTGATCATCGTGGAAAACTAGTTGACAGTCTGCTGTTGCTTGACGTTTACGGGGTTATCGAAGCTTGGCATCAGAAGGTTCCCGCTTTCTAGCATTTTCTGGACATCTGAAAGTGGGTGGACTGCCTCTGTCATTGAGACGGCCTACTCTTTATCAAAAAGTATTGCTCGAATAGATTCTCCTTCGGTGCTCTCATAAGAGCTTTCAACAAGTTCCGTGGCACAATTGTTCCAGAAACCGGGAAAAATTTGGTTTTACAAAAAAACGAGCAACCCTACGTATTTTGTATCGGTACTGGAAATACAATTTTTCAGAGTATACAGTATCAGTATGGAACATACTTTTTTTCAAGTACCTTGCCTAGCCCTGATCTTTATCTAGGTTACAACAGGCAGCAATCATGGAGGTTTAAACAATAAATCATAGCTGCATACTGGCAAACAATTTGCAATCAAACTGCCTTTCCCTAGTAGTTTCAGTAGCCAAAGGTTGTATGCGACATTAGAAACGATATGAGCCCACTCAGGGGTGGAAGCAGGATCGAGCATTTAGAGCAGTAAACCAAATTGAAACAATAAAATGAGAGTTTGGCACTTTCAAATTCTGTTTTGAAGAATGTTTCTCGTGTCGAACACTTTTAATAATAGGTTTTGTTCTGACATACGAAAATAAATTGACTCCTTTCTAATATATGTTCAATGCTTTGCTGACTACACCCACATTTCTGAAAAGAAAAGACAAACTGCCAAAACATGTACAGACATTCAAAATAACACAAATGACCTGAGGAATTCTTGCTTCTACACTTCATAACTGAACTAAGTCTGATGATAGAATAAAATGATGTCTACCACTTTAATGTGCTCAAGCATCATCACTAATTTGGAGTTTACATCAATGACTAGTATACGTCCGCTCTCTATCTTGTACACATCCTTTTTAATCCTATGCCTGTGCTGAAAAGTTCCAGGGCAGTGATCGGTAGTGCATTTAGAAAGGATAACTGCACTCAAGGGTAGCTAGCCTTTTCCTCCTCCAGATTCTTTTGCTTCACAGCATTCTGCCAGAGGCTCATATATTTTGACCAGAGCGACACTGCCGCTTCCTTAAACACGTTGGCGATAGGACATATTAGAGCACTGCGGGCTTGAAAATTGTTGCTTTGCCGGGTCCCGGCTGGGCTCGCGCTTGAAGTGGTGGGCCCAGGCCAAGCTGGGGCTAGCTAGTTACGGCTACTTTCGGAAATGAAGAAATCCTGGCGCTAAAATCATTGAAATGGTTTATGAATAAACAAAATCAGAGAAAAGACGTTGCAGTCAGCTCTTGCCCTGTGTGTCTGTTAGTGCTGTGAATCTTTCCTTTTATGAGTACTACACAGTAGATCTTATGAAGCGCTGCAATGCATGACAAACTGCTTGTTTACTTGAGCACGCGCTTACGAAGTTAAGTGCACAAAACATCTAGCGTGCGATTTTTCAGCCATCAGTGAGCCGCACTCTTGTATCATTTCCGTTTTGTGTTGCTGCTGGACATTTGATGCCCCATAAAAGCCACTGGAAAAGGACATTAAATCGACTGCTCGGCGGGCAGCAGTCTTCCCCTTTCACCTCAGCCTCAACACCCACCCCCCGGTTGAAAAGTCTATGCCACGAGAAACGCCATTGAATAATAGCGTATCACATTAGCAACCTTCAGGCATTCAAACACATATGATGATGCACAATAAGTTTATTTTTTTCCATCTCCATAATAATGTCAAGAGCTTTTCCTGCCCTTGATCACACAGGTTCCTGTGGTCGGGGGCAGTCTGTATGTGATTGAGCAAATAATTGACAATAAGGAGCCATGTTTAAAATCCACAGCTTTTAAACGTGCATGAGCACAAAAATCAGAAATTTCTTGACCAAACATTGCTTCTGCCGGTATTTTATGTGCCCTTCTCTATTCAGAAGAATATTTTGTCACATTTTTCTCCCACCTTGATTTGTTATGTACAGTCTTTGCCTACACGGCTCAATAGGTTCGCTTATAAGCATTGAAACGCGGCTGCTAGCAGCAATAATGGAATATGAATATAAGCTAGAGCAGAATGAGGGCGAAATTTGCCATCTACAAGATTTCGAACGCTAGAGTTGCTTTAAGGGACTCGTTACTGGGCTTAGAACAAAAATCCTAGGGCCGTATACTTTTGACAAAGACTGTACACTTACCTTAGCAATACTATCAGTCCTATTCAGGGCTAAAATAGGAGTGCGTTACCTCATAGTAGTAAACTGAGACATGAAATACAGTCACAAACAATGAAAAAAAAAAAAAAAAAAAACAGCAACGTGAACAGCATACCTACCATAGCGGATCCAGCAATTGAGACACCAGGGAGATTTATTCATGGCTGTTATTATTGGTAAGTATATTAACCTCATTTCGGACACAGAGGCTAGCACACGGGAAAGACGCATACAGAAGGTAGGTGGACAGTTCCTCGTGCGATAGCCAGTACACTAGCAACCAATAAGCTCAAATAAGCCTTGCTAATACAGTCTCGCGCTCTTCCGATAGAAAAGGAATACTGCATGAAGTCTTTTGAAAATCTTTTTTCTTCCATGTGCTTAGCATTTTTGTTCCGTGGAAACTGCGATGTCAATAAATACTAGGCCATTTATGATGGAATAAAAGGTTTGTTTTTTTTTTTTCCTTAACTGCACATTTTTAAGGAGTCTGCACAGACTGACTGCCGGGCCTAGGCCGGGCCGAGTCTGTAGCACGGGCCCGGTTGGAACCTGCTTCATGTTAGGGCGGGCTCTGGCCGCAAAATCAGGCCCATGCAGTGCTTAGCCTATATGGCTCTCACACACTCTTGAGAACAAGTCTAGTGAATGGCAAATTTGTGGTGTCATTCCTTTATGCTTAAAGTAGGCTTTTGTCTGATGTGGGCTTGATACACTTGCTACTAACAAAGAGGCACGACTGTGAAGTGCTTGCTTGTTTTAGCAGCTGAACCCTTACAACTTGTGGCTTGCTTTAAATTTACTTGAAAATTTGTTGCTTTCTACACTTTGCTAGCTTACTAAAACTTTTATATGTATTAAGCCCAGCACGAGGTGCATTATAACTCTGTCACAGCTGTGCTGGCTTTGCTTTGACAAAAGCAGCCCGTAGAGCGTGTACAGCTAGAAGCAAAATGAAAGGGAAAAGGGGAGCACGTGCCTTCCACGCTTTGCAAAGTGCTACCACCAACACAAGACGAGAATGGTTAACATGAAGGGTATGCTCGGAAAGAGCAGCCGACCAAGCTTACTTCGGATGAGTCTTTACCACTGATTCTTATCACCTGTCGGTGACAGCGCATTTGAAGCGTGGAGGCCACGCGCTCCCGTTCCCTTCAATAGTGATTCTAGCTGTACACGGAACTCGCAGCATGCCATTACCCTGCTGTACTTCTCATGGTCGCTTAATCAAACTGCATCGAATCACATTTTTGAAGGAAATACCATTAGCAGCCCCATGTGCAGCAAAAATTTTCGTACTGCTAAATTTGGTAGCAGAACATAGAGGCAGCCAGTTTGGAGCAGGATGAGGAAGGAAACCAGTTTGTAGCAGAATGGAGCTGCACCCCTACCCATTGAAGTTTTTGTATGCCTCATGTGACCAGATGCCTATTTGGGATGTGCTGAAACTAAAACTATGGGGGAGATCTCACACTGTCCATGAGTCCTGCACATCATTTGAAACCAAAGAAATTACGAAACTAGGTGGGCATCTTCCAAGTAACACAGTAAAGAACATAGTTAGAAATTCTCTGTTTGCAAAGCTACCTTTGCTGCCGAACTGCAAACTCGGGTGAACTAGCACTTCTGCAATTTTAATGCACTGTCAGCTATGACCAGTAATTGGCATTCATGCTGCAACAAACTTGGTGGCATTCACAAAAAAAAATTAGCCCCAACTCATTTGTCAAATGGCCTCACCATTGTGGTGCAGTGGTTAGGGCGCTCGACTGCTGTCCTTAAGGATGCAGGATCGAATTCAGGCCGCATTTTGATGGAGGCAATAAGCTAGATAGCCCTGTGCAATGCAATGTCAGTGCACGTTTGCACGTTAAAGAACCCCAGGTTATCGAAATTTCCGGAACCCTCCAGTGCGGCGTCGAGTCGCTTTTGACGTAAAACTTCATTACACCAAATCATTTGTCAATGAAATGAGCACTCTTGCCACCAATAATACGAATGCAGAACAGCATTTCCACCTTGCTAAAAATGGCACTCATATCAAGTCGCCAGATTTGTGGCTAATTCGACAGGGGGAAAACTCACTGTACTCCTCTAAACTTCTAAGAGCCCCAGAACCCCTGCAAATCTGCTGTGAAGTAATGCGAAAGCTTGAGCGTTGCTGCTGTACACGGTACATCACGCGCTCCTTGTCGAACACAACCAGCGTTACGTTGAACCCATCAAAATTCACCAGAGATCTATCATATGTTTACGGGAAAGGAAAGGCGCAGTAGCTTTAAACACTTAATCGTGCATCGCTTATATTTGCGTGTTTCCGCTGCCTGTCAGGCTATGCAGCTCATGCCAGTTTGGCAGGCCAGTTATTTATGCTCACTCGTACTCACTCGATGTTGATGAAATATTATTGTCACTCGCGGAATGTCGACACATCTCGCGGGCGATTTCCACCACGAGCCTAGAAAGGCTTTCGCCCGAAAAATGGTCGCGTTATCAGGATGTGAAGCATACAGGCCAAATAATAAAGTCGAATCCCGTCCTTCGCGGGCACGACAGAGCTATGAACACCGCACTCCAAAATACAGCTGTTTGGCAAGTGAGACAGCAATTTGTCGACTGAAAGCAAAACATCAAGCCCGGTCAAAATAATCCGCGTCAACCGTGGCGCGTTTGCGAGTGCGCGCTCGCCGGAGCGTTCGACCCAGGGGCGCGAAGCTAAGCCTACAGAGCACAAGGGAAGGCGGTTTGCAAGCACTCGGTTACGAAAATGCTCACCTGACCCACGACCTTCAGCTTGATGTATTCCGATGCGTTGTCTGGGCCCTCTGGCTTGGCATCCTGATAAGCAGAAGTGCGGCAGGTTTAATGCATACACAAGGAAGGAACAGCCGCAAGTGTCTCACCTGGCCCGAGCCGGCCATGACAGATCGCTCTCGGTCGTTCCCGACGTCGAAAAAGGCAAGACGATGACGCACGTGCACAAACGGCACAGAGCCTGCACTCTTATCGGAACACAAAAAGCTAAAGAGTCGCAGCTCCTGTAGCAACTACCGCAACGAACACACGCACCACGACAGCTAACTGCCGCCACAGCACAGTTATAATAGCCGCACAGTTCGGACTCCAAACACAGACCAAACAATTCCTTCTTTCCCCCAAGTGGCTCCCATGATGCCGCCACCATCGCGCTATTATTAATAATTAAATACATATTCTGCCCTTTGTATTAAAGCCCCTGGAAATTGGCTTTACTTTGTATTCGTATGGGGTGCCACCTAGCCCTTAATCCCCTTTCTCCTCTTTTCTTCGTTGCTTGTACTCAGTCAGAGCACTTTAATCATGGAGAACAAAAAAAAAAAAAAAAAATAGGAGGGAGTGTCGAGTGCCGCCAGCACAGAGGGAAGCAAACCATCACCATGGCATCACGAGAATTAGTCGTCACGTGACATGACAACCGGTAGTAGTGCGGGTAGGCAGTAGGCAGTAGCTGGTTTCGGTTGCGGTTTCGCACGCTTCGTACGAAACGCCGAGAGCGACATTTTCCTGTACAGTGCAGCGGTGCAGCAGTCGATTCGTGTAAACACTTGCGACTCGCAGCGATCGCGCGACCGTTTTGTCGAAAAGCGACAGTCGCAAAAGCATGCACATCATTTGTAACATGTACAGAAGCGCTATTTTGCGTGCGGTTCTTCCCGGTGGTAGCAATCTCTTAGTGGTGCACATTTCGCCACATAATCCTCATTTCTGGCTGCAACGTACAGCTGTGGTGTTGCGTATGAGATGCATTTGCACGCAGAAAATGTGTCGAGGTTCATGACAGTAACAAATCTTTAAAAGTGCTTGGAATCATTTGCTATGGTATCCATGCCATAGCAGATGATTCAAACAGTGCATGTTCAAATTATCTCTAAAATTCAATGCGATTACTTCTTCAAAGACATTTAAAATAGCTGCTCAACTAGTTTATTTGTATTCAGTTTGGTTTTCAGCACTATTCATATTTGATTCAGCAGCAAGACTATGCTATTCATAATCAGTTTGGTTGGCAAAACTACAATTTGCATGCCCCTCAGCACGTAATACCAGTTTCTCCATCTCAGTGCTGCCTATATTAATGAGTGCCTTCATGTAAATTGCAGCATACACTTCCTTTTCTTGACCTATGCCATTTGGTCTTCCTAGGTTTCATATGTGTGCACAGCTTTTGTCATTTCAGACACTGAAAGTAGCAGATGAAATCTGGCGATTGAGTGTTAACATGCAACACAGCTCAAGCTACTCAGCTGTGGCATGTACTGAAAAGAATTGTTACCAACTGAGACAGCCTCTACCAGCCAAATTTCAAGTGAAATATTTGTACAGTTAGTGTTAAGCACAAATAAACAAGAATTCTGGCACAATTGTGCTGCTGCTGAGGAAGAGTCTATAAAGTTTTCGAAACATTGCATGATATAAAATGACTATTCTAAGTACAAATATGTATATATTGGATGTTCTGTGTGGAATGAGTGTTTTATTCTTCTGTTGTAGTTTTATTTCAGTGTTTCTCATACTTAAAAACAATACAGCTAAGAGTAAGCACTGAAAAGTCGCGTCACTGCACGACAGAGTAATAGTGCATGGCCAGAGCGGTCAGTTGGGATCAAGAAATACTAAGCGCCCACTGCCTTTGCATCAGCTAAGCATCCCCACTTGTAGAGAAAAACTGTCTAGGGGCTAATTGTAAAACAGTGACCAAGTGTAGTGGCATGTCACTTAGTTGCCAGGACAGCATGCAGACTTGATGGAATTTTGACTTGTCTGTGAACATGAAATACTATACTTCTATGACTAGTGTACTTACCTACCCGAATCCTTTGCTTTGTTTAGATAACTATACTGCAAGCCCATACATCAAGTTCATCGTGGAGTGAATACACAGATCCTCAATACAATTAAAAGAACAGAAACCAATTGTAGTGGCATGTAAACACAGTGCAGTTCTCCGAAAGAGTCACGGCAAAACTGCACCTTGTGATATCAAATAAAATATCTCCTCTGAGAATTCAATATTCTTCTGAGAAAGAAAACTGTGCTTGGAACTCTGAACTGTCAAATAAAAGAAAAATGGAAGAAAGCGAGTGTGTGGATGTTAGGAGTCCTTTCCACGGGAGGCTAAATGCATTGCAAACCCAGATGTTTTATACTCGGTAGCTCGTGTAACAAGTAACGAATGCTAAGACAGAGAGGCAAGGAATGCAGCACTGAACTGCAAGATGTTTACTAGGTCAATATTATAATTGCATATAGTGAGAAAGCTGCTGGGTAATCTTGTCAATCCAAGAAAAATGCTTTTATTGACTGTTTACAGTCACCCGGCCTGTTTGAGACTGATTAAAAAAAATGCTGGCGATGCCCACCATCGAACCGTTTGAAATTATGGTTTCGTTTTGTACTTACACTTATTCCCTTAATCAACTGAAACTGGCAGTGCTTTTTTTCCTCAATGCTACCTATGCTTAAAAACCCATCTAATGTAGCTTTGTGTTTTGGATTGCTCATCTCACTGAATTTTATGTATTTACGGGCAGATATGGAGGCTTCTGGGTCATTTTACAATATCACCAAGCTGCAGGTGTACCGTAAAGAACACATTTCATGCTATGGCCAACCGCTGCAAGATCCTTCGTCAGGGAGTCTGTCTCCACAAAAGCATTGAATGTAAATGTATGGACCAGTGAGGCTTTACATAACTGCCAGAGGATGCATGCATATGTAATAGTCATTCGCAACTCATCCATATGTGCCATTTAGTAACTCAAATAGCATCTGCCTTGCAATTGAAACATGCCACTAGGATGCTACACGTGCTGACCATTTTATGCTTGTAATACTTGCTGTAATGCTAGTTGGTTCACACTGACCATTTGAGCGGCGCAAGGACATGATCACAGGAAAAGAAGATGGAAAGAAAGAGCGCTTTTCAATCCCCCTTCTTTTCCTGTGATCGTGTTCTTGTGCCGTTTTATTGATCATGTTATGCTGGGTTACTATTTCTTGAATGCGTAACAGCGCCCTCGCTTCACTGCCACTGGAAGGTTCTAGTCTCTGCCTCGTTCAATAGCCCTGGGTTTAGCTCGCCCCACCAGATTCTGCTCGCCTGAAGAGCTCATGCTGCATGATACGTCATCCTGTCCCATGTTAGATGTGTGTAGGTTTCTATATGCATTCCTGATTCTATTATTTTTTCTTTTTTTGCCTGTGTTTCAATGTTACTTTTTAGACGTTTCCAGGATCATGCACACATTCCTGTGAAGCTTTGTGGATGCGTTCCTACCTGCGCTGTAGTGTGTTCATTTCCTTCTCTGCCATTGTCATTTCCCTTCATTCACTCTCCAGGCCTTTGGGCTGCGTCGAATAACATTGGCCAGCACTACTGCTTCTTGTGTGCCTTGTTTTTGTGCTTTTCGTTTCCACTTTGTTCCCCTTAAAGCTGGATAGAAACTAGTCCATGCAGTTTCACACTTGGGAGAACCTGCCTGCTTTAATGCGAAGTCCCCAAGTAGACAAAAAGGGGGGGGGGGGGGGTACTGTTGTAATGCAGCAGTGATACACAGTGATATGCACAACATATAATAGTGATGATCGCACCTTGTAAACTAGCAGACAATGCTGTTTCGCCTTTGAGCAGTGTGGATGACCATATTACTGGGTTCTTTTCTATCACAAATTGAATAAATAGATAAGTTGGCAAAGCACTACTCTTGCTCATTCATTGCAATTGTGTTTTCTTCATGCATGCAGCCTTGTACTGTAGTCTCACTTCTTCACACTTGTGCAGTGTTGCATGTGGAGACAGGCTCTGTGGAATTTTCCATACAAAGGGGTCCTTGCAATGGGTATATACAGTGACAGCTTCATTTAGGGGAACATTATAAAAATAGCCAGCGAGCTCAACAGGGAAAGAGAAGTACATTGCTCTGAGAGGACACATAACATGCTGTAAGGTGCTGTGTTCCAGAGTCGTGAAGCGCACTAAGCTTTCGGTCAGTCCGAGATTGCTAATTAGGTACATGCTGACGCAACTGCATGAATTTTCACTTGACAATCATATCTGTGGAGTACTTAGAAGCACTCCATAATTTTAGGTGTGTGTAACATGGCTTTTTTGAGATTTCAGGCTGTTTGTGCTGCCTGATAGTAATGCTGCACTGCTCTGGTTGAAGCCAGGAAATTCAACAAAGCAAAGGATATTTTATCCAGATTTCTGCACGCTATACCATGAACATAAAATGAGTGTTGCATGTCTGTAGCAGCAAGCTTAAGCTGTTATATGCATATCCCCAGTTGTAGCATCTCGCATCCGTTACCAGTATAGTGGTCTTTGAAGCCAGAAAATAAATGTTTATCCTCCCCATTTTAGTTCTCCTCAATATTTGGTTCTTGCCAAGTAATTTCCATTTTTTTGCTACACTAAGCAGCATATCATTACTGAGTGCGCGGTAGAAGTAGGCGGTAGGATAGTTAGAGAGGATACCGGTAAGCTGTCTAAGGAGACGAAAGATTTGATTAAGAAACGGCAGAGTATGAAAGCTTCCAATCCAACAGACCAGATCGAATTGGCCGAGATATCAAAGCTAATCAATAAGCGCAAGGTGGCCGATATAAGGAAGTATAACATGGAGAAAATTGAGCATGCTGTAAAGAACGGGGGAAGCCTTAAAGCGGTAAAGAAGAAATTGGGCATAGGCAAAAACCAGATGTATGCGATAAGGGACAAGGCGGGCAACGTCATCACTAATATGGACAAGATAGTCAAAGTAGCCGAGGAGTTCTATACAGATCTCTACAGTAGCCAAAGTAGTCAGGACCGTAATGAGATTGGCGTCAGGGAAAAACAGTCAGACGTTCCACCAGTGACGAAGGACGAGGTCAAGAAAGCACTAGAAACTATGAAAAGGGGGAAATCAGCTGGAGAGGATCAGATAACTACAGATTTGCTGAAGGACGGGGGGGATATCGTGCTAGAAAAACTGGCCACCCTGTATACGCAGTGCCTGGTGTCATCGACGGTACCGGAAGCATGGAAGAATACAAACATTATCCTCATTCACAAGAAAGGGGACTCTAAGGACCTTAAAAATTACAGACCAATCAGCTTACTGTCTGTTACGTATAAGGTATTTACTAAGGTAATCGCTAATAGAATCAGGACAACCTTAGACTGCAATCAAGCAAAGGATCAAGCAGGGTTTCGGAAACGGTACTCTACTATCGATCATATCCATACCATCAATCAGGTGATAGAAAAATGCGCGGAATATAACCAGCCCTTATACATAGCATTCATTGATTACGAAAAAGCATTTGACTCAGTTGAAACCTCGGCGGTGATGCAGGCATTGCGAAATCAGGGGGTAGACGAGCCGTACGTGAAAGTGCTGGAAGATATATATAGTGGCTGCACAGCAACCATAGTTCTGCATAAAGAAAGTAACAAAATTCCCATAAAGAAAGGTGTTAGGCAAGGAGACACAATCTCCCCAGTACTATTCACAGCTTGTTTAGAGGAAGTATTCAGAGACTTGGAATGGGAGCAGTTAGGGATAAGGCTAGATGGAGAATACCTCAGTAATCTGCGATTTGCTGATGACATTGCCTTGCTAAGCAACTCGGGAGATGAACTGCAAATAATGATTGATGACCTAGACAGGAAAAGTAGAAAGGTAGGCTTGAAAATCAATATGCAGAAGACTAAGGTAACGTTCAACAGCCTCGGGAAGGAACAGGAGTTTACATTAGGTAGCGAAATACTGGAAGTAGTAGGCGAATATATCTACTTAGGACAGGTAGTAACCGCAGATCCGGACCATGAAAAGGAAATAACAAGAAGAATAAGATTGGGATGGAGCGCATTTGGCAAGCACTCGCAGATTATGACTAGCAGCTTACCGGTATCGCTCAAGAGGAAAGTATACAACAGTTGCATCTTGCCTGTACTCACCTATGGGGCTGAAACGTGGAGGCTAACCAAGAGAGTTCTACTTAAGTTGAGGACAACCCAGAGGGCTATGGAACGAAAAATGGTAGGGGTAACATTAAGAGATAGAAAGCGTGCAGAGTGGGTCAGAGAAATAACTCAAGTTAACGACATTCTAGTGGAAATTAAGAAGAAGAAATGGACATGGGCAGGACATGTAGTGCGAAGAGAGGATAACCGATGGTCGCTGAGGGTAACAAACTGGATTCCAAGGGAAGGAAAGCGTAGCAGGGGGCGGCAGAAAGTTAGGTGGGCGGATGAGATTAAGAAGTTCGCAGGGGTCAAGTGGATGCAGCTAGCACAGAACCGGGTTAAGTGGAGAGATATGGGAGAGGCCTTCGCCCTGCAGTGGGTATAATCAGGCTGATGATGATGATGAAGCAGCAGCATTTAACATTCTCAAGAAGCATGTTTATGCAGCTCAAGGCAATGCAAGGTAATGTGGTTGTGCGACAGAATTTTACCCGAATTATCATGCTGTAGAGGGTTGACACTATCGAACCTTCACGGTTTAGTCTCAAGGAAACTTGTTTGAAAATTCATCTTGCTCAGTTGCAACTCATTATTTGAATTCATCTTCCCTCAGTGTGATCAAGGGCCCTGCCCTGATAAAAATGTGCAAGTACCTGTATATAGTTGTGTCATTGCAACTGGAAGAATGTTTAGCCAGGTTGAAAATTCTTTTCAGATTGTACATTTTTTTTTTCATTCTGCACCATAATATTGCCCAATTCATTTCAGTCTTATAATGGGCCTTACCATCTTCCTTAGCCATTAATTTGGTGGCATCTTGCTCGTTGGGCCAAGGATAGAACGACACAAGTTGATTACACGGCATGTGCTCTATTGGGACATGAATCTCGCCTCTTGTTTTTGGCTCAGCACCAAACCCTCGGTACCCATCATAGATATGTACCCTTTTAAGAGAGACAAAAAAATTAACAGTTTTGTCGGCTCACCATCATGATGCCCAGCACCCACAACATAACGATTAATCAGAACAAGACGTGGCACAGACAAGACAGGCTTGCTATAATCTAGCTATAATTGCAAGAATTATACTTCATGAAGAATCAAGCCACTGAGTGGTGCCGATGCTTCTGTAGTCACATCAGCAAGCAGACAGTGGATATCATTTCATTAATGCAAAATAGTTTCCAGAAAGGTCACGTCGCACCCAAGCCCGTTTTCAGGCACAGTACACACGAGCCACTTATGATGGACACGTTGCAGGGACAACGGCGTGCATGCATGGTCACTACAGGGAGCGGAACAAACACGATTACCTGCACAGATCGAACTTTATTTCAGCATTCAGAATGCAAGATATGTGTAGTGAGCTTTTCAAACGAATCAAATCCTTGTAGGCAATTTCAACCACGAAATAATTAAGAAGTAAAAATTAAAAAAAAAAGAAATGAATCAATGAGAGCAGGAAATCTGCAGTAAATAATAGGTGCATGTTATTGCCATTACGAAAAGCATTTTCTTTTTTTTTTGGCTGTTCATAAGACAATGAGGGAAATGTATATTGCAGAAAAATGCCGCTGGTCAGCTGTTCACAGGATTTCACGTGACGTCTGAAGTGCTTACATGTGCAAACTGCCTGTCTTGAGAGTACAAAAGCTTATGAGATGTTATTTTCTGCATATACCTTTGGTTTTTCATTGTAATGCACTTCAAAGGACTGTGGTAGCAGCCCATTTCTTAGCAAACTCAGTCTGAAATTACCTGCTCCTTCTTATACCTCTGCGACGCGAACACTTGTGATCCTCATTGAGGTTTTCAGGAAGCATTGAAGCATCCAGTGCTGCACGGCTGTTTTGAATGACCACTGAGAAGCTTCCTTCGTGTGCGTTAGGTGACATCGAGGGTGGCGACGCCCGCTCTCGGATGTGCTTCAAAACTCAAGAGCGCTCAGAAACAGCTTCGATCCAAGCAGGCTCGGGCACGATTGCACGAGTTGAATGCAGATCGAGTTCAATGAGGATAGAAAGTGTTTGTGTGACCGTGTTACATACCTTCTACTCATTAATTTCTGCTATAAATATGCCTAAAATCTTTGCTCCTTGAGTCATACTTGAGAGTACCAGCATTCATCACTCTCATGAAGTGTTACTGCATGCAGCTTAAGGCATGCCAGATGTAAACAAATGCCTTGTGCCATGTATTTGCACCCCAAGGTTCACACTATGCTCTGTGAGCCGCATGATAAAGCTGAATCCATAGAGCCTTACACACTTTCGTGCAGGTGGTTTTCTACTGAGATCTTGCTTGCAGGTACTCTTCCTCTTTATTATTATGGCTTACAGTGCGTTTTTTTTTTTTTTTTTTTTTAATGAGAATATCATGAGGTCTGTCCTGCACAATGTGCAGAAAACTTCCATCCTTCTAACCTTATACTGCTCCAGTGGGGAAACTGAATAACACATAAGATTGCATTTCGTTTCAGATTGTGTCTGTACTTTTCTTCCTGTACCATATAACACTGCCCAATCTATTACACTTGTCCTAAAAAATCTTACACACCTTCTTAGCTTTCTCAGCCATTTCTACAGTAATCGTTCCATTCACAGAACAAGAATGCGTTGTTTTTTTGTTTTTTTTTCTCGGCACTAAAACTTGGTTACAAGCCCGCCGTGGTTGTGTGCCCACAACTCATACCTATATATAAAGAGGCCAAGAACACTAGCAACAATGCCGTCCGCGCACGGTTGTAATGAGAGCATTCGGAGTACAACGATTAATCCCAATAAACACATCTGTCGAGACATCACACGAAGCAACGATAACAAGCAACCATCACAAACATACTTCACGAAGCATCAAGCAGCAGATTGGTGCCGGCTTCTCGACGCTTCTCCGTGCAGACAAAATTGTTTCGCGCACGTAAAACACAGTTTTCAGAAAGGGCACTTCACACCCACGGCAGTTCTGAAGCACAGCACATACACGAAACACGATTGATATCAGTGATCGGCACGTAACACGAACAACATCGTATGCTCGCGATCGCTACAAGCACACGAATGAATGCGACTAGCACAGCTCAAAATTCATATCAACATTCGGAAAACAAAGCGTGCGCAGTGAGCTTTTCACTCGTAACAGATATACTTGCAGGCGATTTCCAACTTGGCAAAACCGCAGACGTTCCGAACGTATCACTTTCGCTACACTCCTACTAATTGTGGCTGCTATGAAACTGTCTACGCGCACAGGGAATTAATTCACTGCGGGGAGCTGCTTCCTGATGATGTCCGTGAAAATCCTGCAGCAATAAACACGTCGAGGCACCGCAACTGTGTAGCAGTAGTAGTACATCTTCCGTAGGTTTGTCGGCCACTCGTCAACTCGGTGCAGGCCAACTCAGCTGGGGGAACTGTCACTCGATGCTTGTGCACATGGCAATCCAAACTTCCAAGTCGCTTTGAATAATCGTAATAAACGAGCAATAGCGACATGAAGTCTATCTTTCATCGACGGGCACCGTCCGCCTAGGCCTTCTTTCGCCTACGCTCGGTCGGCGGCCATCTTTGAAAAAGTAGGAGGAGCTTGCGATGCGCCTCCAGAACGCATGCGACAAAAGTTGAAGTTCGCGAACTCTGTGCGGCAGCCGGGCGGAGGACGCATGCCTCCGTCCGCCCCATTGTTAGGACCTGGCGGATGCGTTCTCGAGCGGACGGGCGCAGCGCCCAAATAGTGACCGTACAGCGGCCTTAAAGGGGCCCAAAACAGCCATAGCAATACAGTTTCCCGATGCCTAGTATGTGAAAGAATGTCGATGTAAGATAACCTTCCCGCAAAAATTTTTTAAATGCGGCATTTGGAAGCAGAGTTATTTGCAATCAAATTCTGAATATCTGCGCCTTCGCGGCTTTCCTCCTCTTTTCAACTTTTTAGCGCGCGCAAAGGCTGGCCCTCCTCCAAGGCCTCGCCCACTGACACGTCACAACTGACGCATCTGCGCTTTTACTTTTTTTGCTTAGCGCCGCACGCCGCAACTTCCGTTTTGTCGCTCTTGCTTGCCGACGCGCCGCCGGAGGCCTGTTGTCGTCTGCTTCATCGTCATCGCCCTTCGGCGCGAACTCGCAAGTTTTGTTGCCACGCCATACATCCCTGCCGTTGACCTCACCTTTGATTTTGTGTTACGTCGTGTGCGCGACGGGTGCAGGACAGTTTTGGGCTAGACTGGTCGCTCTCTTGAATTCGCGAAGGCAGTTATCGAAGCGCTGAATTGTTGACGGGACATGAGCGGGAGGTTGTTACAGTGTGCAGTCCCTGACTGCGAAGGTATTGCTAGTGACGGGAGGAAAAAAATTCTGCATCAAGTGCTTCAAAACGCCAACCTCTGGAAACAGTGGCTACAGCTCATCGGATAGCCAGCATCGGTGAACAAAGCGTTTATCTACGTTTGCTTTACCAGGATATTTGGTTCGCGATTGGGGGATCCCAACAAGACTGAGTCTGCGTGAAGGAGCGGTACCAAGGCTGTTTCTTCCAACCCTGCCGGTAAGTGTAAAATGAAAAGATTGTGATATTAGCTTTAGACGCGTTATCACAGTAGTGTGGATTTTTTTTTTTTTTTTTTTTTAGCTCGGGCGATCTTGCTCGGCGTTGTGGCATGCATATAGCAAGATTTGTCATGATCACTGTGAACTACACTGCTCAAAATAAACCAGTGGCGAGCTTACGATGGGATTTTATTTTTTAATGTTACGCTAGTCGACCCCACGCACAAATGCACCCATATAAGCCGTATACTGTCATAGTCGGGGTTCAGCAGCGGATTCTTCAACGGCGTGTACTTATGGGGGTCGAGTCCCTTCTCGGTAGTCATTCGCCGAAGTCGCTTTTCGAGCTCGGGGTCCATAATATCCGTACCGCAGCAAGAGCATGAGATGTTAGCGAAAGACTAGAAATTCAGAATCGAGATCGCAGAGAGCGGTCTTCCGGGCGTTGCGGAGGGAAACTCTCTCGTGCACCTTGCCCGAACCGCCCGAACCTTGAAACCTTCGTGTTTAGGCTCCTCTTGCGTTCGACTATACGATGTCCCTTCGTGAAAGATAACGATCGATTGTAAAGAAAAAAAAAAAAGGAAGGGGATGAGGAGAATGGGACTGCGTAGTTGTGCGCTGTGGTGTAGTTTGTCAGCCGCGGTTCGGCGTCAGCTGACTGCAACGGAGAACGCGCGCGCCGACAGGAAGTAAACAAACTCTGTTCGGTGCCCGATTATTATCGCAGCATGACTCCCGCCCTGTAGCATTTTTTTTTTTTTTTTTTACGCCATGTGGTGTTTGTACAGAGCGCACTCTGAAATGTCGCGCGAATGGAGCCGCGTCCAAGTTCACCGACCGAGGCAGCTAGGAAAGAAACACGTGAAACCGAGATGGGCGTTGATAAGAAGAAAGAGAAGAAAGGAGGGACACTGTCAGGAATGAAGAGATGGAAACAGAAAAAAAAAAGTGCCAAGAGGCTTCACCCTTCAGCAAAAAGGGGGGAGGGGGGGATCGCAAAATAAACGTTATCACTCGCGTGAACTGGCTTAGTCGCTCAAAGTTGTGCCTCTTTATCCCTAAGCGATCAGCTGCCGATCGGAAGTGTAAGAGTTGGTTTTGACAGGAGTTATACACAACTAGATTTTTCCTGCGGAAAGGGCGGGGGGGGGGGGGGGGGGGGGGGATAAATCGCAACAAGGGAAGAGGACTTCTCCAAATGGCTCACCGACAGCAATAAAAGCAGGAGCCTTCTCCGGTTCCTAACGGAAAATAATTTGCACGGGTTCTTATAATATGCCTTATGGCAAGCTTGCGTAATAAAAAAAAAAAAAGAAAATACAGCGCGCGCATGCAGTAGTGCAACGATCGAGTGACACAGTTCGGCACAATGTTACAAGTGGCTCACAAATGCGTATTTATTTTTGTCCCAGATTTTCCAGGAACAGCGGGTGCAGATCATCAGCCAGCTGGATAGAATGGAAGTGGACCTCGCAGGAGATGGGCGTTGCGGCTCCCCGGGCTACAGCGCCAAGTACTGCACGTTTGTTACAACGTTGTTATCATTCAGACTGACCATATTCTACAATGGGAACAGGTAAGAATAGGAGAGGTAAGGCAATACTGCGATACGAAAATTGGCAAGCTGCAATTCCTATTAACTGTGTGAAGTCAGCTGCAGTGCCCAATAGTGCGAGCATGGGGCCTGGCCTCAACTAACGAGTCTCAGTGCAGTCTTTAACAAAAGGCGCCAATTTCTGCATATTATTAGGAGAAATTTATTTCAGCCTCACCAAGAATGCCCTTGGCAAGTGCTGCTTGCATGTCTATATATAAAAAGAATCAAATTAATCATTATATAATACAAACAATTGAATTACAAAATGTTTCATCGTTGCAAACCATTGGGGAAGAGGTACATTTGCTGACATATATTATTATGTAATGAAGTTTTAATTTCATCTATCTACAAACTGCCACCCAGCTATCTGGACATATTGCAAGAGCAGCAAATCGCCCATACAGCACTACTTTGATGCTTGGCGCATTACTAAAGATGCATGCAGTTGCTTGCTTTAATAATTAGGGCGAATACATGGTAATAACATTATTCTATACTGCATTTACTAAGTTAAAAGCTGTGAGCAAGTCAAAGGGCTGTGAAGCAATAGAACCATGGATCCAGACAATCACAAGTCTATGTTGCTGCCCTGGGCCAGGGTAATGATGACCTGATCATCAGCATGTAGTGCAGCGTGTTGAACCACATATGCGATAAGCGTGATGGCCATGATAGACCATACAGCAAATGCCTGCATTAGCTCCTTGCAAACAGGCAATGAATAGCAGAGGTAATCTGTTTTGTATAGGTTTTTTTTTTTCTAAAGTTTTTCACTTTGATATTGTTTGGAAGGTGCACGGCTCACACTTGTGGCATTTGTCATTCAATGATAAATTTAAGAGATAGGTAATGCAAATAGAACTTCACGGAAAAAACTTTTTACACATCCGCACATTACAGCATGACATAGCCAAGAAAGAAACCCATAATGAAGTGAAGAAACCACATAATGTAAATGTGAGTGCTGAGACTGCGAGATTAATTTAATACTGAGGCAGCTTGGTTATAACGCCAGTAAGAAACACAAAAACAATGGGATGTTCTATACTTTCTTATACTGACAATTGTTTGGTCAACAACACCTCTTAGATTTCTTGTCACAGTAAAATAGCAGTACAAGACCAGGTGTCTTTTAACGAATATGTTGCTAAAACTGTTTTCAACTGCAATGCAGCAGCTGTAAGCAGGTTCAGCATCTATGATTGACTAGAATACACACCAACACTACCAACTCATCAGTCAAATATATATATATATATATATATATATATATATATATATATATATATACACACACACTCGGCACGTTGTTTTTCCTTCCACTTTGCATTTAATGCTCTTTATTCCAATAATCATCATGAGAGGAATTCCTGTAAATGTCAACAGTATAAACATAAAAAAAAAAATGTTTGCCTTGCACTCGCAGACTGTTCGCTCCTTTAAATGCTATATATATATATATATATATATATATATATATATATATATGTATATGTGTACATTTTTACAGATTCATGTGCTTTCAGGAAGCTAAACTGCATTCTCATGAACTCCCTGTTCCTGAAGGACATTCGACAACTCTCCCCTAAAGCCCAAACATCCTCCCTTGAATCATTTCATAATTTGGTCATCAGATTTGCTCCCAAATCAATTGCATACTCGGATGATGGGATGCAAGCAAGATAAGTTGAATGGAAGAGAAGGATACGACATTATTTTTTACTCCAGTGCCAGTACGCATTCCAACTTTTCTACATTGCATATGCAAACAATCAATCCTTGCATGAAGCATTTAATGTATGTTCATAATATTGTCATTGTAAAAGGAACAGAGGCCAGAGGAAATAGAACTCAGTAAAAAAAAAAATCAGAAGTTCATCTATGAAAGCCTGTGCTTCATTCGCACCTCCTTTCGATTCTTCAACTTGCTAATTAGCCCAACTAAGCAGATCGCGTTTAGTTAATGCTACAATAGCCACTACGACCAGCACTCCCCTTAGTACAGTGCTTGATCTGGAGCTGTCATGTTATCAGGCCAGGTAATATGAGACCTTACAATTACGACTCACAGGAGTCAATTCTGACGTCTGCCAAAAAAGGGCACCCACTATGTCAAGTGAATCCCAACTCCTGCTCAAAGTATGCACCCAATGAGAAATTTTCCACAATCCTTCCATCCTGACATTAAATACTCTGCTGTAAAATTAGCTGAACCTATCTTGTGTCTTTCTCTTCGAATCTCAAGACTGCTGCCATGTCAAAGGTAGTTTTCATACATTTTGAGGAGACTGCGGTGCACACTTCTGACATTCTAAGAATGCTTCATATAATATCGTAAACACATATTTGCTAGCATGGTAGCACTAGCCATTCTATAATCCCCTTCCATAGAAAAAGTGAGACAGGAGGCTGCAGACTGCACAGGCCATCTAAGGGTCCTCATTGGAAGTCACTGCTCTTATGTTAGAATAGGCAGATGGGATGACATAAAGAACGAAGTTGAGGACAAGCATGAAGCGCAGGCTGAAAAAACACCTCGTCTCTTTTGTGCTCCTCATTTTAGTGCAGTCCCAAGACAAAGGCAGTTTTTAAAGAACTGGAAGTTATCAGCGCAAGTTTCCGACCACTCTAGAACCATCTCGAATGTCCCGAGGCTACTGTATTGAAGCTGCAAGAATGCTCAAGGTTCACTTGACCACCTGAACTAATGATGATCGCTAGAATACAACAGCAGGGAGAACACAGGTGATTCAAGATATGATGTTGTATATAGCCCATGTCATACATTCATTTTGCTGCTTGGAGATCATTGCATCACATTCTTAATTCTAAAGGCACTGAACATAGTAGCTAAATCAGAAGCAATTTCTGCTGCAGTGTTGTGAATATAATGCATAATGGTTCCTTATGGTAGCCTCTTCTGTATAATTTTGCTGGTAGGCAACAAGAAACACATTTTTTTCCAAGGTATGAAAAATTAATTCATATTTACCTTCTTTATAGGTCACATCTGGCTGTAATTCACTTTAATGAAAATTCCTCAAGGCTCCAGGCACAGACAAAAAAAGGAGATGACCGCTGGAAAGTAAAGATGGCAAAAGCAAGGAAAGGACATTTCAGTGTGGCTCCAGTGAAAACGCAGCCTACGTTTTGTATGTTCAAAGTTTGTTCTACTTATAATATTACACGAAAAACTAAGTGCACTGTTGTAATCTCGATAACTATTTCTTGCAGCGTACGTCCACAAGCTCCTCCAAGATGTGGAGAAACGGTCTGAGGGCTCTTCGCACAGAGAGACAGCTGCAAGCACAGCTTCAGAGCGTCACTTTATGACGGATGCCTATGAAAGACCGTCAAAAGAAGAACTGATTGCTGCTCACAGACACAGATTTGCTCTTCACAATGACTAGTCAATTACACAGTACAACTGTCAGTGTGCTTAACCTAAATGCTAAACAGACGCATCATTTTTTAAAATTACACAGCGCAACAAACATAGGACAAGCGAGTAGACGGGAACAGCGCTGACTATCAACTGCATGACTTATTGAAAGAACACTAATATATACAAAAATGCTCTGACAACCAAGTGCGCATTTTCGCAGATAAAACAACATTTTAAGTTTTATCTACGAACATGCGCACTTGGTTGTCAGAGCATTTTTGTATATATTCGTGTTCTTTCAATAAATCATGCAGTTGATAGCGCTGTTCCCGTCTACTCGCTTGTCCTATGTTTGTTGCGCTGTGTATTTTTAAAAAATGATGCACCAACTAGCTCAACTCACAGTTCTTTTGAGACTGGAATCAGCGCCGCAAAGCATTGGCCACTGGAGCCAAGAAAATTGTTTCAATATATTTGCTGCGGCTGACAATAGCTGGAGCGCAGTTTCATATGACTTTTGTTGTCTGAGTGAGTGCAACCTTGTACCCATATCTCTGCGTTTTCCTTGTGGCTGCGGCTAAGCAAAAGTGCACACAAAACATGTTGCTGTTTGCTTATCGCGGCAACTACACATGGTGTGCGACCGCTCGCAGGCCTTTCAAGTATTATATCAAAGCTGCCGCTTGAAACAAAAGTAAAAAAGGCAGAGCAACTGTGGGTTCAAGGTGTGTAAGGCTAGATTGCGAATAATTATGCCAGTCAGAGTTTTTGAGGCCAAACTAGAAGTAAATGGAAATTTCAAGTGAGCCGGCTTCACAAGTGACCATGTAACATCTCTCTTTTCATGGGCTTGCTGTTCCCAATCCGTTAAGCTACACAGTTTACAAGACAACAGTGTAATTATGCTGATTATTATTATGTGCGCGAAATGATACAGTGTTCTTAGCAGCAATTTAAACTGCTGAGCGACTCAATCAACTTCAGATTTTTTTCCTCCTGTCGACAGAAAAACAAATGCTAAGGTAGGAACAAAAGGCTACTAATACAGTAGCTTGACGAGGTTTTTACCCCTGTTTGACATGGACGACAGACAGTCATATTTTTACAGTGATCTGCTAGCGAAAAAAAAAAAAAAAATCAGCAAGTAAAAGAAATGTGCAATATGGACAGGTGCTGTGTCGGAAACAAAGTGTGAGAAATGTACATGTATTTACATTCACTTGCCACTGACTCTTGTACACACTTTGAGTATCTTTAACGCGCAGAACATAAAAGAAAGACATGGTGACAAAAAAAAATTATATAGTGTCACATACATTCGAATGTACACCGGCTCAAGCATAAGAAACAACAAGGTGGTCAGTTATAAAACTAAGAAAGCACAGTTTTTCGCCGAGGAGAGGCAAAAGGCAAAGTCGTTTTCTTTGTTTCTTCGGTGCGTCCTCATCACTGCACGTCATATGAAACCTTGCAAGGGCCAGATACAGCATGCGTATGCTAATACTACATGTTTATCGCGGCGGCTTGTATGTATACCTTCCGGCTCTACCGCTCAGTCGGTTGTGGTGAAACTGCGCACGGAGCTTTGGTTTGGTTTGGTTTGTGGGGTTTAACGTCCCAAAGCAACTCAGGCTATGAGCGACGCCGTAGTGGAGGACTCCGGAAATTTCGACCACCTGGGGTTCTTTAACGTGCACTGACATCGCACAGCACACGGACGCCTTGCTTTTCGCCTCCATCGAAAAGCGGCCGCCGAGGGCGGGATTCGATCCCGCGTCCTTGGGAACAGTAGTCGAGCGTCGTAACCACTGCGCCACCCCGGCGGGGTGCACGGAGCTTTGATATTACGGTAAACTTTGTTTACTCGTAGGAAGTTAGGTAAGGGTGCTTAATTCGTTGCTGCTGCGTACAATGCAAACCCGCAGTCTGTACCGGGATCGGGGCCGAAAGCCGCCAACGCCGGCGCACGATTCCGCGGGTTCGCGCACGGCCGAGCCAGGTAGGCGCAGTTGTCTTAGGTAATTTACTATAAGGCAAAAGTTTATAACCTACAAACTCACTACGAGGCAAAATGCAACCTCCGTGAGTAGTTTCACGCAATCAAGTCAACGGTTAAGACGGTAGGATTTTAATAGCCGCCACAGTAATGATGCATCACAACAATGACTAACTCATTGCACCTGTGAAACCGTCGCTTATCTGTGCGCTATGTTCAAGCTAGTAAACACATTACTTACCAGCGTATGTTGTCGCCTTGACTTGATCCGAGGTGCGTATTTTGGTTTGGTGGACACAGGAACGGAGCAGCGGTTGCCTCCGAAATTTTGCTGCACTACGTAAGGCGCAGTGGATTGGGGCCCGACATTTAAAGCACCGACTTAATGCTGTAAACCTGTAAGCCGACTTCGAAGTTCATTTCGCATGGGCGACACAAGAAACGAGAACATTCACAGGCGGAAAGTGCCCCGCAAGTACACTGCTAGTACAGTGAACTAGAATCACTGTACTGCTAGTAACTGAAACGAGACCGCCGCTTGCGACTGCGCCATGACCGCGCCGCGGACCTTGCCGCGATTGCGATTGCCGTGGTGCCTGCGCGAAGGGCAAAGATGCGCGCGTGCGCGCGCGAGACCGGAAGTGCAGGAAAAAAAGCTTTGAAAGAATGTTTCTGTCTACAGAACATCCTAATTTTCTTTCCTGATAATTAAAAGTTAAGCGTATTTCAATTTTTCTGGCATAAGCGATAGTTTAATGGCTGTGTGACGTCGCAAAGAAGCAGACCAATAGTCATTCGAAAACGCATGCACGTAGCAGCGTTGCACAGAGGAGAAGGAGGACTGGCAAAAGTCGAAGGAAAGAACGCGCCAACTTTCGAATGGGATTGTGGGACCTGCACTGCGCGCAGACGTGTATTATTGCGTTCCAATGTGTATCGCAGCATAATCTAGCGACTGAGATAGTTTGTGAGGAGTGCTCGGGAGGTGTTTGTGGGCCCCTTTAAGAAAGAGCGCGCGCTCTTTCTTCGGCCTTCTCAATCGCCGCGTGAACAATGGGAACTTTTCACCTTGAGTCACGCTCTCCGCCGCCGCAAGGGGCGCGACCTGCTCACTGTTCGCTCCGCATCTGCTTCAGTGGCGGCGGGTGGCTTTTGCCTGGTTTCGCGCTGTCGCCCGCGGGTTTCGTGGTGAGTGCAGACCCTAAATGAAAGATTACAGAAGGTAGATGCTGCAGCGGCATCCTGTCAGCGTGCTACACACGTTAATGGAGTCTTTATATTAAAAAACACTGTCGCTCAGCAAACGCTCGACAAGCATATGACATGTATTGAGGCATGGTATCTACTTTTGTTCATTTTAATCTGAATTTTTGCCCAAGCCTGTACAAGAAGAAGATGTATAAAAAAAGTGAATGAGCAGTGATCACATCGAAGTTTCTTCAAGGCAAACATAACAGCAACAATGGCAAAACCGTCTTTCAGCGCTAGATGAGAAACCATCGAGGTAACACCGAAGATGAAAATAATTTTATAAAAATGTAATGTAAGTTGCACAATGCTTACATGACATAAAGTATTAGTAGTATAACGTCAGAGTTAACGCTTTTAAGTTTTGTTTTCAATTGTGCTATAATTTATAGATCAGCAAATGTTTTATGTTGTATTATAAACATTATTTTAATTTTGCAAATAAACGTTGGTTTAATGAAATGTTTACATGATATCATGATTATTTCATGAAAAAACAGGAAATCTATTTCAAGCACTCATTCCTAGCAAAATTTTCTTTCTTTTTCTAGTATGTTTTTGAACTAACAGTTCCTTGTAACTGTCTGTGCAGTAATGCCTGCCTTAGAGAGCAATCGCTGCCCCATTATTTTGGCAGATAGCATTGCTTATTACACACTCGCCACTGTTACTCAAGGGACACTCCTCAATAATGGATATAAAAGCTCTTCTCTGTGCTATTTATTCAGAGGTGACTATAGGAGTTGTATGTCGCGCTGTATTGCGCGCCTAGGCACCTAGTGTCGACACCGACGATATCATTTCAGCTCTGCTGCAATCAGTAACCGAGGAACTGAAAGAAGTGATGGTATCTCCTGTCATCCCATTACCCACTGTCACGTATTCTGGTTTAGCTTACGTCGCTGGATACATTGTGAAGTTAATCAGTGACTTCGGGTGTGACGCTTGTGCTATCCTTCTTGAAACCAGCGAAAGAAGCAGCCCCATGTACACTATTCTGCGAGGACAAGATTCTATCGGACTGCATTATCCAAAACCAGAGTTTGTAGCTCTCTTGGACAAGGTTGTGTCTTTTTTTCAAAAAGCTGTCGTGCACCTACCACACACACGAATGTCCTTGAAGTACTTCAAAGCTTAATCCAGCCAGCACTTGAGAACTCACCTTTGCTGAGTTGCCCGGAAGGCATTGACAATAGCCAAGGTCCGCTTCTTTAATATGTGAGAAATTTCTCATATGCTAAGAAGGTGACAGACAGGAACGAAAGGCCAGCTCCTTATGTGCACAAGCCGTCCAGAAAGATTTTGAGACTTCAATTTTCTAGCCGCATGTACCGTTTTGATGAATGAGTGAAATGTGTTAACTTTGAAGGACATTTTTTTTATTGCTTGCTGCTCTTTTCAATTATGCGTATCTGTTTATGCCCATTTCGATCCTTGATTAAATGTTTTTTTTATCACTGGTATTAAACTGACTACGACTGTCTGCGTGTGCGTCAGTCGCGAGACTACGTATACATCTGCTGTCTTTCAACCTACTCTTTTCAATTATGCATATCTGTTTATACCCATTTCCTTGGTTAAATGTTTTTTTTATCACTGGTATTAAACTGACTACGATTGTCTACGTGTGCGTCAGTCGCGAGACTATACGTATGCATCTGCTGTCTTTCAACCTACTGATTTGTTTTAAACGAAGCTAGAACAGCCCACTTCACTAGACAATTGAAATTTTAACTGTATGCGAAAATTTTTGTTCCTTACTCTGAATCTCAGACGTGCTATGAATTTTCGTCAGTGCCTCTTTTGCTCTAAACAAAAACGGCAGCGGTTGACAGAATACTTGGAATATCCACCGAACAGTTTGTCATGCACTAGCGTCAAGTCGCGCTATACCTGCTTAGAGCTTTCAAAGGCACACTGCATAAAATGGTACATATAGTTTTGTGAAAAATTTAGGGGCAAAAAGTGTTGATGTAAGTGCACCCGAAACTTCATTCGACCGTGCGCGACAGCACTGACGAAGGCGCGCGCGCTCTCGCGCGCACGCGCATTATTGACTATTTTATTGCTCATACACGCTCATTGCTCATACGGCTTCTTCCTATAAGCCATAAGGGGTGAAATATCAGGACCTGCCGGTTGCAACCGATGCGGGCGGAGCGAAGAGCGAGCGCGCGTTTCCCTTGCGCGTCAACGGCTGTAGCGGAGGAGCAGCAGTGGGGCGGTGGCGACCCCACCGAGGCGCGGCGGGCGGTGGAAACAGACCCCATTGGAGAGGCCGTAAGAGAAGAGAGAAACGCGCTCTCCCTCGAGACCGGCCGTGGCGGGAGGCGCCTACTTCCAGTCGCCACCGCCGCGGCGCCACCGTTCAGGGACAACCGCGCGCGGAGAGCTGCGCCTGACTGCGCTTTGCGGGAGGCGTCGGCGTGGTAGAAGCCTATTATTTTAAGTATATAAGAGCCCCGCTTCACACAATTTGGCAACAAGAATTAGTATATACTGTCATGTCTAGTGTGACCATGTCAGCACTTAGCGCTTCTCGGCAAGGATGTATACTGGAGTGTACCCCGAAAAACTTATAGTGACGGTGGTTGAAGGCCAATCGATTGGAGAGCGCTCATTACCGTGGAGTTGCATTCGAATCCAGAATGTTCAATTGGGGCAAGTTGGTAGACGTTCCCGTGTCTTTCTCGTTCTTGTCTATACCGTTGTTCGCGCTGTTTTACGATTCGAATCCAGTTGTTCGTCACATTAAAATGTGACCCGGCTGTGAACAATTCGAAGCTGTTCAGCTGCCATGGTAGCCTAATGCCTAACCACTTAATTATGTTGCGAATTCCGTGTGTCATTTTCATACCATTTAGTCATTCCTGCATACAGCTTTTATACACAAATTGATATCAACCTGTTCTAAGCTGCCAGCGCTATCAAACAAAAAATGTCCCACTATGAGCAACCTCTGTGAAAATGCTACATGTAACCAACTTTCCTATCTCATTGTGACAAATTTTACGGTGGAAATATGAAGATGTTTATTAGGTTAAATCTAGATGATAACCTGGGATCTTCGACTCAGTTGCAGACCTTAAACTTTGTACGCCAGAACGCTGTCCGTCATGGCTTCCCGCGTTTTGCATGACCGGACAAAGTAAGCACGCTTGATAGAGCCGGTCTGCCTCAAGGTGCTACGTATATGCGCCGAAAGTTTTTATTACTATTTTTATTGGCTGCTCGTAAACCCATACAATTTTACTGGTTCGTAATTTTCAATGGAAGAACGGGCATCGAGTGTTGCTGTTGTGAAACTCTTAGCTGTGATCACAAGAATGTTCACGCGTCAGAGCGCAACTGCAGCTGAGATTCAGCGAGCAGCCGAGTACGCTTATTTAATGGCCACACAAAAAAGGAAGAAAATTACCAATCGCAGACAGAAAACCTTTCTTGAGAGAGGTTTATGCCATAACATCGCTCCACTGTTGAGTTGACATTTCCAGCCCAGCTCGCTATCAGTGGGGGCAGCAACTTAACGATATCTTGCATAGCGCCTTAGCATGGGCACGACCATTATTTTTATATATTAGCTGCAGGTACAGTGTACAGTGAGAAAACAATGATGAAACCAAAAGTTTACACAGCTTGCTACTTCGCCGGACCTCTTCAGACTTCATCATCCTGTGAAGGTGCTCGTAAGCTGGCAAAGCTTGATTTCTTCCTTTGTGGGGTACATCAAGCCTCCATTGTCCTTGGTTTTTATTAACCTGTAACTGGTCCAGTTGACTCATAATTCCTGCAACAGGCTCTTGCACGACTGACATGTCGCCTCAAAACCATTACCAAATATCGCTTAAATTAAGCAACAACCTGGTAGTGATAAACAAAACTTGGGGTTCTTAAGTCTCCTTGAGGAGCCTCGTTAGAGTGCCCGCACTTTGCTACCTGCTTATTCACCGTATCCAGTAATTGCTGCCTCTGACGCATATCATTAGAATGCAGCCTTAAGCTGCCGCATTATATGAAATAGCACCCTACACATAGCTATATAAAGCCCCTCTTCACCGAAGCCGTACGAACGTGCCCTATAGGAGTATAGTGCCTGACTTGGGATCTAAGGGTCCCGCTTTCAGTAATTCCCATTTCACCCTTACATCTTATTGACTCTCTCTGGTTTGGCAGCTCCTGCCACATTGAGCATGTCATGTGTTCTCATTGCGCCAAAGGTGTCTGGCCATATCACCAACTAAAGTGCCTTTTACCAGAGAGGTTTTTTTTTTTCCGACTTTCCGCCGACAGAGCGGGCGCCGGATTTTCTGTGGAACGTGGCTTTTCAGTTTATCGCATCGACTGAAACAGTCTTAAGAGTATAAACAAATGTTGTATACACAGGCTCCTTTGCTTGCAAAACCACTCAGACTAGCGCGGCAAAATTTAGAACAAATTGTATGCTTATATATAAAAAAAAACGCTTCGTACCGTTTTCTGATATGTCCTCATCGTGGTGCTACCTCAGCTTCTGGTGCTACCTCATCGTGTTCATCTGCTTCACAACACATCGTTAAAAATCCTAGTTCACTGGCCAGCTCCCTGATAACTAAATAGGTTAAATAACGTGACGGGAACGCAGGAAAAGAGGACGACACAACTAGTGCGGTTGTGCCGTCTTCTTCTCCTGTGCTCCCGTCACGTTGTTTGCACGGTTAACCAACAAGTCCAATCTGCGGTCCCTTGTAGCAAATTCAATGGCAGCTGATAGGGCATTATGCTTCAGCATCTGGACTTTTTAACCTCAGCGCCGCTTTCATTTCAGAGGAAGCGAGTGCATTTCCACTCCTCGCTGCTGTGTTTGCCTGAAGCGAGCTCAGCAGATAAAATTAGAGGGTCTCTTAGATGTCTCTTAAGCGGAGGACGGCGAAAGCCTACCCTTCTCCTATCATTTGCCTCTCATCGTTTGCCACAGTTCGTCATTGCAAGTCGTCGTTTGATATATTGGTCGTTTCTCAGTCATGATGAGTCTGCCTGCGTAGTCATTGTAGCCCTTATCACTCATAACTAAGCACGTTACTCATTTAGAATCAGCAGTGGTCATTACATGTCGTTTCACATATTGGTCATTTTGTAGTCGTTAACAGTAATGATGAGTCATGCCTAGCTATAGACATTACCACACATCGCTAAGCACTTTTACTCATTTCTAATCAATTGCGGTCATTACATGTCGTAGTTTGATATACTGGTCATTACAAATAATTTTAGTCATTATTAACCATTATTAGTCATTAGCATTAGTCATTACCTCTATCAATGTCTATAACTTTTATTGATAACCTATCACCATCAATCATTTTCACACCAGTGCACAGATGCGACGCACAGATAACAGGCACAGCTTCTGCGCTTAGATTTTCGCTCCATGAGCCTAGAATGGCTTTCGCCTTAGAAAACAAACGCATCCAGTCTCAACGTTAACATGCTTGCACACGCGCACACAAAAAAAGTTTGCGTTTACCACGCAGACGCGAGGCGAACGCGCCCAGAAAGGAAGCAAACCGCGCGCTCAGAGTCGGCGATCCCGGCGGCGACGTGTCCCCGAACAGTGGCGTCCTCAGCAGAAATAGCGGGCGCAACTGTAAACTCCCCAAGGCGGCGCGACGCAGCAGGCCGCGCCCAGTGCGCTTCCATCGAGCGGCCGTGCAAGTGTGAACATCGGTTGCTCTCTGGTCGCATGCGACTGCCGGTCGCGCGTCCTTCGCGAGTCGCAAGTGTGAATAGAACCGACGTCCACCCGTTGCAAAGAGCATGACCGTGACATCATCATCATCAATCCAACCCAAGAATTGCTGGGGATGATAGTGTGGACCGATGTGGATCGCAACGAGGCTGTCCCGCAGAGCGCGCTGTGTCCTGTGGCGCCATAAAATCCCTTGATAGTATGAACGACTTTCTGTGATGGATGGATGGGAAAACATTTATTTCATCGGCTTTAAGAGGTTCAGTTTGATTGCTGGCCGCGCCAGATGGCCGCCAGTTGCGTCCTGTCGGCGATCTCTTCGGCCCACTCAGTGACCCGAGCCTGGATGGCCGGGTCCGAGCAGCGCAGCACGGCCTCCCACTCCTCCAGAGATGGAGCTGGCAGTAAATCGGCGGGTAGCGGATAGGCCGCGCACCCCCATGTAATGTGGTCTAAAGTAGCGTCGACGCCACACTCTTTGCATTCAGGGTCAACCTGCTCTTTGAATATATATGAATAAACTTTGGGGCAGGGGAAGGAGCGGGTTTGTAGCTGGCGCCAGAGTATCTTCTGGGCCTTGCTTAATGAATTGTGTGGTGGAGGGAAGATGCGCCTTCCCAGGCTAAAATGGCGAGTTATATCATGGAACGAGAGCAAGCCCTCCCTCGCTCCCGCGGGAAACGAGGTGCTCACCGCCCGGCCGACGAAACCTCGGGCATATTCGTGAGCCTTCTCGTTCCCGGGATTGCCCGAGTGAGCCGGAACCCATACCAGTTCTATCGTCCTACCAGGGACTGGACGGTAGCTTTTAAGGATATTCCTGGCGGCAGCCGACAGACGGCCCCTCCCGAAATTCCGTACGGCTGTTTTGGAATCACTGACTATAACATCTGCTTTGGTAGAAGCGATAGCCAGCGCGATGGCTGTTTCCTCTGCAGCCTCGGAGGTTCTGGTGCGCACAGTAGCTGAAGCTAAGATTTTGGTAGGCGTGGACTCACGGGCCCCAGTCACCGCATAAATCTCGAAACCGCGGTCCGTCTCTTCATATTCGGCCGCATCTACGTAAGCAACCGAATGGTTTCCTTTGTATTTGGTGTGTAGTGCACGTGCGCGTGCTAGTCGCCTGCCTTCGTGGTGAATGGGGTGCATATTCTTAGGGAGGGGCTTGATAACAAGCTCCTTCCTGATTGCTGTGGGTATTTGCCTGGGATCGTCCGCCATGGGTTCGGCATTGATGCCTAGCCTCAGCAAGACTAGCCTCCCGGCTTTGGTGCGCGCCAGTATGGAGTACTGCGCTATTAAATGCGCTTCCTTGAGTTCATCAAGTGTGTTGTGCATTCGAAGAGCTAAGAGCCTATCGGTTGAGGTGTTTCTCGGTAGTCCTACTTTCTGTGAACTCTGACGCCGCCCCGCGCACCATCGCAGATCTTCCTCTCTCACCTCTCCCATCGGCGCTTTTCTCAACAATGATTGGCTCCGCGGGCCGTCGCCGGGAAAAGCGCGCGAAAAGTTAGCTCTTTTTGTGTTTTCATTTTTCGTCGGCGCCATTTTTGGGGCAACCGCAGTTGCTAGGACCGAGTGACCGAGCTCCCTAGCATTCCGCGTTTGCACTTCGCGCTATCCGCGTTGTTTTAGTGCAGCGCTATGCCGAGTCGCTGCACATTTCAGTGCACAAGCCGGCATGAAAAAGGCTTCGTTCTTTTCGCAATTCCGAGTGGAACGAAGGATATCATTCGAAGGAAAAAAAGTGGTTCAACATCATCGGCCGTAAGAACTTCACGCCGACGAGGACTGACCACCTCTGCAACGTACTGTGCATTTCTTCCTTGCAAGCACATCACAAAGCTGACAATCTCATTTATTTCACTGATCATTTTGCACCGTTATGCGCGTTATTGTTTTCACTTAATGGTTCCGCTCAACGCGCTATAATAGCGACTGCTGATGCATACAATGCGCATACAATAGCCGCTTTAATTTCTGAACATAGGTCTCGCTTTTCAACGGTAACGCCTGCAGTGAGAGAGATTATTAACTCATTAACAGGCTTATGTCGAAGGCGCCTGTACACGACTCGTCGCAGAACGTGTCCATGAGAGTATATATCCGCACATCAAAATTTTCTCTCTTCAGAGCCTCGAAATTTGACCTCCTCCTAATCTGTCGAAAGTTGGTGTTGAACCTAATTTGAATATGGCGAATTCAGTGGTTACGTACAAATTGCGGAGGGTCTCCCCAGAATGTAACCCCAGGAACCCCCGAAGTTTGACCTCGTCAGAATTTGACCAAAGTTGGTATCCAACCTAATTTGCGTATGGTGAATTTAGTGGTGACCTCCAAACCTAGGTGGACCATTGCCAAAATTTAGCCCTCTGGACCCCCGAAGTTTGACCTCGTCAGAATGTGACCAAAGTTGGTGTCCAACCTAATTTGCGTATGGCGAATTCAGTGGTGACCTCCAAACCTAGGTAGGTCATTGCCAAAATTTAGCCCTCTGGACCCCCGAAATTTGATCTCATCCGAATTTGACCAAAATTGGTGTCCGACCTATTTGAGTATGGAAAATTCAGCAGTAACCTTCAAATTTAGGAGGGCTACCCCCGAAATTTTGCCCTCTGAATCCCCAAAATTTGACCTGGCCCGAATCTGACCGAAATCGGTGTCTATAACCTAATTTGAGTATGGCCAACTCAGTGCGCGCATGGTGACTTCCAATTTTAGGTGGGCCTCCTTAAACATTATAGTTAACGGGACGTCATGTCCATTGTTGTAGAGTAGAGCAGCCGTCGGCCGTACGTGGTATAGGTCTACTGTGTGCAGAGAAAATAATGCTGTTTGGTCTTGGGTTGATTAGGAGTATTTTGTACGTGCGCTCGCTGTCGCAGTTATCAACATAAGGCCTGTACGTTTCCCGCATTTTGTCACTAAAAGAGCTGAAAGTGTTCTGGGTCACGTTTGTTTACTCCAATCAAAGCAAAAGCATAAAAAAAAATGGTCATACTAAAGTTAGGGTTGCCACCAATTTGGATGAAATTCGGACCAATTTGGATGTTTCGGTTGTCGAGATGGCCAAATTTCGGGGTGCGGACGACACTTCCCTCGGATGACGGGAAACCGATGCCCTGATCTTAACTCCCGGTTTCGGCTTGACTTCACTTCAAGGCCGCCGACAGCGGGAGCTAAAGGCGTTTTATGCTTAATAGAAAAAAGTTGATATTCGTTTTCAAGCAACCATGAACATTCTTAACTACGAAAAACAATTAAGCCACTGGATGTGTACTGTGCGGTGCCAAACTCAGACTGACTCTTATTGAAAAATTTTAGGATGGCCATCAAAGCAAATATTCCAGCCTGTTGGTAGCAACCATCGCATTTCTGAAACTCCCCTCGTTAGCAACTTCCTAAACTGTACTTCCGGTATAATTAGTTTGAGGTGAATCTACATTTAACTCAGCATCGGTACGGTGAAAACATTCAGGGATGTGTGTTTTTGTTTTGTGGGGTTTAACAAATCAGCTCAGGCTATGAGAGACGCCGTAGTGGAGGACTCCGGAAATTTCGACCACCTGGGGTTCTTTAACGTGCACTGACATCGCACAGCACACGGACGCCTTGTTTTTCGGCTCCATCGAAAAGCTGCCGCCGAGGCCGGGATTCGATCCCGCGTCCTTGGGAACAGTAGCCGAGAGCCGTAACCACCGGGGTTATTCAGGAATGTTCAAATATATAGTAAATATTATGCTTAATATATTATGCCGTTTGAGACACACGGTAATGAAAAGTTAAAAAAAAAATGTGACATGTATGCATCAAGCGGCTTTTGTTCATACCGCAAACGCTTGTAATTGGCACTTTTATTGCGCGTACCAGACGCTATTTTATGTGGCTCGCGGTACAGTCAACCATGCCGCATGTCTTTCTCGTGTTTTTATTCAATAACAGAGCGTGGAAAAAGCGCCAACTTAAGAGCGCGCGCGTGTGCCAACCAATTGTCCGGAAGGCGAACGAGCGATGCCCCAAAAAGCGTGCCATGTGCAACGCGCACAGGCAGCGGGCAAGGATATTCGAGGAGGAAAATGCTGGATGGAGGAGAGTGTCGCTACTTTCAAATTATCGCGGAGTTTTAGGCCCTTTACAGCGCGAGCGCATGGGCGCTGCCATATTTGATCATGTGACCCTTCCGCCATCGCTGGCCTCCGGGCCTTCTGGTTTGACGGCTTTCGGCGCGCTAGTACTCGGCTGCACGGTGCGGCGTACCCGCTATCGCTGGGGACAACGAGCTTATAGACAGCCGAAAAACTTCCTGTGAATGCTCATAGTGTGTGTGTAGGTGCTAAAAAATGTTTAATTTAACCACGTATTTCATTTATTGCATCCTCCTAACTATCTGCATTGGCTAGAACGTTTCCACAAACCGTCAGCCGTCGACTCATTTTTTTTTATTTTTATTTTTTTTTACCAATTCCCTCTCTTGCGCTGTCAGTGGAAAACATTTTCTGTAAAACTGAATAGATTACAAACTGATAATTCCCTCAAACTTATTTTTTTTTTAATTTTCTTGCGCAAAGGGCGAACGCATGCTCAGACTATGCATGCTGGCTGAGACGCATTATGAATGTTCATTTAACATTGTGCACAATACTTACTGCTCAATATGGACGCGCGTGTAATCCCCGACAATTGATAAGATATAATTTTATCTCCTGTAAAAGTCCTGGCTTCAAAAGACTATTACGCTGCTTGAAGGCCGCATCAGGCGCTCATACAGCGGCGTTCACCTGCGCTCGGGCGAAGGTGACTGGAAACTGCCCCGGAATTCAGAACGCACAGTACGCAGCCCAAGCAAGCGGGGATATAAAAAAATCTTATCATGGTAAATTTCATCATTGGCCCGTGCATTAGTTTCATAAAAGCAACAGTTATTACATGCGTTTCAGCAGTACTTGTCTAATTCAAGTTTGGTTTTGTTTGTGCGGTGTTACGTCCCAAAGTGACTCAGGCTATGAGTGGAGGACTGCGGAAATTCCCATCCCCTTGGGGTTGTTTAATGTGCACTGATATCGCACAAAACACGGGCGCCTGGGTTTTTGGCTCCAGCGAAAAGCAGCCGCCGAGGCCGATCTCGCGATTCGATCCCGCATATCCTAGGGAATAGTACCTAATTAAAGTAAACAGATTCACTTCCATGCCCACACTAACTTTCCTTCTCTGCGAAATCAATTCGTATAACTGCATGGACATTAATAGCAACGTCAAGGTACCTCTTAACGCCCTGCGAAAAAAACTCGGCAGCAGTGCGAAGACTCAATATCCAGTTCCTGAGAAAACGTCAGGGTCGTTCTCGCATTGCCATGGCTACTGCCTGTGCTAAAACGAGCTGGGGCGTGAGGTATAGCCATTCTCTTCAATTCACAGGCGCTTTCTTGTCCCAGAAAGGTACATGAACTCGTGATACATGCCAAAATAGAAGCCTGGGCGAGTTGGTATGTATACATTCTAAAACAGCGCAAAAGAACAGGGAACGAAACGCTCGTGTTCGTTCTCGTGTTGTACGTTGTACGTGTTGTAGCGCTCGTGTTGTACGTTTCGTTATCTCGTCCCTGTTCTTTTGCGCTGTTTTAGAATGTCGTGATACATCTCCCAGAAAAACGGTTGCCTAAGCCATGATGTGCACCTTATGTAGAAAGCGTCTTCTGTTCTTCCGCCAATAAACAGCAGGGTCATTAGCTCTACTTCCTCGCAGAATACTTCGACAATACAGATGACACCTGCATCAAAGCAGCGCTGTTTAAAAGTCAGCTGGTATTCTTACACAAGATACACAGCAGCAGCTAGCACTGCGCGCCGATACGTTCCGAAGGCCAGCAATGACGGCCGTCCTAGTGGCGCTACCTGTTAGGAAAGGGTTGAACTACTCGCTGTAAACGGTCTATAACCCTTATCCGCCTCCCCCCTTTTTTCCTCCTCTAAATTCTGTTATCATATTATGCTCCGTCCCCCCTCCAAATTTTTTCTCTTCCTCTTCCAAATAACGGCTAGGGTGCATTCCTGCACCCATCAGATGCAAAGAAAAAATCCACATCATCACCATCATCATCATCACCCGTAAAATGCGCACAAAAACCGGTCACTTTTGGAAGCGGAGTTTCCCAACTGGTATGATCTAAAAGCTCTGACTAGTTCTGATACCATGCACCATGCTGCTTTTGAGTCTGGAAACTATGTTGGCTAAATTCCCAACAATCATTGCGCGCAAGAGAGAGAAGGGAGCGGCGTCAGAGCAGGCTGCAAGAGTATTAACTCTATGGTTGCATGGAGGTTGGCTTCCGGAGGCTGCGCGCGCTCCCTCCTAGTATTTTCTTCTTCCGTGACTTTAATACTAACAGTTGCCAAGATAGATAGACGGATTTATTGAAAGGAAGGGCAGGGAGGTTAGCCGGAATGATTGAAATCTGGCCTGCTACTCTGCACTGGGGAAGGTGAGAAGAAAGAAGATCATGATGGGTGACGATGTGGGAGAAGGCATATGAAATGCATATACAGGCACGGCAGCTTGCTTTACAAGCGCGAATCAAGATCGGTGGCGCACAAAAAACGACAAAGAGCCCGCACTGCTTGGGCCCCCTTCCCCTTGTCCTGCTAAGCGCCCAGCAGCAGTTCCTCCGACAGAGGCCTCTTGTCCAAACGCTTCAGGGAAGCTGCTACCACGTTTCTTTCACACGCATACACTGGGCACACCAATAATATATGGCCATAGTCTCGGGGATATCGCAAGTTGAACATTCCGGGGAGTCCACCTGTCCAATTAAGTGTAAGTACTTGCTCGTGAAAGCCACGTTTAAACGAAGTTTATGCACCAAGATTGCATGATGACGCGGAATATCACGCGGAACACGAAATGTCAATCTTCCATCGAGCCTTTTTATTGCGAAAGCAATACTGCTCGCAGTTTGAGCCGTCAGCGTGGCCTGGCGGTGACCACCAAGTTGGCAGGAGCTGCCAACTTGGGTCTCTCGTTTCACATGGGATGGTTACGTCAGAATCAGCCTGCCAGGACCCTGGCATTCACGTTACCCCTAGAGCCCAATAAGACACGTTCATACGGCTTGATTAAAGAGGGGCTTTATATGGGCTGGTAGGAGCTGCTAACTTGGGTTTCTCGTTTCACATGGGACGCTTATGTTAGAATCAGCCTGCCAGGACCTTGACATTTCGTTACCCCTCAAGGCTACTAAGGCACATTCATACGGCTTTGTTAAAGCGGGGCTTTATGTGTGGGCTGGGGAAGAAGAAGAAGAGTTACAAGAATGCTCGGTCACCCACAGCTATTGCTATCGCTCAATATTCGATTCAGCAGCGCGTTGAACTCTTCTAATTTTTAGACTAATGTGTCCGGGTTCTGGCTGGGCCTAGTGAGCTGCTGTAGCATTATTCATACAACTCGTAAGAAGGCACATCGTATCCACTCTTGAAAAAGGCACAGCCGTTTGGAGGCCACTGCTGAATGCGCTTTTCGCTTCAGCATCGGCCCGTTCATTTCCATGGAGCCCGCAGTGGGCAGGGATCCATTGAAACATTATCCTGTGACCTTGCAGTTGGGCAGATGTGAGGAGCTCCATAATGTTTAGTGCCAGGGACTGGTAGGCAGTGTGGCGTAAGAAGTTTTCCAAAATTTGCAATGCAGTCTGAGTTCGTGAATATATATTTTGAGGCGGTTCCCCACATATGTAGCGAATATATTCCCGAATGGCTACAAGTTCAGCAGCGGTTCATGTAGAAGTATATGTCCCAAAAGGAAATTTAGAGTCGTTTTCTGAGCTTGTATGACCACAGCTCCAGCGGATGCCTGTGCTGACACAGATCCGTCAGTGTATACGTGAATATACTTAGGATATTCTGACCAGATGTGCGCCAGAGTAAGTAGCTTGAGGCCACTAAATGGCACCATTGATTTTTTTAGTATTCCGGGAACACGAAGGTGCACCAAAGGTTTATCCATCAAGTTCTCATAGGGTCCATGTATCAAAGAATAGCGGTTTTGATTGGTGAGAATTCCGGTGTATACGGTTACAAATACGCACCGTCCTTTGCATGCTTACAGCTTACGCAGGGAACTAACGCCAGTGCCACATACACGAACAAATTATGGTCGGGCCACTCTTGACTACCGCATACCATCATTTTATAATGAACTTAAAGCCCACATTGACTTTACTGCCCCGCTTAACACATTTAGACACGAATTAACAAATTTTATGATGAGGCAATGAATAAATACTGCGATGTTCATATTCATTTCTGATATCTGATGTGTGTATAATTCTTTTGATTTTGACCTCATGTACATATCCATTTTTTGACTGTGTTGTGAAATCCTCTGCGAGATGCTGCCTGTAGGCCCCCAGGGCCCAGTCAAGCTGTCTGTGACAGCTTTTTTCCTGGGGGCCCCCAACTTGTAGGTTGGAAATAAAGTGGATTTGGATTTGGATTTGGACAAATAGTGGCGGCACCCGTGGCCATTTATAGAAACTGCGTCTAAGTTATCTAACCTGTGCTACACGGGTATCTTTGAATGATATTCGATTAAATTGACATTCGAGATTTCGAATGATATTAGGACTCAGCGGGCTTCCGCGGTGCTACATGACAGCTCGAAAGCTTCAGCATTCACTCGCGGTATTGCGCGGTAGAACTATGGTTGCTGTGGCTGCACAGCAACCATAGTTCTGCATAAAGAAAGTAATGAAATTCCCATAAAGAGAGGTGCTAGGCAAGGAGACATGATCTCCCCAGTACTATTCTCAGCTTGCTTAGAGGAAGTATTCAGAGACTTGGAATGGGAACAGTTAGGGATAAGGGTAGATAGAGAATACCTTAGTAATCTGCGATTTGCTGATGACATTGCCTTGCTAAGTAACTCGGGGGATGAACTGCACATAATGATTGATGACCTAGACAGGAAAAGTAGAAAGTTAGGCTTAAAAATCAATATGCAGAAGACTAAGGTAATGTTCAACAGCCTCGCGAAGGAACAGCAGTTTACGTTAGGTAGCGAAGCACTGCAAGTAGTGGGCGAATATGTCTGCTTAGGACAGGTAGTAACCGCAGATCTGGACCATGAAAAGGAAATAACAAGAAGAATAAGATCGGGAAGGAGCGCATTTGGCAAGCACTCGCCGATTATGGCTAGCAGCTTACCAGTATCGCTCAAGAGGAAAGTATACAACAGTTGCATCTTACCTGTACTCACATATGGGGCTGAAACATGGAGGCTAACCAAGAGAGTTCTACTTATGTTGAGAACAACCCAGAGGGCTATGGAACGAAAAATGGTAGGGGTAACATTAAGAGATAGAAAGCGTGCAGAGTGGGTCAGAGAAGTAACTCAAGTTACCGACATTCTAGTAGAAATTAAGAAGAAGAAATGGACATGGGCAGGACATGTAGTGCGAAGAGAGGATAACCGATGGTCGCTGAGGGTAACAAACTGGATTCCAAAGGAAGGAAAGCGTAGCAGGGGGCGGCAGAATGTTAGGTGGGCGGATGAGGTTAAGAAGTTCGCAGGGGTCAAGTGGATGCAGCTAGCACAGAACCGGGTTAATTGGAGAAATATGGGAGAGGCCTTCTCCCTGCAGTGGGTATAGTCAGGCTGATGATGATGATTGCAATGACACTGCTGTTTTTGAAAAGTGTTTCCCTGTTCTCAATTTGTAAATAAATACAACGGCGCAATGATAGTGATTCTCACGGTCACACTAGACCGACAGCAGCACCAGCACATCTATCAGCCACATATTATTTTACTTCAACATGTTTTTGGGCCATCGACCCTGGAACGGCAGCCCTTCATTGTCCTCGACAGATCGCGGCGGTTTCACGAAAACTTTAGGTTCACGAGGCGACGGCGTAACGACAGCGCTTGCACTGAAGTTATACATAATAAATATAACAAAATGAGTGGCTATATTCCACACTTGAACTCTCCAGCGATAAACGCATACGAAATTATTCTATTTTATTCGACGGTAGCCTCCTTTCCCGCGACAGCCAATGATTGAGTACGCAGGGTTCGTGCTTTCGGCGATTCACCTGAATCAATGCGCAGTTTTAGTAAATGCAAATGGTCATCGAGTGTAGTTTTAGCAATAGTGCTCTGAAATCGACTACTGCTTTCATGGCAGCACGCGCATACAATTAATTAACGGGAGGCGCCGACGTGAACCTGCAGATGTCGCGCCACTGAGGAGGCAGACGCGAGGAGCATACGTCTCAGCCCAAACCCAGGAACCCCGTTTATTTGCGTTGTGTTGGACTGTAGGAAGAAGGAACAGAAAATGCAAGGGTCTGCGTCTGACTCTGTAGCTGAACCACCTTCCCTGCCTCGTGCGGACAGAAGAGAAAATAGAGAAGAAAGGAGAAGAGGGAGGAAGACGCGCGTCGCAACAGCCGTCGTCCGCCACCGAAGTAGTGGCGGGTGCAGTGACGGTCTACAACAGGTACAAACACCGGTGGCAGGCGAGCCCCCGCCGTAAACGGCGAGGACCTACCATTCCCAACCCGTAGAGCCAGGTGCAGCCACCCTCCTTCCTCATCCCTGTTTATTGTCGTTGTTGCGACTGAAGGTAGAAGGAAAAGAAAATGCACGGGCTACTAGCTGGCTCTGTAGGTGAGCCACCTTCGCTGCCTCGTGCGGACAGAAGTGAAAATAGAGAAGAAAAAGAAGAGGGAGAAAAAGACGAGCGCCGCAACAGCCGTCATCCACCACCGAAACGGTAGCGGGTGCAATGACGGCCTACAACAAATAAAAATATAGTGGCAGGCTAGCCACCGCCGCAAGCAGCAGTGACTTACAAGTCCTAGCCCCGTAAGGCCAGAAGCATCCACCCAAAGTTTTCACTGCTCGTTCCCGTAACTTCGTGGTTCATTCACTCTCCTCCCTGAGCTTGTCATGTACCCTCTCGGTCGATCCACGGGTAACAGAACGAACTGTCCATCCTGCTCGCCTGGCCAAGTGATGGAATTTCTGGCTGGGCTATGCGGGCTTTCGCCCTCAGGAAAGCCGTAACTTCCTCCCTCATTATGCCCATTTGGCTCGAGCTGATCAAGAGCCCTCCTATACCTCTCAATTTGTACTTCCGAGTCCATTTCTATAACATAGGACCTTGGTTTTGTAGCTTTCCGTAGGACAACGCCCGCGGATTTGCAGTCGGTCACCCACACACTATTTCCTGGTTGCAAGAGGGGGGAGGAGAATTCGAGCCGCGTGATGGTGATTCAAATTCCGTCTCTGCTTCTCCCGACAGCACGGTCATTCTCGCGAGTCCTTTTCAGGTTGACAAGCTTGGGTTTAAGATTTAAGGGGTGCAGGGGAATTGTGGTACACAGCCGTCGGCCCACCAAGAGCATAGCAGGACTTTTTTCCAAAGGTCCTGGGGTATCCTTGTAACCTAGCAGGGTGAGGTATGAGTCTCTGGATTTTTGAATAAGGCTTTTTATCGTTTTAACCATCCTCTCCACCTCCCCGTTGGCCTGGGGATACCTCGGGCTGAATGTGACATGACGGAATCCATATTCTCGAGAAAAGCGCTGAAACGTCGTCGAGACGAGTTATGTTCCGTTATCTGAGAAAGCTATTTCAGGAATATCATGCCGCGCAAAGATGTTGTTTCGCTGGCTTACTACGTGGTCGCTGGTAGTCGCTGCAAGACGAGCAGCTTCTGGATATCTTCATAGGTAATCAACAACAACCGATAGTCCGCACCCTTGATTTGGCAAAGATCAATAATACCTACTATTTGCCAGGGCGACATTGGGGATTCGGACGAGATCATTGGTCCTGAGGCCTGTCCGCGCGACATGCAATACTCTCGGCAATTCGTTACCAACTTCGCTATTTCCAAGCTTAGTCCTGGCCATCACACCTACTCGCGCGCACGAGCTCAATATTTCGTGACGCCTTGGTGACCACCATGCAGGTGACTTAATACTTCTGCTCTTTGACACTGTAGTCAGTGGCGTCATTAGGGTCATCCACACCCGTTGCGAAGGCGTTGCGCCCCCCCCCCCCCCCCCCTTGTCCCCGCATTTTAAGCACAGAATCGCAACTTCCTTTCTACCTCCTCTGTCCTCATGGTTTGCTTTAAGTCAAGGTTGCTCTGCACCCAACCACGCAGTGCGAATGAAGTGGCATTTTTTTTTCTCTTTTCAACACAGTCATGCCTCACGACTGATAATTCAGCAAAACATCACATCAAAGGCGCATATTTCCAACAAGGCGTAAAGTGTCCCCAGTCTCATTTTTGAACGCTTCCATTTCCGTTTCTCATTTTAACAATGACTTTGCCTTTCTCAGATAAAAAAAAAAAGTAATTAGAACCGCATAATGCACCACGTGAGCACCCTTGGGTAGATTCAGTCAAAATCACAGGGCTCTCAAAACACCGATCCCACCGACCGAAGAACCCCAGGTGGTCGAAATTATACCGGAGCCCTCAACTATTGTGTTCCTCATAGCCGTAATTGTTTTGGGATGATAAACCAGATATTGTATATAACATCGTACTCTGAGTAAGATGCTATTCATGGTCAGTTAATCATACAAAAAATGGCCAATTTTTTCTGCATGGTACAGCAGCTGTTGTATTTTATTTTAGCCTTCATGAAGAATATCACACTGGCTCCACGGCCTTTTGACGACGCTTGATATGTGTCACAATCACACACCCGAGTATGTTTTTGCCTGAGAGCACCTATGCATGCATAGAGGGGACCGTTACTTTCCATTTGTCAGAACTGAAATGCATGATCCACATCATTCCTGTAATTCAACTGCTTGCTATTTGAACTGTCCAGCACAGATGCAAGTTTCAAAGAGCTGCAATTAGAAAATAATTCAAGCAGGAAAGAATGCCAAGAACTGCTTCAGTTTTAGCTTCAACAACTGTTTCAGAACTAAAATTAGCCAAATGTTGCACAACATAGATGAGAGGTTACAAAATCTAAAAAATAACACATCCTACCTGTGGCATCTATAGGGCTTCACATCCTCAACTGACATATGTAGCTATGAAGAATACTGTAGTGGAGAGCTCCAACTAATTTGACTGCCCGGGCTTTGTTTGCGTTGACATCTCACAGGAAACAGATGCATTTGCATTTCACCTGCACCAAAGTTCTTCTTTTCTTGTGTGTGTGCGTGTTGTTTTGGCGTCTTTAACTTATAATCACGACCTTGGGGCAAGTAGCCGAACGTGCCGCTGAGATGTCGCAGCGTGTACGTACATGCTATACACGTCAACCTTACTAGCATTAAAGCTGTCACATGCATGGCAGATATTCATGTTCAGCTTTGGACTGACAAGTTTAAAAGTGTACCATTTGTGTTTGCCAGCATGAAAAGCAAAGGAAACTAAGAAAAAAACGAAAAAAAAGAACATAATATATTGAAAAAGCACTAGTGATATTAGTGATATATTGAAAAACATTAATGAATAATGATACGTCCGACGTGCCCATTCGATACGTCAAACAATGAAAGAAAGAAGGGAAGGGGGAGAAGTACAACAAACTATGCTGCGGCTGCTGACGGGGTGAAATTAGAGCCAGACGATGGTTCCGGTGGCTCACATCTGGTAGTCCGAGTGCCTCTACGTACTTTCTGTCCGCTCATATTACCTTCTGAGGTTGGCGATGTCGACTGGTCCGGTCTCTTGACCACCCTGCACATGACGAAGCATGTAAGCGAGCTGCGATGACGCACCACGAAAGGGCCAGTCCACCGAGAGGCGAGAGAGGCGGCAAACCCTTTTGTTTGGGTGCAAGCGGCCGGAGGAGTACTTTACCCTCAACCTTGAACTGCAAAGGACGCCTGCCCTTGTTGTACTGGCTGCTGTGCTCCTGGCGGGCGAGGTCCAAATTCTTCCTGGCCTCCTTCCTTTACGGTTCCAGCGAGACGACTGAAGAAATCCTGGGTGAACCTGGAATAACTTGGAGCCTGCAATTAAGAGGCATTTGCAAATGCACGCTCAATAGGAAACTGGCGCTCACGACCGGAGAACAACTGCAGAACGAGTTTACGCCGGCAGAACAACTGCCGGCGTAAACTCGTTGGCCGGTTTACCGAAGTCCTTGTGGAGAAGGCCATCTCCTGCACACGGGAATCACGTTTCGTGAAAGCCACGAGCTTGTTTTTCAGGTGTTGGTTGACCCGCTGTCACCCGTTAATAATTATGAGGCTTATTAACGATGCGCCCTTAACGGTGCGCACACTCCCAGACACCCTTAGAGTCGGTCGCGAAGGAGATGCCCTCGACCTGCGTGGCAAGCTCAGCCAGAATTCAACTACCTTGTAGTGACAGAAGGGGGTGGCCGTTTGGTGCCCAGCTGTCGCCGGTTCAAGCCAGAGTAAGCGTCAGAGTCAGAAGTAACAAACAACACACACTTTATACACAGCAAGAGACGATTCAAAGGAATGCACAAGAACACTTGAAATGCACAGACGAGAGGTTCACAGAAAACAAACGCTAAGCATACAACTACAGAGGTATTCAATAACACAGAGGCTTTACAACACAGATCAAACACGAGAGAATCACATAAACAAACACCAAACTGTTCACCGGGCACTGTTGCAGTCCGACGTCTCGAGAGTCACGATGTGGCCGCCATGCAAGACGAGCGCCGCTCCCTCGCAGGTCCGTGGGCTTGCCAGCAGCGGGCGATTCCCGGGAGTCCAGCCGAAGCACTAGCGAACACGCCGCAACCACTGACTGACTGACTGACTGACTGACTGACTACACAAGCGGCGCGGCCTCCATAAATAGGGTGCGCCGCGTCTGTCTGTTAAGGCGCGCTAAGGCTAGCGCGCACACACACAGCTTCGCTGGTTAGAGCACTCCCTTTTCCTCCCGTCGAGCAGCGCGTCATCATAGGCTAGGTCCCATAGAATGTTCTGGAGACGTCTGGCATTTTCCAGACTGATGAATCCTCGGCGGCCGCTTTTCGATGGAAGCGAAAAGCAAGGCGCCCGTGTGCTGTGCGATGTCAGCGCACGTTGAAGAACCCCAGGTGGTCGAAATTTCCGGAGTCCTCCACTACGGCGTCTCTCATAGCCTGAGTTGCTTTGGGACGTTAAAACCCCAAAAACCAAACCAACCAGACTGATGAATCACCCTCATCGCCGGGTGATGGGAAAGAGGGTGACGGCGACGCCTACAAAGCTACGCGCTCTCTCGCGCGAGGAAGGAGGTTTTCTAGAACCTTGTGGAAGTTTCGATGCGGCGACCCGGCGACGCGCGGGCCTCGCGCCGCGCCGGCTTGTAAAAATGTGCGCCGATTTCGTGACACCCGCTCTGTGATGTTGGCCTGAGGGTGGTGGGGCGTAGTCTTTTTGTGCTGCGCGCCAAAAGCTTTGTAGGTGCCAGCAAATATCCTGCTAGTAAAATACGTCACATTGTCAGTGATCAGCTGCGCCCGAAAGCCGAATCGGGTGAATGCGTAGAGGAGCTTATCCCAGATTACCTTATAGAGTCCAGCTTACGCAGCGGGTGCAATGCTACCCATTTAGAGAAATGGTCAGTGACCACTAGCAATTAGCAGTTTCCGTTCACTGACCTAGGATAAGGGCTCATTACGACAGGAATTTTCCCACGGGTAATGGCTCTCCATAGGTTGCAAGAAGCCTGGTGGTATTCCTTCCCTCGGCTTCGCTGGCTGGCATGTAAGACATGTACGGACGTATGTAAGGAGATCCTTTCATGCGGGGCCATGTCGTGACGCGAGACAACTTTTAATGTTTTAATTCTTGCCATCGCTCTGGCCTGCGAGGCATGCGTCGTGAAAGTACTCTAAAAAGAGCTTGCGGAGACTCTTCGGTACGACAACGCGCCATAGATACTCACCACTATCCGTGTTGGCAGCGTATATATACCGCAGGAGAAGTCCATCCGAATCATTCTAGTTAGGGATTTTAATTTACTCGGTGTTAATTTGGAGCTACTTCAAACATGTTCGCATCACAACTGAAGTACCGATGTCATGTTTCATATAATGCTAGAGCATGATCTGATTCAAGTGGTGGATAAGCCAAACGTGTACATGGTTCGAGTAGTTCTGTTTTAGATTCGGTATTCGTAAAACGTTATATCACTGCACATGTTGAGCATGGCCTCTCTGATCATTACATTGTGGGTGCTTCCATTTATCTTTTAGCGCTTAAAAAATATAAAAATTCCTGGATTAACTATTTTAAATATTAGTCACGTGCCAATGACGCCTGAATAGTAGAACATATGAAAAGCTGTCTGGCGGAATTCGATGACACTGACATCCGCGTCCTGTAGGATTGCTTTAAGCGCATGTGCCACTACTGCATTGGAACCTTTGTGCCGAGCAAACGAAAGTTAACATGCACCCTGGATGACGTGATATCATACACCAGAAGCACAAAATAAAAATAATAAAGAAAGAGCAGTCGTAACCTGGCGTGACCAAAGAATTAGAAAAGGCTACATATCAGTCCGTGTTTCAAAAATTGCTATTTCACAACGTCTCTGTCAAACTTTATAGAGAACGCACCAGAAAAGTTTTAGAATTACATAAGCGCAAAAAAAAAAGACCATTGTATCTGAGATATCGATCACTAATTCCATAATTACTCACCAGAGCGCCATTACGCAGTATTTTAATTAATACCTACTTTCAAAGCGTCTTTTCAAATTCAATAGGTCAGGTGCCCCTTCAGCCGCCCAGTTTTACAATGCAAAGTAAATTTTATTTCTTACGCCCCTGAACTTGCAAGCAAACACACACACACACACACACACACACACACACACACACACACACACGCACACACACACACACACACACACACACACACACACACACACACACACACACACACACACACACACACACACACACACACACACACACACACACACACACACACACACACACACACACACACACACACACACACACACACACACACACACACACACACACACACACACACACACACACACACACACACACACACACACACACACACACACACACACACACACACACACACACACACACACACACACACACACACACACACACAGTAGGCAACATATTTAGACTTAACAGCCATACAGATGATGACACGGCCGGTCTCGAGGAAGAGGCGGTTAGGAAGAGAGCGCTTCTCATCTCGCGCGCTCTCCATCGAGACCGGCCGTGATGATGAAGAGGAGCTTTTATTGGCTGCTCCTAGATGGCGCGACAATATAATATCTAAAAAGCTTTGACCTCGACTGCATTGTATTGGTCAGTTATTATTTTTTAAACTAATAAGCGACATATTGTTTGCTTTCAGTGTTTTTTGCGTTTTTGCTTTAATCTAAAACAACGCTCGCTAGGCAGCGCGCCCTGTCGTCTAATTCAAAGAATTTCGCCTATAATTTCGCCTTAGCCATCCCTCCATATATACGGCTAGTTCTGGCTTCGGCACCAAAACTTGGCTAGCTAGGTTACCTCCTTAAACTTCCCTTTGGACGCTTGGCCAGTGCATTCTGTGCAGCATAAGTGACGCCTCTCCTGTCCAGTCTTGTGCGCGTTCGCGTGTTATGGTTAATCGTAAATCAGAGCCAGTGACGCTGTGCTTGTGGCCCACCACCCTGCGCACCGATGATTATTGACTTCCGTGCGCGTAGCATGAAATCCGAGCCGCCTGGCAGCGGTCGCCAGCCGAGTGGTCCCTTCTCGGGGGACATGTCCAAGGCGCTCACCAACGGAGACCGGCGACCGAGTGAGGCCGTCCTTCGCCAGGTGAGCCTGGTGGCCGCTTACCACGACCACATTTCGTGCGCCAAGTCAGCCGAGCTGCTGGACGCGATGCCGTGCGAGACGGACCACCTGTACGCGCACTGCGGTGACGATGCGCCCGACGACTCTGAACAGGACCCCCTGCGTGCCATCATCGTGCTGCATACAGACCTCATACAGCACCAACAAGAACTCATCGCCGACCGAGACCGTCAGATTGATGAGCTGCGCGCCCAAAGAGATGAGGTAAGCTCAGGCTGGGCTGCGTTCGAGCTCGGCCGCGGCCACGGCAGCGGCGGTTGTGTTTTGTGCGGACGCTCGCGCCACCTCTTGAGGGCGGCCCCAAGTACGCATGACGCCGCGCGCTCTGGCAGCCCTGTCGTTGCGAGCAGCTTGGGTGCAGAGGGCAAAACACTTGTGTACGACGTGCGCGCTGCTGCCGACAGCGCGGTAGCCGCGTTCGTTGCGACGAGCAAGGCAAGGAAACGCGATGCGATGCCATAAGCGCAGCTCAGTGTACGCTCACGCCTAGCCTGTTTCGAATCAGGAATCATCGCTAGATGTCGCGTGTGCAGTCCGAAACGCATCTAGAGAACGATGCTAACGCAGGAAATCCAGGCAGCTTCGTCCAGTGTAGCGTTTGTGGTTAATGGGCTCTTGACACCGCTCCGTGCGTGGTCGTCGTGGTCGCGGTATCTTTCGCCTGTCACCTAAAAGTATAGGAGACGTTGTTCACCGATCGCTTTAGTGCGCCCGCTTCTCGCGTCTCCGCGTCTCGCGTCTCCGCGTCTGCTCGTGTTGGTGGTGTGCAGTGAGAAGCAGCTGGCCGTTTTTTGCCGCTTCGCGTTTTGTTCCCGTTTTCGTGGTGTAATATCTCCTCTGTACGAATGTTGAACGGTCAATGTGTCTTAAGTATAGTGAACTAGAATATTCTTCTGCCGTGGACTCATGCTGTGCAGTGCCTGTAGATGCGCAGCAGAGCGTCGCAGGCGTTCAGTTTCGGAACGCTCTGGGATTGGTTTGGAAGCACTTCTGCTCAAAGCCTGGGAACTGAAAGCTTTTACGTCACGGCACCTTCGGAGAGGCTTTGAGCGGAACTGCTTCCAACCGATCACAGAGCGTTCCGAACTGAACGCAGTTTTGTAATACCGCCCCAGTATGTGCGACGCGTAGCGCGTCCGCTTCGTTTGTGCTGTGTTCCGGGATTATATCGGTATGCTACAAGCGCCCTAGTTCTGTCCATTCACACTTTCTCGACACACAAAGACGTACGAAGATGCAGGGGCCATAAAATGGAGAAGGAAGAAAAAGAAATTCGCCGCTATATTCATCCCGGTTGTATTATCATAGCGGGAAACTACAATATAGAAAATAACACCGTTGTGTAATGAAATACGACTTGAACAAGCTACCGAGGTAAATTAACATTCCCGAAACCCTCAGTCGATGGAGTGATATCAGGTGTGAATGCATTTCATTTGGGCCCATTGCATAGTATGAAACTCTCGCAGTTCATTGGACATTTTGGGCATCATTTGATTCCTGTTGATAAAGTTTTAGGGGCTTTCAGGGGGAGCCCTGTGCCCATAAATTACATATTTAAGCAAAAAGGCAGCAACTTGCACATTGGTAAATAAAATGCTCAAAATTTAGTGTAGTTACCAAAGTTTGATATGATACTGGGTTATGATATGACTCTTTCTTGGTTATGACAGCTATGATGATACTGGGTGTAGTAGCACCCAGTGACAAACATTGTTCTGAAGTGAACTACAGTGAATAAAGTGAACCATGCTGCAGGCTCTGTTGATATGTAAGGGAATGATTGGTTTGCACACACCCACTCAAAATACTTTCTTGGCTGAAGTGACCCATTACTTCTTGATATGATATGTCAAACGGAACCTTATCAGTGTAAAATGCTTGTGTTGGCCTCACACAGTTACAGAGTAATAATTGATTGAATTCTAAGCCTTTGTTCCCTTTCATACTGATCGACCATGTATTAGAATGTATGGATGAGTGAGAACAGTGCTAATCAGCTGGAAAAATGATTTGGAGTAATGTGACAACACTGGAATACATAAGAGTAGTGTGTCCGGAAATATTTCTTCGAAGCGGAGGGGTGGGGGGGCGGGGGGTTATGCAGTGGTCAGAATATTTCGAGGAGTGTCCCGATTTCGAAACGCGCCCGTGATCAAAGAACAAGAATAACTAGTAAAACCATGGGAAAAGAGTCTATGTTTGCACTATTTCATGACCTTGTGCTGAGACAGCCAGAAGATGCATTTTCATTGCCCCGCCGGGTTGGCGCAGTGGTTACGGCGCTCGACTACTGTTCCCAAGGACCCGAGCCTGAATCCTGCCCTCGGCGGCCGCTTTTTGATGAAGGCGAAACGCAAGGCACCCGTGTGCTGTGAGATGTCAGTGCACGTTAAAGAACCCCAGGTGGTCGAAATTTCCGGAGTCCTCTACTACAGCGTCTCTCATAGCCTCAGTCGCTTTGGGATGTTAAACCCCACAAACCAGCCAATATGCATTTTGATTTATTTGCAAACATTGTAGATATCTTGCATGATTTGATTGGGTTGTTCCAGAATGTTACACATTTAAGGTTAGCCATAAATTTGCTGTAATCTTTGCCTTAATCTGTTCATCTATTGCACTGCTTCCAGTGTATTTGATTAATTAGGTTTTAATGAATACAGTTTGTTGGTAGTATTTGCAGACATGTTGCCAATTTCACCAATGAAAATTAGTACACTGCAGATGTGCAGCTTGCAAAACATTGCTGTGCATTTCTTGCACCATGGAATGCCATGCCTCCTTTTGTCCTGCATGAGACCATATGCGTAGCTGGAGCAGTAGCTTTGTTTGAGGAATAAGCTCAGTAAGAGCCTGGTTTCGAAGGCTTTTTAAAATTTGGATTGGTTTGGTATTATCACGAGCATATACAGTTACAATTATATGAACGTCTAAACACAATAACACAGTGGCAAGTAAGACAAGGAAAAAGCCACTATATTGAGGCTAGACAAGCCCCACTTGCGATACAGAAATACAGCAGTGAAGAGAAGACATCAGCAGAGTAGCAGTCAGTGGCAAAAAGAAGAGAACTAGCTATTTGTTATCAGCAAATTATACGCAAGAAAGACACCAAATGCTGTTGCATAAAGCAATGATACTGATTAAATGTTTTCTTTTTAGCACATGTGTAGTTTATTTAGTTTATTTGTAGTTTATTTAGACTTGGCTGAAACTAACGATCTGCATTCTGTAATCTGTGTGGGGCCTTGGTACAAACCAAATGTCCAGATACTAAGTTGGACAAGGCAAGCTGTTTAACCCTGAAGTTTGCTATGTTTTGGAGTGTTGTGTGTCTTTTATATATTTAGGATATCAATGTTGAGGGAAGTTTGAGCACCTAGAGGATATTAGCTTGAATTACTTGACATTTTGTGTTAAGTAAATGAGTGCGGGTGTAATTTGGTAGATTTGCAATTGCCTGTAAGGGATTTTTCTGCATAAGGACCAACTTTCGAAGAGCACCTTTTTTTCGTGCTGTTTCCCAGTACTAAATGACAGTAAGCATAACTTCAAACTGAAAAGTGCATTATAGAGCAAACACTTTATATGTGTTGGTCACAAATGCCGGCATATTTTCAGCATATCCAAAATCCGAGAAAGGTTAGTACACAAGCACGAACTCTTGAAAAAATGAAATGTCAAGTGATTTCAAAATAGGAAACAATTGAATTTCGGGAATTGCAGGAAAAATGACGCTGGGATTTCAGCAAGTTATACAACTCAGGGGGCTGTTTAACACCTTAGCTTTAAAATCAACCTTTTTACCACGCCATTATATGCTTGAAGTATCTACAAATCCCGTTCGCTAGTTTTCGAAGTATGAGATTGTTGTTGCAAGACGGGAGAAAACGCGGCAAAACTAAGTTTTGCTCCACGTAATGGTGCGCTCCAGTTCGTCCTTTGCAGCGATCCTATGTCCGGACCTATTAATGGGCGGGCGTCGTCAGGTGGGACAGAACATGCAGTGCTGCGACTCCTCGCGTCTTGCAATGCAATATCCTGGTTGCGACAGTACAAACCTTATTGCACGCGCGCGCGCGCGCGCACACACACACACACACACACACACACACACACACACACACACACACACACACACACACACACACACACACACACACACACACACACACACACACACACACACCACACACACACACACACACACACACACACACACACACACACACACACACACACACACACCACACACACACACACACACACACACACACACACACACACACACACACACACACACACACACACACACACACACACACACACACACACACACACACACACACACACACACACACACAGAGAGAGAGAGAGAGAGAGAGAGAGAGAGTCACCGTGTCCCGGGAGCGCGCGAAGAGCAAGGCTTCCCTGCACGAAGTGATACGGAGTGTGTACCGCAAGCACGCAAGGGCGTGCTGTGATCTCTCTCTCGCAGTGACCAAAGGGTTCCTTTGAGAGAGAGTGGGCAACCACCGCAAGGTACGCCTGTTGCGGATCGTTGGATCACGATCGACAGGCTCGAGCTGCGCTCTCAGGTACGACCTGGAGCAGACGAACTCGAGTACACACTGGTCTGCGCGGACGAAGGCCGGCTGACAAGAACAGTAGTGTAGGCACCTTGCGATGTCTCGGAGGGGTCTCCCTGGGCACCGCTTCGACGGCCGCGCGAGCTCATCAGGCAGTGTTATCTCACGGCTGTTTTCGATTGTCGGATGGGAGAGTTGGGGTCGTTTGGGGACGAGGAGCCTTTGACCCAAGGCTGCCGCGGCGCCTCGGGAGGAGTTTGTCGCCCAGGCCGGCTTCTCGGCTGTGTGTGTCTGTACGTGTGCGCGCGTGTGGCCGCGCGGGTGCCCACCCAAGATGAAAGGCGGTGGAAAGTTCCATGTGTGCTGTGAGTGGTGCGTGAGGAAGGGGTCCGCGTGTTGGGCACCGGTCGGCATGGCACCAACACGGAAGAATAACGGGCCGAATGCTCAAGCAGAAGATGAACGCTGGAAGCGCACCAAGCGGTAGGCGAGGATGCATCATCGTCGCCAGGGATGCCCGATGCCGGAGCGGTTCTTCCTGCCCCCAAAGGCGCGATGTGGCGACGTGGACGTCACCGCTGTTGTTGTTCAGCGACGCGCCGTGAAGGAATCAGCGGCGAGTGAAGGGCGGAGTGCCGTCGATTTTCCGCGGCAACACAGTTGCGGACCACGAGAGCGGCGGCGCAGCTGCCAGAGCCCGAAGGACTCGGATTCTGCCACGTGTGCAGGGTGGCAGTGTATTTCCCGGCGCATTATAAGGGACAACTCCACCGGGAAGAAATCAAAACGAGGGAGCACGTTTCCGGGAATATGGGCCGGGTGCTGCTGCCGGCGGCGGAGGGGCTGCGGGACGACGAGCTGGCGGAGCTCTGCCGCAGGCGTGCAGAGACCAGTTCGACGTTTGCTGCACTGTTGGGTGCTGCAACGCCGGCACCGAATCCTGGAGTGGTGACACCGGGACCGCGTGCTCCAACCGCGGCACCATCGAGTTCTTCGAGCAGCCCAGATGAACTCGTATTTGAACTGAGAGACATCTTGTGAGAGCTATATGGATGTTTTTGCGTGGAAATTGTAGTTCTGTTAGTGTGCCATCGTCCGTGTGCTTCTGTCCTCGTTTAGTTTTTCTTATAAAGTTCTTCCGCGTAGTTTTTGCAAATGTAGGCAAATATTTAATCGGATAAAATTGTTCTTGGCTGGAACTGAGTCGTAGTGTGGATGTATTCTTTTCTTACTTTTTATGCATGCATGGAGACCTGCCGCGCTTCCGCTGATGGGTAGGAGGGCAATTAAGGAGAGGAGGATGTGGGATTCGGGCTTGCCGCGACTGCCCTTTGCGCGGCCGCTGCCCGCTTCCCTGTTATTCTCCTCTTACCCTTTCTCCCACCTTAGGCGGCGGGGAGATGTTCGGACGACTTGTCACTGTCGTTCGGCCACAGCTCCGCCCTGGCGTCCCAGTGACTGTTCTCATTGGCGCCTTTTGGCGGGAACACGGCACCGCTTCGACAGCCGCGCTCGCGCGACTGTCCGAGCGGAGCTCAGAGAGAGACCCCTCCGAGACATCGCAAGGTGCGTACGCAACTGTTCTTGTCTGCCGGCCTTTGTCCGCGCAGACCAGTGTGTACTCGAGTTCGTCTGCTCCGGGTCTTACCTGAGAGAGCCGTTGATCGTGATCCAACGATCCGCGACAGGCGTACCTTGCGGTGGTTGCGCACTCTCTCTCAAAGGAACCCTTCGGTCACTGCGAGAGAGAGAGAGATCCCTGCACGCCCCTGCGTGCTTGCGGCGCATTCATTGTCACTGCGTGCGCGCAGGGGAGCCTTGCTCCCGGGACGCGGTGATTGAGTCTGTGTACCGCTGGAGGACGGCGTTGAATAAACGTCTTCTGTGTCACTGGGAGGCTTGTGTGTTGTAGCGAAGCGCTCTCCTCCCTTTGGAGGTTGAGTGCGCGCTGCGGTGTGACAGTGTGCGCGTGGTGACGGCTGATCGGGGCTTCGGCTCGCGCGACGCTCGAACCCGCGGTGGTTGGTGGCCTATGACCACGTAGAAAACCACAAACCATAAGCATAACCACAAGCACCACAACCAGCTACACCGCCAGCTGAACCTAGGCGTAGCCATAGCTATTGCTTTCGCAATTACCAGGCTTAACCAAGCTAAGCCAGTGCCAATTTTTTAAACACTACGTTGAATTTTTTTTAATAGTGCTGGAAGATGGGCACGTACGGGAATGGACACATCGTCCATTGCTGGCTTGTGGTGGAACAAACCAGGATTTTCACACGAAAGAAAGTACAACAAATGCGACCACTTCACAAAACGTGCTGCGGGGCTAGTTGGAGAAGCATGGTTTGCTAACAAGTTATCCAGCGCGACATAAATGACGAGGACACAGGAAAGAAATACACAGGACGGGCGCTGACTCGAACTAATTTAATTAAACGAGACACATTCTACATTTACACACAATGAAGTACGGAGCTCATGCGTGTAGGAAAGTCTCTGGTTGGTTAGGGAGAGCAAACTACATCATAACGTCTATTTAGTAATTTGTATTCGCTGGCTCGCAGGGAGACTGATGCACGTGTCGCCCTTTTCGGTGATAAAAGAACAGGAGCCATACATGAAAAATTTGCCCACGATTCTTCCTAATGCGGAATTTGAGCCCAGAAGTAATTTTCTTAAACGATCTTCGGAGTGGTTAAAACCTCTCCAAACGTGGTGATTCGGTGATTATGCCGAAGACGAAGAAGAAATATATTCACAATATTTACAAGAATAGAAAGGCAAACTGCAAGCTACAGATGTAACGTCACACAGACAAAGGAAACAACTGTAACTTCAGAAGAAAACGATTTCACAAATATTCTGTCTACGGGACCTTATACTTATCGACTGAGCGTCTCAGTTAAAACCTAGGCACTTGTAGACTTACGGGCTAAGCGCGGAGCCCCAACGTAGATTGACTTCTCTTCGGTAAGCGCGGAGCCCCAACGTAGATTGACTTCTCTTCGGTTACCTTCACTTTTTAAGTCATCGGTAACAAAGAGGTAAGAGCGGTCATTTTGGGTGACTTCCCACTTGTGTCATGTAACCAACCAAAAAAGGTCAAGCAGGGTGGGCACTGCCCTGTAGGTTGAGTTCAGCCTCGGACCCAGGGCCCTGCTAACAAAACAGCCCTACTGAAAAAAATTGTATGAGGCAATAACCTCACATTTTCTCACACAGTCTCTCAATTTACGTAAGAAATCACATACAAGTCGCACATAATTGCGTAAGATCTCATAATTTCTTGTACATTAACATATATTATGGAAGATATTTTATGATAATGGTGTGCACCGTAAGAGTGTGATTTGAAGAGATTGTGTGAGGTTATTGGCCCATAGAACTTTTCGTTTTTCAGAAGGGAGAGCCATCATAAATAAATGAAATTGTTACTCTCTCCGATGAGAGAGTCCGCGCTCTTTCCCTTCAGGGTTCAGCTAGGCTCTCCCTCCCACTTTCATTCCCCATTCCGTTGCCCTTTCCACACTTCCGGGTCCCATGAAGTTCCTCAAACTTGTTTCATCCTGCTCGCGCCGGGTCTTAACAACAAAAAGGGGAAACCGCGCAGGCAAAAGGGCTACGTTGGGAGGAAGACCTGTCTGCCACAAATGGCTCAGGAGGGCGCCGTCCGTTTACAAATGTGCAGTGGTACATTTAATTTCTTGGTTGCCACTTTGAAAGGAAAAATACTCCGCACCCCACCCAGGGGATACATACATGAAAGATATCCACCGTGATTGCTCTTCTTTCTGGTAAACATGATTGCTTCCCTCTCTCATCACAACAGCGACAGGTTGAACGTTCCGCAGCTAGCGAGAAAGCGGTCAGCTGAATTGTCGCTGCAGGAGTTCGCTGCTGCGAAAAAGAACACTCAACCCTATCTCCAGCACAGGCGACAATCGCCCCCCTGCAGGACAAGGCCTCTTTCGTGGCAAAAGCAGCATTCACGACCCGGAACCAGTAATAGGACCTAATAAATCTCATCTCCAGCGAGCGCATGTGATACTCGAATAATGCCCTCTGCAGGACAAGGATGGTTCCTCAATTATGGTGCGTCTTTCGTGGCAAAAGGAACAGAATTCGTATGGGTGGCCCTTCAGCAGCTCATAAACTTTTCGATAGATTGAGGCAAAAAATTCGAGCAAGACATGTATGTATAATTACCATGCATGGCAAAATTGCTTTTCAAAAGGAATTGAATTAATTACTAATTTGCTGAAAATTTTAGAAAAGTAATTAAATTTCATTACAATTACTTATACTGAGTAATTCAAGTACTTTTAAATAACTTTCTAGTTTTCATCCATGCAAAAACTTAGTAAAGCTGTTGAACAAACCAACTTGTTCTCCAGACGCGAAGCACACACATTCTTTCGTCTTCCCGCCAAATTCCGTCCCAGAGACCTATTCCTTCCCTCTTTCCTACAGCACTTGCCATTATCAGAACAAGACAACCGCAAAAAAGCAGAAGCAGGGTCGAACGGTCGTGAAATGACCGGCGAACCCGGCGTCTTGCTGGCCCGGAGCTGTCTCCGCCATTTCAAGGACGCGAAGAAGCTAGCTTATTTATTGCTTCCGCAGTTCCAAGAATCGACGTCGGCACCTTGTGCGCACTGCTCAGTAATGCTCACGCTATGGACCCTTCCACCTATATTTCCCCACCCCAATCCTCCCTCGCCCCGTGGTGACGAGTAACCAGGCACCGCTGTGCCCTAGCCGATGCCACAGGGAGTGCCACTGCGCCGCGCTCCCAACTAGTTTTCAACTCCAGCCTTCTTACACCATCTCTCTCTTCGGCATTCCCTTGACGCCTTGCATCCTGCTGCTTGGAGAATGGTTGTCATGGGATAGCCGCACTAGTGACCCTGCTGCAGACGAGTTCTCAGACGCACTGTTCTGCTCAATTCTATCTCCTTTTGCCGATCTGTTACGCTGGCTTCGGCTTGCCGCACGTCGGTCCTGCTTTCGCGGCATTACTTTGTTGTCTATTAAAAGAGTAGTGGCGCGCTTTAGTAAAAGTAATTTCGAAAGGAATTAATTACTTTTGCTGCTAAATTACTACTAGAAGTAATTCATTACATTACTAAATTGCCAACTCAAAAAGTTATTCGTTACACTACAAATTACCGAGAAAAGTAATTAAATTACAGTAATTTCATTACTGTAATTCAATTACTGCCATGTCTGATAATTACAGACAACTTTTTATTTTTGACACATAATTCTCCTTCAAAGAACGCTCCACTCTTGGTTGTCATGAAGGAAGCTTGTGGTCCCTGATGTATTGAGGCGCAGGTGACCGTGCGCCTTTCAGTCGGTAGGTATGCAGTTTGGTTAAACGTTTTTGTTGACCTTCCGTAACTGGTGGGATTTTGTGGCCGCCACTGTTCCGATCGCAAGTTTGAAAGTGTGTGTGATCGGCTTTGGTTCCAAAAGGACCTGAAACCGTGAGTCTCCAGCTGGCGTTTTGAATAACGGCGCGAGTTAGTGTGATGTCTTTGCGCCGTAGTTGTTTCCATGTCAATTCACACTTCATCGCGCATGCAATGTGTGCGGACGTATATTCCTCATCTTTCAGCAACCAACGGTTACAATATCCCTCGAAGCACCTTGCACAACTGAATGCGGTGGTGGTGACAAACATTTATTTACTCTTTGTACAAGGAGGTGTTTGGACCGAGGCCCTCGCAAATCTAGGTGGAGCTCCTACTCCGGAGCCCCAATGGCGTCTAACGCCGCTCGCGCCCTGGCGACCAAGGTCCGCTGGGACTGTAGGTCATGGCAGCTGAGCAGCGCCGCCTCCCATGCCTCCCTAGAAGGGTGGGTAAATAAGGATTGGGAACGGTGGGGATTGGATGGACAGGCCCAGACCACGTGGAAAACGTTCGAGAAGGTCGCTCCACACAGGCTGCAGCCCCCATCAAAATCTGTATTGAAGTGCTTCAAAACTACCGGGCACAAAATTGTGTTTGCAAAAATTTTGAGAAGGAGCCTGCAATGACGGCCTACAATAGATAAAAAAAAAAATCGGTGACTGGCTAGCCGCCGCCGCAAGCGGCGTTGACCTGCCGTCCCAGCTAGGGTCGCTGGTATCGAGGCACCCTAGTCCCAGCCCCGTAGGGCCAGGAACAGCCACCCTTCACCACCTCTCCCCTTTCCTTTCCTGTAAACCAATTATTTTCAGAGCATGTTAAAGGTCTCCAAGTGGTCGAAATTGCTCCGCAGCCCTCTACTACGGCTCTGTTTCTTTCTTTCCACTTTCACTCCCAACCTCCCTACCCTGGCGGTGCGGTTCAGGTGTCCACAGAAAAAGTGTGACAGATACTGCGCCTTCCCCTTCCTGTCTTAAAAATAATTATATGTAGGACGGCAACGAACGCCGATAGAGGCAAACGATGAGAAGCAAATGATAGGAGAGGAAGGGTAGGCTTTCGCCATTTTTGTATTTAGAAACGTCCAAGAGGCTCTGTTTTTTTATTTTTGTTATTTACACCAGCGGATGGAGGAGCTCCGGCCCTCCGTCGCTTGGGAAGGATGGCGGGGGGCCCCGCTTCAGACGCAGGCCGACATAGGTTGACCAGTGGAGTTTCAGGCTAGCTGGAGCTCAGGGTACCTAACGAGGCTAGAAATTCCGGACCCTTTTCCTACAAAACAATAATTTGATGTTGCTAGTACGTTGGATGGAGAGCAGCATATTGGATATTATTTTTCTGTAGACGCATGAGGATCTATTTTTTTTTTTTTGGTACCAGATAATCACCTTGAGGTGTAAAAATTGCATCGAGACAAACGCGTTATTACCTTTCAGAAAGCAGCCGGCTTGAGTGGGGACAATTTTGTTACATTTAGAGATTTATATTAACGCCACTTTTATCCAGTTTGACAACGGACTTTTTTTACAACGCCAGGGCATTTGCATCGGTTCATGTGTTGCTCCTGTTTTGTGCAACAGTTTTCTTTCGTCGATTGACACGATTTCGGTTACCTTATTAACGCGGTAGCGTTAAGGACCCGTGTCGCAGCAAAGTCGGCGGCCGTCGTCCGGCGTTGCCAGTGAGCGAAACATTCCAGAAGCATTAATAAATAAAAACAGTAGGAAAAATCGCCGACCTGAGGAATCGAACGTGGGCCTCCGGGGTGCGAGACAAGCACGCTAACCACTCCGCCACGCCACCTTTTTTTTTTCTTTATTGCATGAATTGGTACAAATACATCAGTAAAAGATCGTGGTTGCCATGCCCCTTGGCTGACAACCGTGTCTAATGGACTTTCATTGCCACAAGTTCGCCCATCAGACTCAAGACCTCCTCCGAAGCGTCTTGCTGCTTCAAAATTTCTTTTAGTTTATACACTTGTTCAACAAAATAATCACATACAGATCGTGCATCGACATCACAGTGTCTATAAGCCATCCTACTCCTCCAAATACTGTGAAGGCCCAATAGCATGATGAGGTCATACTGAAAATCATCATTAACAGCTGTCAAGTACCGAATTCCACGTGGCGTCAATGGCAGGTCTTTTTTAAGTGTCCTTTGTAACACATCCCAGTAAAACACCGCATCCCAACAATCCAGGAACACGTGCTCAACTGTTTCAGGTTTCCTACATAGTAGACAGTTTGAGCCCCAAGGTACAAAAAGGCCCTTTTCTTCCATCCATGTTTTGACTAGGAATATTAGATTCGAGGAATATTATGGTCGCCCGGAAATTATAGAAGAGACTCCTCAAGCTTCCCCAGATTGTCCGAGAACGACACCCATAAATTGAGAGAGCTTGAGGTTGAATGCTCAAATGTTAACGAGCCAGGCGCATCTGCTGCTCCAAGCTCGTAATTCAGGCGCTGCAGGTCCAAACTTGAAACTATCCGAGCACGCACGAAGTGCCTGAGCCGGAACATAACCGAAACTGAATGGACGCTTGTGGAGCCTCCAAGTACATTTTTGTATTTGCCTTGCAACGTTTACGTTGTCTTTTCGCGCCGTCGTTTACGTATGATAAAAGCATGTTATTATATTGGAGACAAAACCTGCGACCGCATTCAAACGGGCAGCGTAATTCGGACAGCATCACTACGGGCGTTGTAGCCTCTTTCTTAGATATCTGTGCTTAAGACAGAACTTCACAGCGAGCGAGGACGCCGACGCACGTGCGACACCACTAGCGGCGGAAAAGGCACTCATGAGCCAAGAAAATTGCTCGGCAGTTGTTCAACAATATTTCAGTCACTAGTTTGCATTACTATGTAATTATTAGATTTATTTTGTGCTTAACACCACTTCGGCACGCGTATTTGGTACCAGAAAAAGCCACATGCTCGTGGCGGACACGCATGCGATTTGACTCCGTTTATTAATTCATAAACCTTTATTCACGAGGATGACCTGAGGCCTAGAGGGGAAGCTGATTGGCCGCTGCCTTTTCCGTCCTCCCCACGAGGTGGCGCCCGCTGTCTTGCTGATGTCAAATTGTCGTCATCTTGAAAGAACGGTTCCCGAAAGGAACCTCCGCTGGATGCGGCCCTTGAACGCGTCCATGGAACGCCACGCGACAAGAGTGGTGGTGTACCATCCAAACACACTTGCCGTAGAAAGTGTAACAGATACCATACATTTTCTTTCCTGTAAGCCGATTATAATATGTAGCACTGCAACGAACGCCGATAAGAGGCGAACGATGAGAAGCAAATGATAGGAGAGGAAGGGTAGGCATTCGCCATTCTCCTCTTAAAAGACACCGCGGAAGAGTCGGCGGTGGCCTCGGCCCTCGGCGCGCCAGCTGTGCACCGTGTGACGTCGCTCCCTCCTGGTGCATGCGCAGCTGGCGCGGCGGCGGCACCTCCGAGTCAGTCGCGCAGCGGAGGAGGCGATGGCGGCTCCAGCTGTGCTCCATGTTACGTCACTCGCTCGTCGCTCATGCGCAGTTGGGGCTCACCGGAGCTGCGCGAAATCGCTGACCTAGCGTAGTGTTGCAAAAAAGCAATGACTTACATAGGGCAAACTGGACGTTGCTTGAATGTCCGACTTCAGGAGCACCGCGCAGCCGTTGCGGCATTGGCGGGGGGCGGCGAACTGGCAAAGCATTGCCGTCATTGCCGTAACTGCACGCCCAGGTTCCATGACGCAATTGTTCTGAAAAAAATTACCGAACCAGCTCAGCAGGGAAATTTTTGAAATCTATAGCATAAAAAAAGAGAATGACCGTTTTATAAGCACTACTTCAGTTTCGCTTTCCACGAAGAGTTCAACTATCTAGACGCTAACTTGTGCCACGCTCGTCACCGCGCATGTATGGTATGATGTCTGTTGTTTGTCAGGTGTGATTAGGAAACGTGGATAAATGTGGTTTTCCTTGTAGTAAACCTTAGTTGAAGTTCCGCGTTTTTGTTATGTGTTATCTTCTCTTCGTCCCTGTCGCTTCGCGCGGTTGCAATATGCATTTCATAGTCAAGCACCAACTAGCCCGCTTTCGTCTATTGCATGTGCTGGGAAGATTTGTTTCTCAAACGTTCGAGCATTTCTCTAAAGCGAAATGTGCTCATTACCACTGCTACGAATGCGCAGAAGCCTGCAACAGGAAAGAAAAGAAGAAAAAAAAAATGCATATATGGGTTTAACGTGTCATGCGACATCGGCTATATGACGGAGGATGCAGGGGCGGGCCTCGGTGTCGTTGACCACGTGGGATTGTTTAATGTGCAGTCAAACCCCACAGCCGAGAAGCCCCTTTCGAAATGGCCGAGATCGAACCCCCCTCCCCCCCCCCCCCCCCCCGTTCTCGAAATCAGCATTTGAGCACCTTACCATTGAGACACCGCGACATAGGTTTAACAGAAAAAAAAAAAAAAAAACTCAACTCAGACAATTGTGGACACAGGTTGGTTTGTGGGGTTTAACGTCCCAAAGCAACTCAGGATATGAGCGACGCCGTAGTGGAGGACTCCGGAAATTTCGACCACCCGGGGTTCTTTAACGTGCACTGACATCGCACAGCACACGGGCGTCTTGCTTTTCGCCGCCATCGAAAAGCGGCCGCCGAGGCCGGGATTCGATCCCGCGTCCTTGGGAACAGTAGTCGAGCGCCGTAACCACTGCGTCACCCCGGCGGGCAATTGTGGACACAGGTGGCACAGATCGGCTTGTTCAAACTGGATTTTGCTATGCAGCAGTCTACGGTCGCGTGTTTCAGCAGTTGCGGCATTCCAAACATAAACGGGAATATACGTTGGTTGGTTTTTGGTTTGTGGGATTTAACGTCCCAAAGCTATGAGAGACGCCGTAGTGGAGGACTCCGGAAATTTCGACCACCTGAGGTTCTTAAAGGGCCACTGTCCAGGGAAGGACCTTTTAAGCAAAGGAGCCCAGGTTGTTTCGATCAGGTACCGAAGATAGTCTGTGCAAAATGCTACAGTGACACGCGCGCCGCAAATCAACGAAAATACAAATCAAAGCTCTCTCATGCTCTCCTTCGGGAAGCCAGCTCCCCCTTTTCCTGCGCTGGCCCGTCAAGCCATAGTTATGACGTTCTTCCAGATAACGGCGTCCATTGGTCCGTCACGCTGACTGACGGGAAAAGGATGGGTGTCTATCGCTCGCTGCGCGCTTTTCCCTCGCCACGGCCAGACTGAATCCAGCGGCGCGCGCTCCCTGCCCCGTTCTTTTTTCTTTCTTTCTTTCTTTTTTTTTTCTTTTTTTTTGCGAACGCGGAGTTTTACGTCCCACCTCCCGCCAAACGCGGAGGAGGAAGGGGAGTTTGTCTTGCGGAGGCTAGACGACCTCGGGCAGGAGAGTGAAAAACCTTTGCTAGGGAATGGAAGGAGAGAAGCATGACAGAATCGGGTGATTGCGGTGGCTGTAACTGCGTTAATGGTTACTCTTTTCAAAAACATTTTGCGGCCTTGCGTTCTAGGGGCGAAGTCTCACAGTCACCGAGGAAGAAAATATTTTCGACCGGAGGGTGGACAGTGGGCCTTTAACGTGCACTGATATTGCACAGCACACGGGCGTCTTGCTTTTCGCCGCCATCGGAAAGCGGCCGCCGAGGCCGGGATTTGATCCCGCGTCCTTGGGAACAGTAGTCGAGCGCCGTAACCACTGCGCCACTCCGGCGGGGCGGGAATATACGATTTTTGAGCATTTGCATTAAGTTGTATTGACGGCAGCAATCTATTTTGCTTTGACACGGCGCCTAACGTCAGCAGCGCTTCGTTCGAGACACCGCTTGTCAAAGAATCTGTTGTTGTTGTGGCTGTAGGAGGAAGGAAAAGAAAATGCATGGGCCTGCTACTGGCTCAGCTGAGCCACCTCCGCTGCCTCGTGCGGACAGAAGAGAAAATAGAGAAGAGAGAAAAAGAAGAGGGAGAGAAAGACGCGCGCCGCATCAACAGCCGTCGTCCACCACCGAATCAGTGGCGGATGCAATCACATACCTCCTCCCATATCATATACTCACTCAGCGCCAAACAGAGCAGGCGGACATCCTAATACGCATGGCCGTAACCTCCGCCCTACGTCTTCCACGGACGGTTAGCACAGAACGTCTGCTGGCCACTGGTACTCACAATACTGTGAACAAATTAATAAAAGCTCAACGCACCAACCAATTAGTCCGCCTGAGTCGCACGGAACCAGGACGATGCCTACTGCGACAACTCCGTCTCAAACCACCCATCGCCACCCCAACAAGTGCTACACCTTTCATGATCTCTCCGGGCACGCAGGATCACATATACCAGAAGCCCCTACCACGCAACATGGGCGCTTGCCTTTATCAGGGAAGGCGAAAAGTTAGAGCCAGCTATTACACCAAAAGATACCGCTCTGATATCCTCCATGTCGACGCGGCAGGGAATTCTAAAGTAGGATTTTTCACTGCAGCCGCTGCCTACGAAGATGGCTGAGTGGGGGCCGCCGCCACTATCCGAACTAATTCGCCCGCAGAAGCGGAAGGAGCCGCCATCGCACTCGCGCTTGCCCATTCAGCCATTGACATTACCGAAATTTGTACAGATTCTCAGGTGGCATAACGCCACTACCTAAACGGCGTGGCTACACCGGCCTCGCATCATATTCTTGCCACCTCTCTCGACCGAACGGTTAATCTAACGTGGATCCCAGGGCATGCCTCGATCCCCGGTAATGAGCGCGTTCATGCGCTGGCTCGAGAACTCTCTACCCGAGCCCCGGATGATCAGGCTCCCAACTCCGCGCAGGAGGCCGCATCGGTTCTTTCTACATACCACCAAATCACCACATTCTACAAACACAACCGCATGACACTGCCACCACCCCACAGCACCTTGTCGCCCTTATCCGGTGCAACATGGCGACAATTGCAGACGGATTGTTTCATTTCCCCCTACCGTCTCTCATGCCTTCACCCTGGCTTGTCCCCTCACTGCGACACCTGTGGCGAGACCAAATCCTCACTTTTCCACTACCTGTGGGAATGTCCTTCCCCCAAAGGCAGTGCCCCCCATCTCCCATCCCACCTTTTCTTCCTGGGAGGCTGCTTTGCGGACAGCTCAACCCGCCGGTCAGAAATGGCTGGTAGATCGGGCTCTATGTGAAGCAAAAGCCCGTGGACTCCTGGACTAGTAGGGGACCACCCTGGAATACTTTTTTTTTTTTATTAAATAAAGTTGTTTCCATCCATCCAATGGCAGCCTACAACAGATAAAATTCAGTGGCAGGCTAGCCCCCGTCGCAAGCGGCGGTGACCTACCTGTCCCATCAGGGCCACCCTTCACCACCCCTCAAAGAATCTCATGCGCCGAAGACCGCGACTGATGATGCCTTTTCATAGAGATAATTTTTTTTTTTTAATGGAGCGTGGGGTAAATGCGCTGTTCATATTTCTTTTTGCAAGAGGCAGATAGGTAAGCAAAAGCGCATAGGAATCGCGGAACAAACAAAAACTCTTGTACACGCCGCATGCGCGCATGTAAATCACTGCGGGCTAGCACGCGACGCACGCATCCACACTGGGTATAGGGTTCGCCGCTATGCCACTAGGCGATTCTGTTCGATATCGAGGCCAATAGACCTCTCCCTGTTTGCAAACAATATGACGTCACGAAGGCACGTGACAAGGGGTGCGCGCCGAAGAAAAACCGGCTTGGTGGGCAAAAGCGTTCTTTCCAGCCGGGTCTCCCTGCTGCAAGGCGCGTCGGGGAGCTGCCCATCTCTGTGCAGTTTTTGCCTCAAATTGTTCGTTAGCCATATTCAGTTCCGGCACAATATGCAGCACTCCTTACCGATTCTCATTTTGAAAAAGATAGTCTCGACAAGCATGCAATTATTTTTCTGTTCCTTGAACTGGCGTGGCCCGTTGCGGACGATCTGAAGTTCTATCAAACGCTTGAAGCGCTTATGACTTAAGCATGCTGGAAAAGGGGTCAATGCAAGCCTATCACAGGCATCGTTTTTTTTTTTTTATATGTCCTTCACAAAACTGACTGCTGGGCCCCACGAAGCGTCGGTAGTTGTGGGAGAAAACAGCAGCGCACGCGCGATATAATTCGTTTTTGGCTGGGTGATGATTTCTCTCCCAAGTACAGACATTTTTAGTTTGCGTCTTGTTCGGACAGACAAACAAAATATGTTATTGGTACTTGATATTCAGTGAGCGGGCGGGAAAAAATTATATCCGCCTTGTCCTGTAATTCAGTCACCGTGTCACGAGGAAGTGTGATTTTTCCCCGCTGCTAGCAATACGACGCGAATGGTTTGGTTTGGGGTTTAACGTCCCAAAGCGACTACCCTAGTCAGACGGACACGCTAACCGCGGTTATGCTTAACTACGGTTAGCCGGAAGAACCGTGGTTACAGGAAACCGTCATCTCGCCGCTGCCACACGGGGATTAGGCCCACCGTTCGGTGGTTTGACAGCGATCACGTGGTTTCCAAATAGACAACCAAATTGCCATTAATTTCTTACAATAAACGACTTAATAACACTACACGGTAATGTTTTTATCCACAATTTATATGCACGTTGTGCAGCTACACGTGAATGCGCTATAGGGCCCTTCGTCCATGGCTTGCAGGCCAGCGTTGAGGTCGGCAGCAATCGCCGCATAAATGCGTGCGTTTCTCGTACAGGCCCGCAAAGCGTGGAGCCTATCCTCCTACAGCCGTATTAAAATCATCGTTGCTTCATGCGACCACAGAAGTCTCGTAGCTGCAGCCGGAGATGCCAGAGATGCAGGAGGCACAACGCACGTACCACTCAGAGACGCCGCCATCTTTACTCTGGTTCACGGTTTGAGCGATGAAACCGAGGTTGCCCAGCTCGGTTCGCGCCAACCGTAGTTAGCGGGCTAACCGCGTTCGGTTCCGCCGTGTGAACAACCGTAACCGCGGTTACCGATAGCTACGGTTATTGTAACCGCGGTTAAGCATGCCCGTGTGGTTACGCTTAACCGAGGTTACCGAACTTAACCACGGTTAACCGCCAATCGCGGTTAGCTGTGCTTACACAGCTCGCCGGCGTTCTCGGTTACGGCCGCCATTGCCCATAAAGTACAACCGAAGCGACGCGGTGATTTAAGGAACGAAGCCGCATTTACAAATATTTTATTTATAATGAAGTTTCCGGAGTGCCGTCCGGCAAGGCGTCAACAACGCGGTGAAGCCCCGCACGATGGCAGCACCTCATCGACCATCGTAAACACCGCCGCGTTGGCCCCTCCTCCCGCAGACCGTACGCGAACGACACGGCGGTTCGCTAGCGCCGATGTCAGAAACAAAGCGTGCTAAATATATTGGCATCTGGAATACTGAGCCGAATATCAGAATTGGATCACTCCTGATCACTGACCAGCGGCAAATTGCTGGCAAGACCGATAACCGCGATACTATCAAGTTTCTGTTCAAGACAGCTGCCGCCGGTACATTGCGGCTCACCGTTCTGCTTATACTAGCTCTGCGATTAATGTATCGCCAAAGTTTATCATATTGTTATTTTACGGCGGCAGAATAGGATTCACAATAAAGATGTTTCATGAGTGCACCATTTCGACAGCGTTGATCAGTTCCAAAGCGCCGATCGCCGCGGCTTCGAAGAGAAATAATTTAAGCCTATCGACGGTCGCACCCCGCCGTAGTTCGCCGCGCTCGCTCGCTTCACCGCCGCGGTAAGTGTAACGTACCTCAGCTTGCTCGCAGCATCCCGCACTGCAAGCGTTGCGAATTTGTGCACTTTCATTATAAAGCTAAGAGCGCGCATTTTCTGACGTTCCGCGCTCAGCACCAAGCCGCACAAACGATACTGCAAACACAGGACGGGGTTTCAGTATGCAGACGTTTGGCTGTAGGCTGTAACCGAAGACGCCGGGCGGCACAGTAGACACCGGCTATTCAATACGGGCAAACGAGTACACTGCTGAAGCAGACACGCTCGTACGCTTCGCGCACTCGAGTGCCGACGAGCAGCCTCCGTCAACAGACGCCGCCATAACCTCGGTTAACGACGCAAACCGAGGTCGCCAAACTCGGTTTGCGATAACCACGGTTAGGGGTGTAACTGTGGTTTGGTCTGCCGTGTAAACGGGCTAACCACGGTTTCGCGTAACCGCAGTTACGCTAACCGTGGTTAACTCTGCCCGTGTAAAGAGGGTATAAGGCTATGAGAGGCGCCGTAGTGGAGGCCTCCGGAAATTTCGACCACCTGGGGTTCTTTAACGTGCACTGACATCGCATAGAACACGGGCGCCTTGCTTTTCGCCTCCACCGAAAAGAGTCCGCCGAGGCCGGGATTTAATCCCGCATCCTTGGGAACAGCAGTCGAGCGCCGTAACCACTGCGCCACCCCGGCGAGAATGTCCTACGGTATGGAAAGTTATGAAGCGCGTTTCGTACCACATAATGATATTCATGCAGCACGTACAAATATTCGTAAGTGCACATAAATGACCACTTTTCGATCGGGACTGACAGCATTTGAACGCGCTATATTACGATTCCGTTTAGGGATGTGGCTATACTTGAGCGACGCAATACCTGTAACAGATTTGGCCCTGCTGTAGTGGAATAAATTCGAGCAAGAATCTCTCAAAGCGCTGCCACTGCCTTTGAGAGCGCGATTGGTCAGCACGATTCTCTCGGAGGGCAAATTCCTTCTCCCAGAAAGTTTGTCGCTTTGCTCTTTGCACAGCTGAAAAACACATTTCATCTTCAATCGAATATCGCATGACACCGCGCGGGAGCTTGATGGCATTGAGGAAAACACAGCGAGTTGTCACCAGACGAGACCAAATCAAATCCTCTGCCAGCAGCCGAATGTTTTGCCCACCAGGCTAAACCACGTGGCGGCCGCCCCCTTCACTCCTCCTCCGACACGTCATTCGTGACGTAGGCCAGGAGAGGTCTATAGAGGCTTTCGCCTCATTGCACGGTAATGGTTAAAGCGCTAACCGCACTGAGGCGACAACTTTTTTGACCTTGAAAAAGCCTACGACACCACATGGAGGTTTGGGATCCTGCGGGATTTGGGAGAGCTTGGAATTCGCGGCAGGATGCTAAAATGTCTAGCTGACTTTCTACATAGTCGATCTTTTCAAGTACGTCTTGGTTCCATACTTTCTAAAAACTTCACACAAGAAACTGGTGTGCCCCAAGAGTGCATTTTAAGTACTATACGTTTTTCATAGTAAAAATGAACTCTATAGCTAAAATAATACCGAAGTCCATTATGTACTCAGTTTACGTAGACGACTTGCAAATTGCGTGCACATCATCAAACGTAGCAACATGTGAGAGGCAGATTAAGCTAACTGTAAATAATCGCATCATGGGCAGATGAAAATGGTTTCAAGTTTTCCACGCAAAAGTTTGCGGCTGTTCTCTTTTCTCTTAGACGAGGACTGCACACTGACCCCACCATCTACCTAAATGAAATCACACTACCAGTAAAACACGAACACAAATTTCTAGGTTTAACTTTTGATAGGAAGCTCTCTTTCCTTCCTCACATAAACGTCCTGAAAGCTTCCAAGTCTCTGAATATACTCAGTCCTCGCACGCAAACACCGGGGGGTCTGAGCGGACGTGCCTTTTGCACATCTACCGCTCAATCATTCGCTCTTGCCTGGACTATGGCTGCATTGTATACGGGTCAGCAAGACCTTCATATTTGAAGCGCTGGGACCCTGTACATTCTACTGGCGCTTATAGGACATCACCTATCGCAAGTCTTTATGTAGACACAAACGAACCATTCCTAGAACTTAGAAGGACTATGCTCACATTTTCATATATCCTGAAAATGCGCTCCCTACCAAAAGATAATGCTACCCCATTGTCACTAAATGTGCCTCCAGAATATTGTCAAAAAATAGGCCTCAGTCAACCAAACCCTTGTTACTTCGATTTGAGGATAAATGCAAAGAATTAGGAGTACTAAACGCCCTCCCCAATATTGCATCAAGACAAAATTCACTGCCACCATCGTACAGCCTTCCTGTTGTGTGCGATTTTTCAACTCAGTTTTCTAAACATCAAACACCACCTGAACACATCCTGCAAGAATTTCTAGCTCTTAAAGAAAATTATGACAATTGCACACAATTTTACACGGATGGATCCAAGACAACAAAACACGTTGGAAGTGCAATAATGCATGGAAAATGGAAAAAAGCTGTGAGATTACCTCAGTGTGCAAGTATTTTTACAGCTGAATGTTATGCTCTGGCAGTGGCTGTAAGCAAAATAGTCAACGAGAACATTACAAACAGTATTATATACACAGAGTGTTCTCACAGCCCTTCGCCACAAAAATGCAGTTGCACCACTACATGGGGAAATCATACACTACATATCAACAGCCTCTGCTCGAGGACATAAAATAACGTTTTGTTGGGTCCCAAGTCATGTCGGCATTGGAGGCAATAAGAGAGCAGACTTTTGCGCAGCCCAGGCCCATGGAAAACGAATAAAGAACATAGATATGCCATACTGAGACTGCATGATGTTGGTGCACAACAAACTAAAGGACGAATGGCAGTCATCATGGAGTAGGGAGGTAAATAATAAACTGCAGTTGGTGAAGCCCACTTTAGGGGAATGAAAATCATGTCGCCATCAAGAACGTTTTATAGAAGTGATTTTATGCCGTTTCCGCATTGGCCACACACACGACACACAATTTTTTTGTTGAGAAAAGAAAACAAACCTCTGTGTTAAGAACGCGGACAGGAACTCACCATAAACCACATTTTACTTTCATGCACAAGATTTGAAATGCTAAGGAAAAAGTATTTTACTCGATTTTACGATGAACACATTCCTTTCCATCCAGCTTTGATTTTAGGTGAAAGCGAACTTGTCGATCTATCACATGTTTTTAGCTTTTTAAAGGAAGCAAATGTTTTACGGAAACTAAAATAAATAGTGTACGCCACTTACAACCTTGTGCTTGGCGCATGGTAGCCTGGGCTGCTTATGCGCCATTAAACGCAACACAACAACAACAATTCGCGGCGACACACCGCGTGACGGGCCGCCAAAGCATTGCCGCTCGTCGCTGTCGCTCAGTTCCTGGGTTTTCAGAAAATTTCGCGTGTCGCCCGGAAGCAGCTCGCGAGGCAGCCAATCGCAGAAAGCTTCAATTTGAAGTGTTCAACTTCTGTTCTGGCTTTTTTTTTTTTTTTTTTTTTATTGCGTGTGAAGTTTGTTTTCTTAGTCCGAATTGGGCGAAGAACCTCACGCTCACTTCCTCTGATCCGTGTATTATGAGCGCATCGAGACAGTTCAATGAAAGCTTGAAAAAAAAAAAAAAAAAAAAAAAAAAGGCTAGTGTGGCTAGATAGTCTTAATTTTCGAAAGGAACAGGAGAAATTAAGTCACTGCTTGCAATGCAAATCGGCATCGCAGTGTAGTAGCGCACCGCTGCGCTGTGATCGACCCTTTGAAATGCAATGCATTACAAGAAATTTCAGTGCTTTATCGTACTTCATGCTGTTTAGTGTTAAAAACGGGATATAACTGGATCGCGCGACGGATCGCTAGGGCCTGTCGCCTCATGCGGTTCAAAGTGTAGCGAGCACATGCGGAGTGCTCTTACATAGCGTCCTGTCCGTTTGGTTGCACACACGTATTTGCGGCTGAAAATGCATATCTGATTTCTGGCTGCTCATCTGAGCGCAACATCCATAAAATGAACTAAGTTCCACATATTACTGTCAACGCTAATTTGACTATTTATTTATTTATTCAAGTTACCCCCAATATTGTGCATTCAAATGCTCATCAAATAAAAATGCCGTAAGAATATACGGCGGCACTTGACTACCGTTACGCTATGGCAAGTTTCTCCTTGCATTAAATTGTTTTTTTTTTTTGTATTGCGTTAGCGCTGGGCCTTTCGGTCCGGCGTCGCATCAGTAGCCGGGCGAAGTTCCGGTGCTTGCAAAGCGGCGATGCAGTGGGTGTCGCGATACTCTAAAGCGACGCCGAAAAAACGCTGCTTTGTGTTTGGGGCAGGCCGAACACATGACAGCGTTTCTTCGGCGCCGCTTCAGCGTCTTGGCTATTCTGGCGCTTGAAGCGAAGCGACGCTGAAAGACGCAAATATCTGGCGGCGCCAGATCTCGGCGTCGACGCCGGAAATGATGCGCGGGCGGGAACCAGTGACAAGCCACGCATGGGCAGCTGCAGCACCCGCCAACACAGGCGCAACTCGTTTCCGCGGAAGCAAGAGCTGCGCCTTTGTTCCCTTTTGTTCCCTTTGCCTCCCCCACCCTCCACAGTAAGCTCCCGTCGTCGCTGAATAGGACAATTTTAGCTACGGACGGGGACAATTGTTCGAACTTCCGGGATTCCTCCGTGCCTTGGCTTGCTGATGCCAGTTCGTATGCGGTCATGTGTTTGGCCACCGTCTCTGGCGCGCACCAAGCGACGACGCCGAAGAAACTCTGCCATGTGGACGGGCCTTAAAAGTTCTATGGGGCACATTTAAGCGGTAACCGCATCGCGCGACGCTGTCGCCAACACTTGTCGTTGCCGCTGGTGCACACCTCGCGGAGCGACGGGGCTCAGCGACAGAGGCGCGTTTTCAGCGTTGCTCTGTTACCGCCGCCTCGTCATTCGGTCAAAGGGAGTGCAATCACGCGAACAGATCGGGAGCGGCTGGATGCATAACTGTGCAAGGCTTACAAGACAGCATTGGGCCTACACATGTCCACTTCCACCACCAAACTGATGACCCTCGGGATCTCCAACACAGTCGACGAGCTGATTGAAGCGACGGGAACGAAAGCGTAGCAGGGGGCGGTAGAAAGTTAGGTGGGCGGATGAGGTTAAGAAGTTCGCAGGGGTCAAGTGGATGCAGCTAGCACAGAACCGGGTTAATTGGAGAAATATGGGAGAGGCCTTTGCCCTGCAGTAGGTATAGTCAGGTTGATGATGATGATGATGATGAACTTCTCGCTGACACATGCGGGCCGCGCAGTGCTGTGCCAGATAGGAATCACCCCTCTGAGGGCGACTGCTACGTATGTGGACCTCACTCCTGAGCAGAGACTCAGTCTTCGTATACTTCCGCTTCCCAAACGTATGCATCCAGAGTATCATACAAAGCGCAGAGTCGACCGAGCCCGGCAACTCCAGAAGCGTTTTGCCGGTCGCCCCGACGTTACATACACAGATGCCTCCCACCACTCCCTTCGCCCCGCTGCGGTTACGGTTGTACTGTATTGGCACCGCACCGAAACTGGCACAATGCCTGCAGCGTCCTCAACGCCGCAACTGTTACCACCGCGGAAGATGTTGCCATCGCGTTAGCTCTGCGACCCCTCCACCAAAGTACTCGTTAGCGATTCTCAACAAGCAATTCGTAACTTCTACTGTGCAGGTCGTATATCCCGACAGGCACTCACTATCCTCCGATCTCTCCCCTTACCGTCTACACTTCGTCTTCTCATATGGGCCCCAGCCCATGAGGTGCTCAGCGGGAACGCACAGGCGCATGCTCTAGCACGAGAACTACCGGGCAGAGCGCCCTCCTCAGCCTGCCGCTTCCTCTGACACTCCCGAAGTCACTCATTCACGCTTTATTACGTACACGCACATCCTCCAACATTATCGGCTCGAACGGTGTCTATACGCCCCAGCACACCGAGAGGAGGACAAAACATCTTTATTTATTTAGTCAGCGGGGGACCCTTAGTCCAGGGTCCCGTTGGCCGTGGCTGCAGTAACAGCGCGGCGAGCCAGCCATTGCTGGCGCTCCGGGCAGGGGTCCTGCAGGGCGGCCTCCCAATCTTCCATGCAGGGGTGGGGGAGAGGGCTTAGAGAAGGGGTAACTTGGCACGCCCAAACCATGTGGTAGAGCGTTGCTCGCTCACCGCAATGTGTGCATTCAGGGGAATAAAGGGAGGGGTACCAGAGGTTTAGGAGAAATGGTGTAATGAAGGTATTAGTTTGCAGGCGGCGGTAAGTTGCTGCTTCTTGAGTAGACAGGGTGGGAGAAGGGGATGTAATGTACGGCGAGACAGCCTGTAGTGTTCAAGCAGTTCTATGTATGTAGGGATCGGGGAGGCATACGTGTGATCCGGGAGAGGGGAGGCTCGGGGAAGGAGCGCGCGGCGAGCGTGTCGATGGGCAGCTTGATTGCCGGGCATCGACTGGTGTCCCGGAATCCAGATCACACTGATCCTTTTCGGAGGATTAGCGACGAGGATTCGGCGGCTGGCGGCACCGATGCGTCCGCGAAGATTGTTACGGCAGGCGGTGCGGGAATCTGACATGATGGTAACTTGTGCATTAGTGGCGGCGGCCAGAGCGATGGCTGCTTCTTCGGCAATACTCGGCTCGGTGGTGCGAAGAGAGGCATAGTTGAGGAGACTGCCCGCTGGAGATGTCACGGTAATGGCCATATGTCCGTTAACAGGGCCAGCAGCGTCTACGTACAGAGTATTCGGTTGGCTGTCCCATGTTCGAGAGAGGTGAGTGGCTCTTGCCTGACGGCGGTCTTGGTGATATTCTGCATGCATGTGCTTGGGTAAAGTTTTGACGGTAATGGCTTGGCGGATATTCTGTTTCAGATCTTCGCGGTCTTGGGTGGTATAGGGCGGGGCAATATTGAGAGTTTGAAGGACATGTCTTCCAGTGGACGAGGCCGCTAAGCTAACAAGTTGCGCCAGGCGATGTGCTTCATGCAACTCTTCAATGGTGTTATGAACGCCAAGTTGGAGTAAGCGGTCAGTAGACGTGCATTGGGGAAGCCCCAGGGCTGTCTTGACCGTTTTTCTGGCAAGAGTGTTCAACCGATTGAGCTCCTGCTTACGAAGCGGAAGGTATGGCGTGCCGTAGGTAATGCGGGTGATAATGAATGCGTTGACCAGCTGCAGTGCGTCTCGCTCCCTAATGCCGTAGTTTCGATGTTTAACTCGTTGAATCATTCGTATAATTTGATCGGTAGTGTTGACTAAATGATTGAGAGTAGAGGAATGGGAGCGGGCGTTAGAGATAACGAGGCCGAGGCCTCCGGCTTCACTTTCTGTCATTTGGCCGTCCAGGATGATCTCAATTGGCGAGGTGGCACTGTAAGGGGGATGTAGCCGGCGGTCAATAATAAGAATTTCCGATTTCTCAGGGGCACAGGCAAGGCCACGAGAAGCGGCATAGGCACTGACCAGGTCTGTCGCCGCTTGGAGGTTGTCTTGAATTTCGCCTTCATTACCATGGGCAGTACAAATGGTCACATCGTCTGCGTAGATGGCGTGTCGAACTCCCGGAAGGCTATTGAGCTTATTGGGAAGGTCCTTCATAATGAGGTTGAAAAGCAGTGGTGAAAGTATCGCGCCTTGAGGTGTGCCCCTAGGGCTCAGACTGATTGGTGTGGAAGTAGTTCCGTCCACGTTAAGGATGGCTTTCCTATTGGTTAGAAAAGCTCGTAGATAGTTGTAGGTACAATAACCACAGTTGGTGGAGTTCAGGCTGGTATGAATGCTGCTATGGGTAACGTTATCGAACGCACCGCGCAGATCTAAAGCCAGGATGGCTCGTACTTGATGTCGATTTGGGTGCGTGAGAACTTCCGATTGTAGTTGGATTAGGATATCTTGTGTACAGAAGTGGGCGCGGAAGCCAAACATAGAGTGCGGAAGGATGCCTTCATCTTCAGCATATCTGGTGAGATGGGTATTAATAACTCGCTCAAGCAGCTTCCCCAAGCAAAAAGTAAGAAAATTAGGGCGGAGGTGCTCAACTGAGAAGGGTTTCTTGGGCTTTGGAATAAAGCGGAGTTCAGCTGTCTTCCACGAGTCAGGAATAATTCATTGTGCCCAACAGTTACTGTTGAAATATTCAGTCAAAGCCTCGAGAGCTGGATCGTCAAGTTTGCCAGTGATACGATCTGGCCCCGGCGCTGCACCTTCCCGCATAGCGGCCAGAGCTGCGCGCAGTTCCGCAACGGTGATATCAGCATAGGGTGGGATTCTGCGTACCTGTGTAGTCTGGGTAGGAGCTAGAGGGTTCGGTGCAGAGATACTTTTTAGTAAGCGTTGCAAACAGGTCCTCGTTTGTACCTGCGAATCCGTGAATAATTCTTCGTAGTGCTGCTTTCTGTTCGGTATTTCGGTTAGCTGGACCAATAAGGACGCGTAGAATGTTCCAGGTTTTGGAAACTCCGAGTTTTCCCCGGAGATTATCGCATAGGGTACGCCAGTTGTGATGGGATAGAGCAGTTGCGTAATCGGCCGCCCGGCGGGTGAATCCGTTGCTTAAGCTTGCGATTAAGCTTTTGCTTTTTCCAGCGCCTTGTTAGGGCGCGGCGGGCTTCCCACAGGTCAAGTAGGTGGGGGTCAACAGCCGGAGTCTCATTAGATGTGCGGAGAGTTTTGGCGTACTTCTTGACCTTCGTCGATATCTGATATGTGCTCCGGGTGAGTAGTAGACATAGCCTCGCGCCATCTGTCCCATCTAGCAATGTTGGCAGTACCTAAAGACCGACTGCACTTGTTACTTACTCTAGTGGTAGATAGAATACAGTGGTCACGGAACTATCCCGGCGCGAGGCCGTCCATTAGTGGGCGCAAAATACAAACAGGAACCTTTCCAAACCCATGGCTATATAGCAAACGTTTCCCAAATCTTATTGCACCTATGTGCAAACACTGCTCACAACCGGCCACATTCATTTACATGATGTGAACATGTACGCGACACAACGCAGACAATTCAGCTACAGTGGATGCGTGGGAGTCCCTCCTGCGTCCACCGAGCTCGCCCAACAGCGCCAACTCATTTTGCGCGCAGCGGAGGCCGCAGAGACCCAAGGGAGGCTTAGCGCATGAACAGACGAGGACAAGAGAGGCACACGTCCTGTGTGCCTCTCTCGTCCTCGCCTGTATCGCGCTAAGCCTCCCAGTAATCATGTCTTACCAACTAGCGCAGATCTCTACTTTGCTCAAGCAGTCTTTCCACTGGTTCCCCTATTTTGGGAGTAAATAAAGAGCTTATCATCACGCTATATCCAATTTCTAACACTTAAAAGCATGAAGTACGATAAAACACCGATGAAATTTCTTGTAACGCATCGCATTTTAAAGGGTCACAGCGCAGCGGTGCGCTACACTGTGATGCCGACTTGCATTGCGAGCAGTGACTTTCGCCCGGTCTTTTCAAAAATTAACAATATCTAGCCACAGTAGCTTTTTTCTTTTACTATCCTTCCAAGTTTTTACTGAATTGTCTCAATGCGCTCATATATACACCGATCAGACGAACTGCGCGTGCAGGCACCAGGTTCTTCGCCCAAACCGGACTCGAAAACAAACTTCACACGCAAAAAAAAAAAAAAAGCCAGAACGGAAGTAGAGCACACCAGAGCCTTCTGCGATTGGCTGCTTCGCAAGCTTCTTCCGGGCGACACGCGAAATTTTCTAAAAACCCAGAAACTGAGCGACAGCGACGAGCAGAGGTGGGCATTTGACCTCAAAAACCTCGACCTCACCTCAAACTCAGATATATGGTGACCTCACTCAACCTCAACATCAGCAATTGAGTTTGAGGTCCACCAGGTGACCTCACCTCACTTCTCAGGTGACCATTGGTGACCTCACTCAACCTCGCCTCAAAGTCGAAATGTGAAGTTGAGGCGGGTGCTGGACCTCAAAAAATATGTATCATTAAAATAAACCGTAACGTAAAGCAAATATACATTTCCCAGTAATCCTGGAATATATTGTCACGCCACTGATGACGAGGAAGAATTGTGCTGGTCTGGGAGAAGAGGAGGAGAAAGCGTTGGTGCCTGGGGGCTAGTATAGGCTTCACCTTATCCCTGATCCCATTGCCATATCACTGTAAATAAACAGCCCTTTTCTATTTCACTGTAACAACTTGGTGGAAGGTGCTCCGTTCGATCCCTAAGTACGGCACAGCAAGACCAACTTGAGTTTCGACGTAGTCGCCGCCTTGCTGGACTGCCACCGCTTCCAACCATCATGGACCACACCGAATATAACCGTGCCAGCTGCGACGCTGCAAGCCAGGCTGGTGACAGGCCTGCCCCCTCCAGCTCTACTTTTCCCTGCCAGCCTTACCGGGAACCACGACCGTTTGCAGAAGAAGAAGGTGAGGACATTGAGAAGGGGCTACTTCATTATGAACGAGTTAGTCGGTACTACCGGTGAGACCCTATCACCATGCTCACAAATGTCGTTTTCTTTCTAACTCACACGGCTATGACCTGGTTCGAGAATAACGAAGACAATTTGACAACTTGCGAACGGTTTGCCACCGAGATAAAACAGCGTTTTGGTGACTCTGTACCGAGCAAAAAGCGGGCTGAGCAGACCCTTGCTCAAAGACCTCAATTGCCGGATGAAACTTGTACCACTTATACAGAAGAGATCCTCAGATTGTGCAAATGTGTGAATTCCAACATGCCCGAAGAAGACACAGTCGGTCACATTTTGAAGGGCATCGCGGCTGACGTGTACAACTTTTTAATCGCCAGACACCCTTGAAACCGTCTCCGATGTTATTAAACACACACGCGCTTTCCAAGCTCTCAAAACGCGACGTATTGCGCCAAAATTTGGGCAGCTGGCCAACGTGCCTACCGTGGCCAGCCTTTATGACCACGCCCAACTAGATCTTCCGTCGACGATCCGGCAAATCGTGCGGGAAGCACTCCTGCGGCTCAACCCACTTCCGCTGCACGAATCTGCTGAGGTCTCTGTCCAGAGGGTATCCAGACGGCCGGCTTCACCACCACAAGCGATTACAGTGCAGCCTTTCCCACAAGCTCCTGAAGTTGCAGCTTCCATTGACTATCCTCCTATGCATTTCGCCAACCGGAATGCGTCGATGCCTGACGCCCCAAGGTATGACGTCGCCTCAAGTGCACATAGATCTTCCATTTGATCTACCAGGATTCCTGAGCAGTATGAGCATTCAGCCAGACCTACGACGCGCCCAGCTGTTCCTTGCACTTATCCACAACATTTTCTACCTTCCCCGCCGATATGCTACCGCTGCGGCGTCGAAGGTCACATCGCCAGGTACTGTCGCAGTAGGTTCCCACCTCGCTATAACCGTCCGACGCCTCCAACAGTACCCTACAATCGGCAATACAGTCCCATTTTTCAGCGATCAAATACTCAGCGTGGGTATTACCGCAACATCCATAACGAGAATCTCCGCGACCACTCCCCTGCATCTGAGAAAAGTGTTACTCCTCCACTCGCCTTCCGTGCGCGTCGTTCTCCATCACCGCGGCGGCGCTCCATGTCGCCTCAGCAGGAAAACTAACCAGCGCGACCGATGGGGGTGAGGCCGCTGGAAATGTGATGTGTGCCAACATCCCTCCAACTACAATGCTCAAAAACAAAATTCGTGTGTTCATTGATTGTGTGTACACTAGCTTTGGTGGATACGAGTGCGACTGTGTCTGTGATGAGTAATCCGTTTAGGCGCTTGTTGGGACGCAAAGTGATGTTTGAATATGACCGTGCTTCAACGTTTTGTGGCGTGAGTGGAGAGGCGTTGCGGCCACTGGGTGTGTGTAGTGCGCAAGTGTCTGTGGGGGTGCAATTTTTCAAGCCGAATTCGTAGTCTCACCCCACTCATGACATCATTTTAGGAATGGACTTCTTGAAGTTTTGTGGCGCTACCGTGGACTGCCGAAGTCAAGAGGTTCATTTTGACGCTCGCATCTGCAGACTCTTTTTGAAAGTGGCCGTAATGAAGAAACAGTTTTTAGTATTACCGAAGACACAGTAGTTCCACCTTTGTCTGCCATGTTCGTCCCCGTGTCCGCTCCACTCCTTGACCAGGTTTCATTCCAGGCCGTGGTGCACCCAGTTCACTCAGCATGCCTGAAGAAAAATGTAGTTATCCCTCACTGTATGATCTCTGTGCATCACGGTAGTGCCTCGTTATGGACAATCAATCCATCGTCCGAGCCCGCAGTTTACCAACGGGATTGAAGCTTGCCCCCTGTGGACCCGATGCGCCCCACGTCGTTGCTTTGGTGACAGATGCTACGAGTGCCACCGTACCTCTGCCTGCTGATGAAACTTCGATCTTCCGCATGATCAGCTCCGATCTCAGCTCACCGCAACGCCGTACTCTTGTGGATATTCTTCTACCCTTTTCGCCTATGTTTGACTTTTCTCGAACAGATGGACCGATCTCTCGCCCTGCACATCGGACCCATCATACCATCGACACTGGTTCGGCTCGTCCCATTCGTCAAAAGCCATATCGCGTGTCCCCTTCTGAGCGCAAAGTCATTCATGAGCAAGTGGAGGACATGCTACGGAAGAAGGTGATACAGGAGTCATCTAGCCCCTGGGTTGCCCCTGTTATCCTTGTACGCAAGAAAGACGGTTCGTGGCGATTCTGCGTCGATTATCGGCGTCTAAATTCTGTTACTAAAAAGGACGTTTATCCTCTTCCTCGCATAGACGATGCCCTCGACTGCCTCTCTGGTGCGTCCTATTCTTCTTGTCTTGATCTCAGATCTGGCTACTGGCAAATTCCAATGGACCCTGGGGATAAGAAAAAAAAAAACAGCCTTCGTAACGCCAGATGGCCTTTATGAGTTTAATGTTATGCCATTCGGGCTGTGTAATGCGCCAGCCACATTTGAACGCTTTATGGACACAGTTTTGCGCGGCTTAAAATGGGACATTTGTCTTTGCTATCTGGACGATGTCGTCATATTTGAGAAGTCCTTCCAAGAACACAATGACCGTCTAGTACGTGTCTGAATTGTCTGCACAACGCCGCCCTAATTCTAAACTCGAAAAAGTGCCGCTTTGGAGAGCGCCAAGCGCTGGTGCTAGGACACCTTGTCAATGGTGATGATGTAATGCCGAATCCCCAGAAAACTGCCGCTGTTGAGTCTTTTAAACCCCCGCAGACAGTGAATGAGTTGCGCAGTTTTCTAGGGTTGTGTTCTTATTTTAGACGCTTTATACATCACTTTGCTGACGTTGCTTACCCATTGACGTGCCTTCTCCACAAAAACTCCACTTTTGACTGGACACCAAACTGCGACGCGTCATTTCGTCAACTGAAGTTTCTTTTAATATCGAAACCCATCCTACGTCACTTCGATTCTGCTGCAGTGACAGAAGTTCCCACGGACGCTAGTGGAATCGGTCTCGGGGCAGTCCTTGTCCAACGGCACGATGAACGAGAGCATGTTATCGCGTACGCAAGTCGTACCCTGAGCAAGACGGAGCGAAACTACACAGTCACCGAACAGGAATGCGTAGCTGTAGTTTTCGCTGTGCAGCGTTTCCGTTCATATTTGTACGGACGGTCGTTTACTATCGTAACTGACCATCATTCACTCTGCTGGCTGCGGAACCTTCGAGACCCATGTGGTCGCCTCGCACGCTGGGTCCTCCGGTTACAGGAATATGACTTTGCCGTGGTTTACAAAAGCGGGAGGCGTCATGCAGATTCAGATTGTCTTTCTAGGATGCCAATGGCCACGACTGGATCTGACAGCGACGATTTCGACAATTATATATCGACCCTCGAGCCAGAGTTCCCCGACACGAATGTTTTCAAAACGGAACAGCAAAATGATACCAGTCTGCGGCCTCTCTTTGCCGCCGCCCAAGCCAGCGTACCTACAAGCCGTTTTTGTGTGCGTGATGGCCTCCTATGGAAAAATAGTTATTCGCCTGTCGGCCAGCGATACCTACTCGTAGTTCCCAAGACGCTGTGCACGGACGTATTGCGTATTATGCATGATGATCCAACTTCTGGGAATTTGGGAACGGTTCGAACACTCCACCGTGCTCAAGAAAGATTTTACTGGCCCAGAATGCGCTCGACGATAGAACAATACGTTGCCAGTTGCAAGCAATGTCAACGCCACAAACGTCCAACTGCAACTCCGTCTGGCTTGCTGCACCCTGTGAAGACCCCGACAGCTCCGTTTGATCAAGTAGGCATTGACCTCGTAGGTCCGTTTCCGAAGTCCGTGGATGGAAATCGCTGGATTGTAATCTGCGTGGACTATCTCGCACGTTACTGTGAAACCGCCGCTCTTACATCTGCTACGGCGCATCAGGTGTTGCTTTTCTTGCTGCACTCAGTCATCTTACGACACGGGCCGCCACGAATTGTCACCACTGACCGGGGCCGACAATTCACTGCTGATGTTGTTGAAGACCTCATGCGTTTATGCGCCGTAACTTTCCGACACTCGACGCCATACCATCCCCAGACAAATGGCTTGACTGAGCGCGTAAACATAACGCTTATAAACATGCTAGATATGTATGTGGACGCAGGGCATAAGAACTGGGACGCCATATTACCCTTCATCACGTATGCGTTTAATAACGCCACGCATGAGACGACTGGGTACAGTCCATTTTTCCTGTTCTATGCCAGACCGCCACCCTACTCCCTGGATACTATCCTGCCCTTCACAAGCCGTGAAGACCCCTGCCTGGCTGAGACCCTCTGTCTCGCCGAAGAAGCTCGGAGAATCGCCCGATTACGGTCTGGTGCTTCACAAGAACATTCTAAAGTGCGATACGATGCCAGTCACCGGTGGGTCACGTACTCTGTAGGTGATTTAGTCTGCCTGTGGCGTCCAATTCGGCGCCGTGGCCTACATAAAAAACTCTTGGCCCACTATGACGGCCCATATGTGGTCAAACGCATCAGTGATTTAGCTTATGCAATAGCCCGCCTGACAGCATCGGGTCGTCGGTCTGCCAAAACCGAACTATGTCATGTTGCCCGCTTGAAGCCGTGTCAGCCTTGCACGACTCATGAACACGCCCAGAGGGCTTAGGCTCAGGAGGGGGGAAATGTCACGCCACTGACGACGAGAAAGAATTGTGCTGGTCTCGGAGAAGAGGAGAAAGCGTTGGTGCCTGGGGGCTAGTAGGCTTCACCTTATCCCTGATCCCATTGCCATATCACTGTAAATGAACACCCCTTTGCTATTTCACCGTAGCAATATATAGGCAAGCCAGAATTTTGCTGTATGAAGGCTGTATTTTACTCTTAATTTTATACAACAATTAATATCCCGGATAAAAGCAGAAAAGTTCCGGAGGCTACATGTCTAACTCTGCACAAAAGTGGCAATCCTCTCCCCCTCGCCTACCCTTTTTTTGATCGGTTTAATTCTAAGGCCTACATGGGTACCACATTACTACGCATAGGCCCAAATACAATACAAAGAGTTTATCCTATCCGACCCACGTGAATAAAATTCGTAATAGGAATAAAACAAGCCAGTTCTCTACTATATACTGAATCCTGTGGACCCTTGTGACGATGGCCACAATGACGATATACTCTTTTTTTTTTAATTCGAAAAAAAAAATTCATGGTTTCCAAGCTTCTTTTAATAAACTGTGCCTTTGGACAGAATGCAATAAATTAGGAATACCTTCAGAAACTTTCGAAGAGGAGTGCTGTTGATGTTATGATGTCCCAACCGGCCAATATGTCGATAACTCTGTGATCCCGTAGCATATGGCAAGAATTGGCGAAATTGCTTCTTCGAACAGCACGCTTACATTAAAAAATTACAGGGGTTGGAACAGCTAGGAAAGGGGGTTAACATGGGCTCGCCTGCCAAATTTTGCCGAAGCAAAATGTCTAACTCCGACCCCGTCCCCCCCCCCCCAAAAAAAAAAAAAAAACTATATAAATACTTGTACGTCCAAACAGTATCCTGATTCCTGGATACCATTTCTCGAACAAGTCTGAGACGAGCTTCTTTGTGGTATTCACTTGTTTTCCTTTGAAGACTGAACTAATAAATTGCACGGTGGTGTCTCCAAAGCTGCTTCGCCGCATGCACCGCACATGCATCCAGAGAAGCCATTTCCCTGTTATGGTTGTATAGTTACAGCACATAAACGTAAAATAAAGACAAGAATAACAGAAAGGAGGCGAGAAGGCAGCCCGAAGGGACCGCGTTCCCTGCTGTGCACGCGCTCCTCCCTTCGCCGTCCGTTTCTAGGTCATGCGGTGAATGCCGAACCGTCACCAATACACACAAAGGTAGTGGCGTATGTGTGTTAGAACTTAGCACCGCTTTCAGAGACTACGTCGCGCTTTGCAATACTTGCAACAACAAAAAAGAAAAAACAATGACCGTGCCGGTAAGTGGAAAGGAGGGTTGTGCCTCTGGAAAGATGCCAAAGAAAGATGCCAACTGTGAGGGAAGAAGCCTGTTCTCTCTTGGACTGTGCGCGAACGTAAATGACATACAAGAAAAAATATAAAAGAAATACCATGCTAACGAAAGTACTAACAAATGTCGCTCGCTAAAACAGAACTGCGCTTCCCAGAGCGTATAGAAGGCTTGGAGACATCGACTGAGTACTGCATTTCTCAGTGCTAGCATGTAATCGGTTTAATTCACATATATCTCAATTGATTTTCAAAAAACGAATATCTGAATATATTACTCCGACATCGAACCACAAAAATTTTCATCCGATTTATTTGTCCGTCTCGAGCAGACGGCAGCACAAAAGAGATACGCTCAGTTTGTCACACCAATTCGTCCATCTAGACACCAAAATGTCAACCAGAAACCACCTCAGTACTGTTGAGCTCATAAAACATGTACTAGAACGCCTTTTCTTTTTCTGCGCCTAAGAGATTTCAAGAGGGACCTGATATTTTGAAGTTAAGAATCCCTTACCATCCTCCTCCTTCTTGCATTGCTTGATTTCACTCGCAGTTGAGAAATGAACAAAGGGCCTTAGCGGAGCAAAAACTTTTTTTTTTCATTGGGCTTTACTGTATATAAGCCCCACATAATTTTTTTGTCTCCTCTGTCTAGGTAAATGGTTAACATGCGCAGGCTTCTTTCCTGTGTACCAGCTCTTATAAGCTGTACCGTCCGTCTCATCCTCTTGCATGTTTTACCGCAATATTGGTTATATGCAAGGAACTCTAGTACCTTCATCACATGCTTGCAATGATTAGCGTTGCAGTTCGGGGCCACCTGTAAATCTATGAGAAGGAGCACAAGACCAAAGAGAGGTTATTCCGGAGAATATAAATGTACAGGACCAAAATTTAGAAGGATCTGGGGTGGTGCAGTGGTAAGACGCCCGACTACTATGCCGGAGTTCCCGGGTTCGGACCCGACTACGGCGGCTGCGTTTCGATGGAGGCCAAACGAAGTGGTGTCCGTGTGCTGTGCGATGTCAGCGCACGTTAAAGATCCCCAGGTGGTCCAAATTACTCCGTAGCCCTCCACTACGACTCCCCTTTCTCTTCCACCTTCCTCCCTTCCCTTACGGTGCGGTTCAGGTGTCCACAGAGCAAGTGTGATAGATACTGCGCCTTCCCGTTTCTGTGAAACAATTATTATTATTAAAATGCTTGTGCCGGTTTTCCTTGTTTGCTCGTGTTTTCCCTTTTTTTTTACTCTGTCGGTATCACGTTCTTTAACAGTTTCGCTGCACCAGTTTCTGTTAAGTTTTTGTTTAATGTACAGCGGAATCCTTCATTGAATGTAAGGCAGCAGCTGTGACGTCATCGCCTGGAAACGGGCATGCGCACGACAAACAGTACTGCTCCGCGCTTTCAGCGCAAAGACAATTTTCTTCGCTTTTTAGTTTGCTTGCTTGTTTGCGGCATCCGACAAAAGCACCGCGGGCCACCGTGAGTTATGCTTTTTGCGCGCTCATGGGTGTTTGAGCCGGCGTTGTTGTTGTGGCTGTAAGAAGGAAAAGAAAATGCATGGGCTTGCTGCTGGCTCTGTAGCTGAGCCACCTCCGCTGCCTCGTGCAGACAGAAGATAAAAAAAAATTACCGACGATTACGTTACTTCCTAATGCGAAATTTGAGCGCAGCAAATAAGCTGTTTCACCTTTTCGATAGATTGAGGCAAAGAAATCGAGCAACACATGTATGCGCTATCACAGAATTTTTTTTTTATTTTTCACACGTATTCCTTTAACAAAGACTCCCTTCTCGGCGGCGGCGATGAGCTTCTGCTTCAGCCTCGCTTACACCTGGTTGCTCTCGACGGCGGCGACGAGCCTCCGCTTCGGCGGTGCGAACGGCAGGGTCTTCTCGACGGCGGCGATGAGCTTCTGCTTCAGCCTCGCTTACTGCTCTGGATTCTGGCGGCGACGGCGCTGGGCCTCTGCTCTGGCAGCTCGTTTAGCAGCAGCAGCAGCAGCAGCGGCGGCGGCGGCGGCGGGCGGTGCACATATACAGATCCGCCGCCACCGATCTGGCTCTCTGATTGCCACCGCACAGGGGTTGCATTGGAGGAGGAGCGAAGAAAGGAATTAAGTTCGAGCCGGCGCTTTGACAACCGGAGACTCGCAGGAAGAGGGGGGAGGGGGGCGGCGTGTACACCCAGCGGCAAACGATGGGGGCAGAAGCGCGCTCAGCAAGCGGACAACGCGATAAAGGGAGGAGGGAAGAGATAGCAGCGACTGACTAATGCGCTGCTGACGCCGATAGTGAGTCAACCCAGCTGCGGAGTTGGTTTCAGGGACAACGCCGCCTATGCGGGGGGGACCCTCCCCTCCTCTTTCTGCATGGCGGCGACGGTGTTCTATGCAGTCACGTTATCTTGACTCTCTAGCGGCGTCAGCGGCATCCAGCGGTATCAGTCGGTCGCTGCTAGCGCTGGGGGGATGAAAGGGGGGCGGAGCTGGTTACGAGGCCAACGCCGACGCGAAACCCAGGAACGGACGCCAAAGAGCTGCGCTCTAAAATTAACTGTGGCTTAGCTCTGGTTAAGCCTGAGTGATTGCGAAAGCAATACCTCCCTGGCTGCGCTTGGCTCTGCTGGTGGTTTGGCATGGCTTCGCCTTTTGGGCAACTAAAGGATTTACTCTGGACACGACATGGTTTCTACTGTTTCTTTATTCAAATGAACACGCTCTTCTACACGGCGCTTTCACAGTGAAGTCAATTGTGTTTGAACGTACTGTGCCACTCTGTGTTATAGCCTCACGGTCTTCTGCGTCTATTATTGCTGCCAGTTGTCAGATATGTTCTGTCAACCTTGTTCTGTAGATGCACTTGTATTCATTTTTTTTTTTACCAGTGGTTGTTTTTGCCTTGTGCCTACTGCTGACTTGTAGGGGTGGTGAGGCCTGTCAAGCGGTGCATAATTCACTGCTTTTTTCTCACCATCCCCAGTTTGCATGTACAAACTGAAATAAAAGATTGATTGATTGATTGATCTGTGGTAATTATATCGGTCTGCACTACTCATAGACGATTCTTCGGCATTCAGAGTCCATTAATCTACTCTCGCTCACTGAACTTGTAGAACGCCGTCGGGCTCACCATTCTGCGGCATAATTGATTTATTTATTTATAGGAAAGGAAAAACGCGGTAACTGTCTCACTTGTTTTCTGTGGACACCTCAACCGCACCGTAAGGGAAGGGAGGAAGGTGGGAGTGAAAGTGGAAAGAAAGAGGAGCCGTAGTGGAGGGCTGTGAAGTAATTTCGACCACCTGGGGATAGGCGCGTTACTTAGCCAACCGCTCTTGCCTTTCTTGATCCGTCTCCTCGGCACGGCGTTTGCGCGCAGCACGTCGCTCCAGCGACGCCTTGTACAACTCCCCAGACTTGACTAAGCGGAGCGCGCCTGCGGCGCCCCGTTTATCCTCTCCTAGCGAGCGCCCTCACGCGGCGGGCCGAGGAGGCCGTCACGTGGTAGCACGGCCGGTCTCGAGAGAGCGCGCGTGCTCTCCCTCGAGACCGGCCGTTGTGGTAGCCGCCGCGCCGAGCGAAGGAACGACTATGGCTGAAGAGACGATCGAGTTGGGGCCCCTGCTCTCCTTTGGTCGTGACGTCACACTGTCACGTGGTCGTGCGCCACGTGACAGCGTGACGTCACGAAGCGAAGGAACGACCTCCACCGACGGCAGAAAAGTGCTAGCAGTATTGCTTTCGCAATAATAGAGAAGAAAAAAAAAGGAAAAAGGGGAGAAAGACGCGCGCCGCGACAACAGCCGTCATCCACCACCGAAGCGGTGGCGGGTGCAATGACGGCCTACAACAGATAAAAATTCGGTGACAGGCTAGCCTCCGCCGCAAGCGGCGGTGACCTACCTGTCTCAGCCCCATCAGGTGAGTAGCCGGCGGCAAGCATCGGCACAAACAAGTCAGAGGGAGCGGGAGCGAAGGGCGGGGGGAAGGTGGGGCACGAAGAGTTCGTGCCGTGAAAAAAAATTACGAGGGACTTTAGCGACTAATGTAGTGAAAGGCGAAAGCCTAAGAAGTCTCATCTTGTCTGGCGTTCGTGCGATCTGCAATACCACACTCGAACGCGCTCCAAAGAACGCCACGCGACAGCCGCCGCAAAAGCGGGACACACTTTGTCTACGGCAGTATGAGCCATTAAGGCTTTCGGCTTAAAAAACAACAACAATCCTTCCAAGGAGACCAGAGGGTTCCAAGAAGACCAGAGGGAAGCGTCCTCTGGCTGCGGCATCTGGTCGTCCGAATGGGGGCTAACCGAACACCGAAGGCCTCCCGGGCACACCGCGGCGCGTATTGCCGTTCCCCGAAAACTGCAGCGGCAGAATTCCGCGTGGGAGGCGGGGGGCCGTAAAAGAAGGCGTTCGTGCCGTAAAAAAAAAAAAAAAAATAATGCGGGTCGCTTAGCTGTCTCTTAAGAGGAGAATGGCGAAAGCCTACCCTTCCTATTTATTATATAATTTGCCTCCGATCGTTAGCCTCTTCTCGTCATTCGTTGCAGTGCTATATAAAACTATAATTGGTTTACAGGGAAGGAAAGGCGCAGTATCTATCACACTTTCTCCGGCAAGTGTGGCATTGCAGATGGCAGGGACGCATCCCACCTCGGCCAATCAGAACACCGCAAAAGCGGGACACACTTTGTTCACGACAGCATGAGCCATTAAAATTACGAGGGACTTTAGCGACTAATGTATTGAAAGGCTAAAGCCTGAGAAGCCTCTTCTTCTCTAGCGTTCCTGCCATCTGCAATCCCACTCTTGAACGCGCGCCAAGGAACGCCACGCGACAGCCGCCGCAAAAGCGGGACACTGTCCACGGCAGTATGAGCCACGGTAGGAGCCATTAGTCTTAAAAAGCTTTCGCCTTAAAAAAAAAAAAAAAAAAAAAACTCCTTCCAAGAAGAGCAGAGGGAAGCGTCCTCGGGCTGCGGACATTACGGTGGAATACCGAAAGCTGGGAAGGGGCTGTTGGCATCTGGTCGTCCGAACGGGGGGTAACCGAACACAAAAAGTCTCCGCGGGTACGCCGCGGCAGTACGCTCGAACTCCGCGTCAGAAGGGGTGCTCTTCGAAGTAAGCCGCGGCAACAGCAAAAACACTGGACCTCACACAACCTCGAACTCACGCGTGAGATTGAGGTCCAATTTCGTGAACTCATTCAAAAAGTTTCTAGCTGTCGCCGACCTCACCTCACTCCGTGAGGTTGAGGTCATTTCGAGGTTGAAGTCGACCTCAAGAGGTTGACCACCACTGGCGACGAGCGGCAATGCTTTGGCGGCCCCCAGCTCAGCGCGGCACCTCATGCGGTTAGCGCTTAAACGTTTTGTTATGTTACACGTTTGTGGGAAACTGATTGAGCGTTGTAAAATACTCGCTCCCGAGACGCCAGCGTTGTATAAAGATGCTGCGCCCTTGCTCACAGTTCTAACAGTGAATTATCCAGAAGCGGACCCTTACTCGGGCGCAGACATCGCAGATGCTTGCCGTGTTTCGATGTCGATTTTCTAGTACAGGGGAAAATGCAAACAGAGGAAAAGAAAATGCGCGGGCATACTACTCGCTCTGTAGCTGAGCCACCTCCGCTGCCTCGTGCGGACAGGAGAAAAAGGAGAGGGAGAGAAAGACGCGTGCCTCAGCAGCCGTTGTCGACCACCGAAGCGGTGGCGGGTGCAATGACGGCCTACAACAGATAAAAATTCGGTGGCAGGCTAGCCCTCTCCCAGCCCCATCAGGGCCAGGACCAGCCACTCTCCTCCACCAGAGTGTGTTGTGCCGTCACTGCACCGGACGCTGCGTTATGAAAAGTGGCGAGCGAGCTGCTGGAAAACCTGGCACGAAAAGTTTAAAGAGTTTACAGCTTTCGAGTGCTTCTTCTGCAGAAGGGTGTGTTTTATCAAGCTCATGATTGATTTGCCACTTAATAAGCCTGCAGATAAAGCAATTAATTTTCGCTCACCTCAAAGGGCGGAATGCTTTTTCGGCCGCTCTGTGCAACGTTACTAGAACGTGGACAGCGTGAAGTGATTACGGTGACTGAACCGGCTAGTTCGCAGCTTCTTGCTCGCACCTGGTCTGCCAGCGCGTCTGCCACTCAGGAAGCGGGTGTCATACAACGTGGTTTGCAGGTAGGTACGTCCGTAAAATAGGCGCCCGAGCCCGCTCACGGTGGTGTCGATGGGGATACGCCATTTTGGACTCCGTCTCTCCGGCTGGTGAGCGTTAGACCGCTGAACTATCACTGGCTCGTAATTGCACATGGAGTTCCTAGGTCCTTAAACCTAACCTTAGTTGCTACCTTGCGTGGTTCTGTTGGCCGGAGATCATGCGGCCGGTAGATTGTGGTGTTTAACGGACTGAAGTGACACAAGAGCTATCCGCATGTTGCGACAGCTCGTGGCCGACACACTGTGATGGCATCGCGCGATAAGCGAGGGCCACGGAACCGACAAGAGGGGACACTCCGATAGTCGCCTTGTGTCCGAGCAGCTCTACATTGTTCAGCGTCATTCATGTGCGCAAGTTATAGGTATACTGCGCTTGCGCCAGCTTCATCTGTGCCGCACGTTCGCTCCTTTGCGTTGCCGCCGGCCTAACAGCCTCGCAATCGCGTGACGAGCTGTACCGTTGCGCTCCGCCTCGCCGCTGGTGCTCAGAGGTGGTGCTTCGTGCGCCGTCGATGTCTACAGTCTGCGTCTGGCTGAATCGGACGTTCCTGCTGATGAAGCCGAGCACGAGGACTTACGCTCGTTTACTACATCCGGGTTGGTCCCCGCCAGTGATACCGAACCTACTGTTGCGCAGGTCCTGGGCGCGCAATCACGTGACACAAAAGTGACATTGTAGGGCCGTTTTTTTAAAGCCTACGTCAGTTACACTAGTGTGGCAAAACATTTTAGGTATTGCGGATTCGCTAAACTGATGTAGCTGGTGTAGGTTAAAAAAGTGGCCTTTGTCTACTTCACCTCTGCATGTCCTGCCGGTGTTTTTCTTCCTTGAACTTCTCAAGTCTGAAGCACTCATCGTGGTGGTGTGGCACCTAGCAATCCAAGATGGTATCCACCCTAAGGTCCGATGTTCGGACCGATGCTAAACTGGTCGATTGCCAGTTGAGTCGAGCTAAAAATATGACGTAGTCGTACCGACGACCTCTGGTCATTGCAACCGTAACGGAGGTGTAACTTCCGGTGGGCGTGGCAATAAATTGATAATTTGATTTAGGGGAAAGGAAAGGCGCATGTGTATCTGCCACATTTCCCCATGGACACCGACTGCGCCGTAAGGGAGCGGAGGGAGCTGGGAGTGGCAATAAATTGTTAATTTGATTTAGGGGAAAGGAAAGGCGCATTTGTATCTGCCACATTTATCCATGGACACCGACTGCGCCGTAAGAGAGGGGAGGGAGCTGGGAGTCAAAGGAGAGAAAAAGGTGCCGTAGTTGTTGCGACTGTAGGAAGAAGGAAAAGAAAATGCACGGGCCTGCTACTGGCTCTGTAGCAGAGCCACCTCCGCTGCCTCGTGCGGAGAGAGGAGAAAAAAATTCAGGGGGCACTTTGGCTCACTAAAGTGCTTCAAGGCGTAAGCCTTACCCGCCGCGAGAATTGAGATACTGCGCCTTTTCTTTGCTTTCAACCAATTTTAAACGCCGCTGATGCCTGCGTCTATTTCTATATGTGCTTTGTGGTGCGGCATTCGAGAAAGCTCCAAATAAAAGGCGCCGCACGGACGCCTGGATGGAACGCCCGGCTGGGTCAGTTCGTATATGCGTGAATCTCCCGTTGACGCCATCACCAGCTATGATGTCATTATGACCGGATGTGACGTTATTATCACTTCCGTTTGTTTGTTAGCCATGACCGGATATGACGTCGTGATGACGTCATACCCGGTCATGACGTCACGGCTGATGACGTCACCATATGACGGTTATGGACGTCTCGAAACGTCTAATCAGTACTATTGGTCAGTGATAGTTAACCAGGACTTGCTATTTCTGAGTACTAGTTATGTCTGGTTAGTGTTAGTTGAACACCCCTTAACTAGTGATAGTTAGAATGACCTCCAAATGCATGGGTTCCTATGGGCATCTGCTTAACCATTAAGGCGAAAGCCTTTAATGGCTCATGCTGTCCTGGACAAAATGTGTCCCGCCTTTGCGGCGGCTCTGATTGGCCGAGGCGGGATGACTTCATGGAGGTCTCGATTAATCACAGATCACCAGCACGGTATCAATGACCAATGATATATGGCCAAATTAATTACGGATCACGACTAATTAAATTAACATTTCACTAACTAATTAGAAAATAATTACCGATTAATAACTAATTAATTGATCAACTAATACCTAAATGATTAATTAATAATTAGTGCCAGTTGCATAGCAGAGCGGCACTCAGGCTTTCGCCTTTCACTACTTTACTCGCTAAAGTCCTTTGTAATTTTTTTATTACTAGTCGTTAATTATGAAGTTATCAGATTACTTGAAAATGCCTTAAATCATGTTCCGATATCATCCAATTGCTATTGATTAAGTATCGATTCAATGGTGATTGGCATGCCTATATAAGGTATGCACCCAAAACACGGACGCATTTGCAGAGGACAGTATGAGGAATTAAAGGCTTTTGCTCTAATAGAGAAGAAAGAAGAGGGAGGGTGGTGGGTGCAATGACGGCCTACAACAGGCACAACCGCCGGTGGCAGGCGAGCCCCCTCCGCAAAACAAATGGCGGTGGCTTAGTATTCCCAGCCCCATAGCGCCAGGAGCCGTTGCCGTAGTGGAGGGCTCCAAGGGCACCAATCAACAACCTGGGGATCTTTCACGTGCATGTGGACACCTTTGCATTTTGCCTCCATCAGAACGCGGCCGCCGCGGCCAGGATCGAACCCGGGTACTTCGGTTCGGTAGCCGAGCGCATTAATCACTCCACCACAGCGGGCGAGCCAGTAGCAGCAGAAGGAGGTGGGTGGTATCGTCATTACGTGCTCAACATGCTGATAAGCGAATTTAGAACCTATACTTCGTCTCACAAGATATCTGCAGCACTGCAAAAGGCAGAGGAGCCCTTGAAGTTGTGCTCCTAAGTGCCTCTCGTCCTTGCGCACCATAATAGATAATTGTGCTCCTACTGTCACCCCCGCCTATTAGGGGGTGAGAGGCACGTAGGAGCACAATCGCCTATTGTAGTGTGCGTGATCCTGGTTGGACCAGGGTGCCTCTGCTTTTCGCAGTGCTGCAAACATCTTGTGAGACAAAGTATAGGAGTGCAATTCAAACGTGTCTACTACTCAGTGGGGAACCGCTTTGAACAGCTAATGCTCTTCCACCGAACGCCGATCTACGGTGCGCTCATAATTGTCATTATCGTTACTTGCAGCGCCATTGTCATCGCTACTATAATCGTCACGGTAGACTAGGAGAATTATGATGTGCCTTTCAAGATCCCGGGTGTGGCGCAGTTGGTTAAAGCGCTCGACTGAGGATTCGAGGAATGGAGGGTCGGTTCTCGGTGCAATAAGATTTAATTTAAGCACAAAGCTGTGTTCCCGAAGGTAAGCCCTGGCACGGTTGCATTATTCCTTTCCAAATGCCTTTTAGTATTTCTTATCTATTTTAAGCCCATAATGCTCTGTGCTTTTTTATTGCGGCATCCCTTCGTCTGGAGGACAGAAAACTGGATGAGTTTGTTTGTGTACAAATGAACAGCGTGAACATGGACAGGCAGGGTGGACACAACACGGCCCTTACTAGCAACTGAATTTTTATTCAGGAAGGGTTGTTTTCATACATTAAGAAAACCTAACATTCATGAAAGAGAAAGAATAAACAGATACCACTTAGAATTATAAGTTTTTCATGGCCACAGTAAGTAAAACTTGTGGGCGAGAAGAAACCATAAATTTCGCATAGTGAGCACTGATTGCAGCCATGCAACCTCATTCTTATGAAGGCCCCGCAGGGGGCATCTGTTAAAGCAGATGTTTGCGTGTACTGTGCGACACCACGGACCCCGAGCACCCACGCTTAGCCGTGCGTGGCATCGCCGTGTCTGGGGAAAAGGGGATCCTGGTGGTTGAGCGGATGCCGAGTGTTTGGACCTTTAAGGCCCCTCGGCGGAGGCAACACACCACTTTGGCCCACGCTTCCCATAGACGGCACCTCCGGGCTGACCCACCCGGGGGGAACCGGCAGTCGCCTTTTCCTATCCTTCCCTCCATCTTTCACTTTCCTATCTTCTATCCTAGAGCTCTCCTGTCTTCTTCTCTCTTCTTGGATTCTTCCTTCTTCCGGGCGGCTAGGGTTAACCGTGTGTGGTGTAACTACCCTGGGTTACCCATATTAGGTTACAGTTACTGTGTACAGCTGGCGAGGGTAGGACTTATTTATTTAACTCCTGCCCCGTCCCCTTGTTGGGCTCGATGGTGGGTGGCTGGCACTGTGACCGAACAGCATACTTACTTTATGGCTTCTTCAAGACAAAATGATCGCCAAACAAAGAAAAGGCGGACCGAAGTAACCTCTCAATTCTTTAATGAAAAACTAGAAATATTCCCCAAGTTCCACGTTATCCACAGTGAAAAACCAGAAAAGCCAGCCCGCATGGTGTCTCCCTTCATCGTGTCCAAGTCTCTCACACAAGCCCTGGGTCCAGGATACAAAGTATCCAAGCTGGGCAGTGGGGACCTCCTGCTTGAAGTCAAAGACAAAACTCAATATGACAACATTCCAAAGCTTGAGTCGTTTGGGGATATCCCAATTGTAGTGTCTATGCACACATCATTGAATACTGTCCGTGGCGTGATATCTGAGAGCGATTTCTTGAACCTCACAGAAGAAGAAATGCTTGAGGGGCTTAAAGAACAGCATGTAACCAATGTCCACAGAATAAAAATAAGAAAAGATGACAAAGAAATACCCACTAAGCACCTTGTCCTAACTTTTGCTACCTCCACACTCCCCGAATCTATTGAAGTAGGATATATCAAAGTGAGTGTGCGACATTATATCCCCAACCCCAGACGCTGTTTCAACTGTCAGCACTTCGGTCATGGCTCACAGAGCTGCCGTGGCCGTCCAAAATGTGCAAGATGTGCTGGAAATGACCACACCTCTGAAAACTGTGCCACGTTGCGCCAACTGCGATGGGGAGCCTACTCCAGATCATGCCAAAATGAAAAGGAAATCATAGCCATAAAAACAACAGAAAACATCAGCTTCAAAGAAGCGCGCGAAAAGCTGAAAAAGAAAAACCCATTCGTTTTTACAGCGAAGGCAGACTACTCCAAGGTGGCGCGTGGGGGCGACACGCCACGCTTGAATCTGGCTCCTGTCCAGGCAATGCCTCAGACAGGACCACCCCCGCCCCAGGCTGGGACAGCGAAAGCTTCCTTGCCATCTGCAAAACAGGGCCTACCGGTCTCACAACCGCCAGCCCAAAAGGCTTCCCTTCAGAAGAAGCCTGAAACACAAGCACCCGCAGCTGACCAGCGGACGTCCAGCGCCTCCGAGGAAGCGATGGACACTAGTCTTAGTTCGCCGCCGCTTCTGCGCTGGGCACAACTCCCTTGAAAAGAAAAAAAGGGACAAACCCCGAATAACGGGCCCTGAGAGACCCGAAACCTAAATTTTTAACTCTCAACAAAATCCACCCAATATGGTGTTCCTCATTCACTGGAACTGTCGAGGTCTAATTAACAACTATAGTGATGTAAAAGATCTCTTAAACACGTTCTCTCCATTCGTCATCTGTTTACAAGAAACAAACCTAGGACCTGAATATAAAAACATTCTAAAAAATTATAAAGTCTTTCGGTGTGACCGGGAGCAGTCTGGTAGATTATCAGGAGGTGTCGCTATTGTTATCCAGAGTGGTGTTGCAACCAGACAAATCAAGCTCAAAACTAAATACGAAGCCGTAGCTGTTAGCACTTTGCTTTTTAAAACGATAACGATATGCTGCTTATATCTTCAACCTCATTCACCAGTAAACCTCCATGACTTAGAGGAGCTTTTAGACCAGCTGCCAGAGCCTTATCTGGTAGTTGGTGATTTTAATGCCCATTCATCTTTTTGGGGCAGTGAATTAACAGATACTAGAGGCCGCATATTTGAAGATTTTATATTATGTAACAACATATGTTTGCTGAACACCGGAAAGCAAACATACTGCTCACCAAGGTCTGGAAAAATGAGCTGTTTAGATCTATCCCTCTGCTCGCCATCGATTTTTAATTATTTTAAATGGGACGTGATAGACAACCCGTATGGAAGTGATCATCTACCTGTTGTTATTGAGCTTTTATCTTCTCCATCAATCATCCCTTCTAAACCACGTCGCTGGAAGCTCCACCTAGCCGACTGGTCATTGTTCAAATCAGAAGCCAATTTAGAAAACATTTTTTCAGACAGCCTCAGTGTGGATGAATTAAATGAGCTTTTCACGACCCGTATCCTTGCTGCTGCTCACCTTGCTATCCCCCAGTCCTCGGGCAAAATACAACCAAATCATAAACTGTGGTACACACAGGAATGTAAGGAAGCAAAAAAAACAACAAAATAAAGCCTGGGGTGTCTTTCGCAGGTACCCAACGCACGAGAACCTAATGAACTTTAAGAAAGCAAGAGCAAAAGCAAGATATATTCGTCGCAGCGCAGAGAAAACATCATGGAAAAACTATGTTTCATCTATAAACAGTTCCATCACATCCAAAAAGGTATGGGAACAAGTTCGCAAACTAGATGGTACCTACTCCCCCTACACAGTCCCTCTCCTAACCCCTCCAGGTGTGCAAACTAGCTTGCAGGAGCAGGCAGATATACTCGGTGAGCATTTCTGCAGAGTGTCTAGCTCTAACCACTACACAGAATCATTCCTAAGATATAAAATCACAGCTGAAAAACAGAAACTCCCAACTAGCGGTGGCAGCAACGAACTGATTAACAGTTTAATCACAATACAAGAAATTCATAGAGTTCTATCTACTGGCAAAAAGACTGCCCCAGGCCCCGACGAGATACATTATGAAATGTTGTCCCACCTCTCTGAGCCATCTGTAGAAGCCCTTCTAAAGTTTTTCAACAAGATATGGGTAGTAGGACAGATACCGGAGGCGTGGAAAAAAGCTCTTGTTGTACCATTTTTGAAGCATGGCAAACCACCAACTTCGGCCAGCAGTTATAGGCCAATATCATTAACTACCTGTCTGGCAAAATCATTTGAGAGTATTCTCAATATTAGATTAATGTTTATCCTAGAATCCCAAGAGCTTCCCGATATTCATCAGTGTGGTTTTAAGAAGGCATGTTGTACAACTGACCATCTTGTCCGTCTGGAAAATACCGTCAGAGAAGTATTCATACACAGACAGCACTGTCTAGCGGTCTTCTTCGATCTTGAAAAGGCATACGACACAACATGGAGGTTCGGAATATTGCGTGACCTTGCAGACTTGGGCATCCGTGGGAGAATGCTAAACATCTTGCGTGATTTCCTCTCTAACCGCTCATTTAATGTTCGTCTAGGCACAATTATGTCAAAAACATTTATCCAAGAGAATGGCGTACCACAGGGATGTATTTTAAGTACTACATTGTTTGTTGTAAAAATGAATAGTATAAGTAAAGCAATCCTAGAGTCTGTTATGTATTCACTCTACGTTGATGATTTGCAAATTGCCTGTACATCATCCAACATATCATCCTGTGAGAGGCAAATACAGATAACATTGAATAAGTTAGCTACATGGGCAGACAGGAATGGGTTTAAATTCTCCCCTCAAAAAACAGTAGCTGTTCTTTTTTCACTGAAGAGAGGCCTACAGACAGATCCAACTTTATACCTAAATGAAGCTGAACTGCCAGTAAAAAATAAACACAAATTTTTAGGTATAACTTTTGATAAAAAATTAACATTCCTGCCTCACATAACTAACCTTAAGAAGAAAGCTTCTAAGTCCCTCAACATACTCAAAGTTCTCTCAAAGAAGCATTGGGGATCCGATCGAACATGCCTTTTACACATTTACCGCTCTCTTGTACGCTCCAGTTTAGATTACGGTTGTATTGTGTATGGCTCCGCGAGGTCATCATATCTAAAGCGATTAGACCCAATACATAACCTCGGCTTACGTCTTTCTAGTGGTGCATACAGAACATCCCCCATTAAAAGCATCTATGTAGAAACAAATGAACCACCCCTTGCCGACAGGAGGAGCATGCTTACATGTGAATACATACTCAGGATAAGATCTTTACCAAAACATCTCTGTTTCCCCTTAGTTACAAAGTGCCCTTCCAGAACACTGTTCATAAACAAACCCCATGCTATCAGGCCTTTACTACTCCGCTTTGAAGAAATATGCCAAGATTTAGGAATACTGGATGCACTTCCAACTGTAGCCCAGAGACAGTATCCATTTCCGCCCTGGTACAGCCTTCCCTCTACATGTGACCTCACACTGACAGCCTTCCGAAAAAATCAAACAGCACACGAACACATATTACAGGAATACCTAGCACTACGAGAGTAGTATATGAACTTCACAGAATTTTTCACAGATGGATCAAAAACAGCAAATTATGTTGGATGTGCTGTCGTGCAAGGCAACAGAGAAAAAGTTGTAAGGCTACCTAACAGTGCCTCAATATTTACTGCAGAATGTTACGCTGTCTATGTAGCTGTAAATAAAATTATGCAACAGAACTGTGAAAAGAGCATAATCTATACCGATTCTTTAAGTGTGCTTACGGCATTACATTCCAAAAATGCAGTCGAGCCTATAGTAGGGAACATCATTCACGGCATAGAAAAAATCACAACGCAAGGCCAAACCATAATCTTTTGCTGGGTTCCTAGCCATGTTGGGATAGATGGTAACGAAGTAGCCGACTCATGTGCTGCACAAGCTCGAACTCAAAAAAATAAAGAAAATACCAATTCCCTACAAGGATTGTATTAAGTTAGTAAAAAGAAGCCTGATAGATAAATGGCAGAAAAAATGGAATAACGAAGAGCAAAATAAACTACACACAGTAAAACCCATAGTAGGAGAATGGAAATCATGTACACAGAACAAACGCTTCAGTGAGGTGATTTTGTGCCGTCTTCGAATCGGACATACACACTTGACACACAATTTCTTACTGAGAAAAGAGCAAAAACCATTATGCAAAGAATGTGGAGGTGAGCTCACCGTGAACCACATTTTGATCTCGTGCACAGAACTTGAACAGTTAAGGAAAAAATATTTTACTCCATTCTATAATGAACGCATCCCATTCCACCCCTGTTTACTATTAGGAGACAACCTGCTTGTTGAAATTTCATCTGTTTTTAGTTTTCTTAAAGAGTTAGGGATTCTAAATCAGCTGTAATTTTCTAAACTTTTCATTTTCACTCATAAAGAAGCTCAGCAACCTAGTGTTTGGCGCATGATGGCCATAGTAGCCTATGTGCCAAAAAACCCAACCCAACCCTCATTCTTATGAAGGCTAACCGATGGTGTTGCCACACGTCTCCCCGGCTTGCCAGGTAAAAATGCTTCTGCCACTTCGCACAATGCTTGATTGCCTGAACAATATACGCATGCCTTTAAAGTCTGGTTGGCACCCTCCGCATATTTGACACTGAAGAACTAGGTTTTAGCTAGGTACTTTGCCCAGGGAATTACGGTGTTCCATCAGGCATATATTCAGGCGTCTTCCATTCTGCCCAATGTGTCTTGCTACAAGATAGGGAAGTTTGATAACTGCCCCTGTTTTTCATGGCAAAAACACCTCGTCATGGCAGGCACTGAATTCCTTCGTGCTGTTAGGCCCATTGCTCACACATGTGCTCACCGCTGGACATATCCTGCCTAGCTGCTTTGGAGACGACGTTCACATATTTTTTTACCAATTTTCATCAGGCTGTAACTATGTGGACGTTTGTGATAGCCACCGTCCTTTCTTTCGGTCCATCAATTTTTTTCAGGCGAAGTTTCTTTTTTCATCCTCTTTGCGATTCACTCACAGATTTGTCCCAGCTTCCTTCAGAGTCTCATCTTGGATTTTTAAGGAGGCCTGCATTTTCTGCGGGCACAACTGTACAAGTGCTGCCTTGAGACATACAGGGTCTTAAGTGCGCGGGGTCGACACTCAGCAGTGGTTTAGCCAACCGGGGGCAATATTCTCAGCAGGCATGTGGCATGTCCTGTTTTAAACATAATCTTTATGTCCAAAAACTGTATCCATCTTTTTTTGGGTGGCTTTACTGTGAACTCCATACAAACCTCTGATGACTTCTTCAATCACTGTAGCAGTGGGGTCTCGGGTGCACGGGAAGACAATATAAACACCGACATACTTCATCACCTTGATGAACATGTCATCCAACGTTTGTTCTATTTCTCTGTATATATTACCCAGTTGAACCTTGATATAACGAAGTCCTACTTGCGGCGGAGAATTTTGTTAAATCGCGAATTTCGTTACGTCGAGGTTCCCATGTTTTAGCTGCCCAAATAAAGTAACAGGTTAGAGAACACTGCCAACAGATGGGAAGTTGTAAATTACGAATTCAGGAAATAAGCAAGAAATTCTAACACTAAAATCGCTAACAAGAGTACCAGATGTTTTGTATATCAAGAGGATAAGGGTGGTAGTAAACAGACGTGAACCCATCCTTTTTCTTTTTCATGCGAGCAAAGACTGAGCGCATCGAGCGCATGGGCACGCGGCTACCTTAGCGCAGCAACCTTTTGTTCAGGCCTCACATACTGGTACCGTATTTACTGAACTCTCCTCCCGCTTCTGCCACCCACAACTTAAAAAAAAAAAACCTGGTCGTTAGCGCGTTCTTCTGTTGAGTGGCATCGTAATCCAGTGCATTTCTTGGCATGGCGCCAAAATTCCGTGCAGGGAGAACTTCACGATGTGCGTGAGCTCCAGCGGTGGGGTGAAGGAAGGAGGGGGAGGGGTTATGAGAGAGAGAGAGAGAGAGAGAGAGAGAGAGAGAGAGAGAGAGAGAGAGAGAGAGAGAGAAGTTTATTGTCGACTGGTGTGGGCCGCAAGCACGGCCTCACTGCAATAGATGTGTGGTAGTCCATGTCGCTGCAGCACATCCGCGGCCCGCGTGATGGCGGTCTTCTGCCGATGGGGGTCCGTCGTGCGCAGTAAGGCCTCCTATTCCTCCCATGTAGAGAGCTTCGAGCCCGGCGGGGGAGGATCAGCCTTGCACTCCATCAGGATATGTGCTAGTGTAGCAGTGGGATGAAAGCACAAGGAACAGGATGGGGTGAAGGCACCTGGGTGCATGTGGGATAGTAGGTAGGGCGTGGGGAGGGTTCGAGCCTGCAGGCGATGCCACAGGATTTGGTGGTGGATAGTAAGAAATGGGTGAGGGGAGTAGAGCTGACACTCGGCTCGATAGGCCTGCGTCAGCTCGCTGAAGGTACGCATGCGCTCTCTCGAGTCGTCCAGGCCCACTTCCACCGTCGCCCGGTTTATAAGTCCTCGGACGTAGACATTGGCGGCCTCGTTTCCAGGATTTCCCAAGTGCGCTGGCACCCAAATCAGCTCCACTTAGCGGGATGGTTCAGAAGAAACCGATTCTAGCACGCGGAATGCTGTTTCATGGATCCTGCCTCTGACGAAATTTAGCAACGCAGTTTTGGAATCAAAAAGAATATGCCGAGCTTTAGTGTGGACAATGGCAGCAGCTATTGCAGCTTCTTCTGCCGATTTCGGAGTGGAGGTGGGTGGGAGGGAGACAGAGATTAGTGGGCACCCCTTGTTGTCCACAACTGCCACTGCAGAGCACGTGCCCGCGCAAGCCGCGTCCACCCATACGGCGTCCTCCTTGGAACCGTAGTATTTGTGGAGGGCGCATGCGCGGGCCGCTCTGTGTGCGGTGTGGTAATCGGGGTGTGTGTTGCATGGGAGGGGGTTTGACTTGGAGGTTACAGAATATAGGTTTAGGGAGAGGGAGAATCTGGGGGTTGTTGGTGAGTATTTGGATACGCAGTCTATCAAGTATGTGTCTACCTGTAGCAGTTTAGTGAGCCGTAAGCATTGAGCTTGTCTGTGAGCTTCAAAGAGCTCGTGTACAGTGTTATGGAGTCCTAGTTGTAGGATTTTTGAGGTTTGTGTATGAGGGGGAAGATGGAGAGCGGTTTTGTATGCTTTCCTGAGGAGGGCTTCTAAGGTGTCTATTTCCCTACGGTATAGTTTTAGATATGGAACCATATACAAAAAGCGGCAAGAAGGTGTAGATGAGACGGCAGATGTTTTCTTTAAGCCCATAGTGTTTGGTGGAGACGCGCCGGATGAGATGTGCCAGTGCAGATGTTGTGCTTTTAAGATTTTTGATAGTGAAACTATTCTGTCCGGTGTTTTGCAAGTGGAGCCCAAGGATACGTAGGGTGTTTATTTCTGGTATAGGCTGACCCTCCAGAGTTATGTTGATGGATGTTGTCGGGAGGGTGCGAGGTTTTGGGCGTATGATTAGGAGTTCTGATTTGGCTGGGGAGCAGGTGCGGCCAATAGTGCGAGCATATTGTTGTATGCGGGTGGCTGCCTGCTGGAGTGTGTCTTCTATTTGCACATCGTTACCTGTGGGGGTTCATAGGGTGATGTCATTGGCGTATAGTGTGTGTCGGAGGTGCGGTATGTGGTTGAGAGAAGCAGCGACTGGAATGAGGGCGGCGTTGAATAGAAATGGCGATAGTATAGAGCCTGCGGGGTACCCATTCCTTGAAGGGTGTAGGGGGAGGAGGAGTGAGGGCCTATATGAACCTCACGGTACGGTTGGTAAGTGCGGTCATTATGGTGGTGTGGTGGATGTTGTCAGAAGCTTTGGAGAGGTCTAAGGCGAGTATAGCTTTAGTGTGGGCTGGGATAGTGGGGTGGAGAACGTCATGATTTGCAACATGGCGTCTTGTGAGTTTAGGTGGGGACGGAAACCAATCGTGGTGTGTGGATGGGGGTTGCGCTCAGTCATGTGATCTTTAAGTCGGTTCAGTGCTACTTGTTCCAGAAGTTTACCGAGGCAAGAGGCGAGAGAGATGGTGCAACTGAGACAGGTTTGTTAGGTTTGGGGATGAAAATTATTTTAGCGTGCTGCCATGATTGGAGGAGTGTGCCTGTCTGCCAGCAGTCATTGAAATATTCTGTAATTTGTGTGATGGATACATCGTCTAGATTGCTATCATTGTGTTAGTGATTTTGTCGACACCCGGTTCCAAGGATGTGCGGGAGGAGTTAGGGCAAGTCGTGAGTAATCACTTTACGGGAAAACTAAAGCGCCCTTTACTGTACTTTTTGACATACTTGATCTTGATGGTGAGAAGAACTTCTAGTGCAAATTTCGTTGATATCTGTGAGCATCAAAAAATCACCTGAGCTGCCCTTAACACCGTTGTGTTTCAGCTGCATCCACTTAGCCCCTGCAAACTTCATAACCTCATCCACATACCTAATTTCCTGCCGCACCCTGCAACCTTGGAATCCGGTTTGTTACCCTTAGCTACCATCTTCGCTTCACATACACGGTCTGCCCACTTCTTGAGTTTGACTAGAACTTTGTGAACTCGAGTTTGTTCCGTGACCCACCTATCTCCTAATGTTACACCTACAATTTCTGTCCCATGGCTCTTTTCATTGTCCTCGACTTAAGTAGAACCCTTCTCTCCAGCCTCCACGTTTCATCCCCATAAGTGAGCACTGTTCAGACGCAACTGTTATTTATTTATTCAATATACCTTACAGGCTCCTAAGGCGGAGCATTGGGTAAGGGGGGCACATGAACAGTGAAACACAAAATTAATTACTTACAGGCAACGGCAAGATACAAGATTATACAAAAGCAAAATACATCAAGGTCATGAAAAAGAATGAAAAACACGAATAACACCCAATGACATGTTCTATTTATTTCCTATACAACTTTTCCAGCGCTTTTCGAAACAGCGCCCGGTCAACTTCAGAAGCGATTGTGTCGGGAAGACTATTCCACAGTGAAATGGCTCGTGGGAGAGCAGATGAATTGAACGCCAGCGTTTTGCCAGAAATGCGTCGAAAGCTGAGATTATTATGTAGCCGCGATGATGTGCGCAATGGAGCTTCAAGGGGAAAGGGGCATGGTCTCGGGCTATGAACATATTTCTGAAAGAGGCATAAAAGGGCGAGTTGTCGACGAAGTTCTAATGGCTGAAGCGAAATGTCCTGTTTAATTACTGTAATGCTGGAGTATGGTTTGTAATTGCCTGAAATGAAGCGAGCGGCTCTATTCTGCACAGATTCTAGTTGGCAAGTTAAATATTTTTGATACGGTGACCAAACAGCTGAAGCAAATTCTAGCTGCGGACGGACGAAAGTTAAGTAAGAGAGGCTGCGTACGGTGGGCGGAGACTTGTGCAAATTACGGCGGAAATACCCTAGTGTCTTTGATGCTTTGCTACGAATGGTGGAAATGTGCAAGGACCACGATAGGTTGGGCGTGAAATGAATACCTAGGTATTTGTAAGATGAGGCTTGGGATACAACAGAGTCATTTAATAAATAATTAAGTTTGGATACGGTCTTCTTGCGGGTGAACGTCATAACCTTGCACTTATTAACGTTAAGAGTCATTTGCCAGGTCTGGCACCAGTTAGAAATTGTGTTAAGATCAGCCTGAAGAGCTAGATGATCGTCGGTGTTGTTAATCGTGCGATAGATAATACAATCATCCGCAAAGAGCCTCAGTTGAGAAGAAATATTACTAGGCAAATCATTAATATATATCAAAAAAAGTAAAGGGCCGAGTACGCTGCCTTGCGGGACACCGGAAGTTACATCGGATAGGGGCGAGGAAAAGCCATTAACCACAGTAAACTGCTGACGCAGCGTTAAAAAGTTACGGAGCCAAGATAGCGTATGGTCATCAAGTCTAAGAGCGACTAGTTTTTCTATTAGGCGACAATGGGCTACTTTATCGAAGGCTTTCGAAAAATCCAGAAAAAAACAATCTGTTTGCTGGTTATTATTCATATTAAAGTGTATATCAGTAGAAAATTCCAATAACTGTGATTCGCAAGAGTACCCCTTCCTAAATCCATGCTGATTAGCGAAGAAAAAGTGATTAGATTCCAGGTGACGGTAAACATGGGATGCAATTATATGTTCGAGTAATTTGCAGGAAATGCACGTGAGTGAAATCGGTCGGTAGTTGTCCGGTAAATGTTTGTTTCCAGACTTAAACACGGGGATTACCTTAGAGATTTTCCAATCCAAAGGTAGCTGACCAACGGATAATGATTGGCGAAAAATATGACATAAAATGAGGCTGGAAGCATTAACGGTGTTCTTTAAAAATTTTGAGTTGATGTTGTCGATGCCAGAAGATGTGGATACTTTAAGATTGTTAATGATACATGCGATTCCTTCTGCAGTAACGTCGATTGGTGCCATGAATGGGTAATCAAGATCGGCTACCATGGGCACATTGGAATAGTCTTCCCTTGTAAAAACAGATGTAAAAAACGCATTAAATGCAGATGAGCATGCACTGTCGGACAATGGTGTTTGACTATCATCATGCATGAACTGGGGGATATCAACCGCCAGAATTTCCTAGGATTGGATTTCATAAGTGATGGTACATCGCGTGAAAAATATTTCTCTTTAGCGCTACGCAGGGCGGAAATATAGGATTTTAGGCAACATTTAGCCCACGTGGATGTGGCATTCCGGTAGAGCCTCTTTTTCTTATTTCTTAACTGTCGAAGATGTTTAGTGAACCACGGATTTGTTTTGTCGTTAGAAATTGAAATGAGTGGTATGTGCTTGGTAACCAATACAGAAATCCTGTCTTTAAACAGCATCCAATTTTCGTCAACAGAACGATTAGAGAACGAGGGCAGGAATTCCTCGCTGAAGAACTTGTCTAGGTCAGCATTGATAAGATCGAATTTACCCTTATTATAGTCTCTAATTACCTTCGATGACTTACCTGCATGCGTCAAGGGGATATGAAGGTCTAAATTAAGCAGCTTGTGGTCACTGAAACCGTCATGATGTGTAATAGAACCCAGTGTTTCGGGAACAGAAGTGAAAATTAAATCCAAAATATTAGAGCCACGCGTAGGCTGGCATACCACTTGGAACAAATTAAAATCTAATAAAACGTCGATAAAGTCAGAAGAAACTTTGCATGGTGATGTCAAAAGGGACCAGTCAATATTTGGAAAATTGAAGTCACCGAATAAGTAAACGTTATCAGTAAGGAACAGCTCAGAAGCTGCAGTTACGCTGTTACGCAGATCACTGACAAATGAATGGCCAGAGTTTGGTGGACGGTAGCAAGCGCCTATCAAGAATCTATTTGCTGATGATGTGCAAGCAACCCAGAGTATTTCTAAAGGTGAATTCAGGTCTAAAATAAAGGACGAAATTGTATTTCTTATGGCTATCAGGACCCCACCACCTCTTTTGTCACTGCGATCACGCCGGTGTATGCTGAAACTGTTGTTTTCGGGGAGGATTTCTTTATCCGCTATATCAGCATGCAACCAAGTCTCGGTTAAAATGAGAATGTCTTGAGCAAAGGGCCCCAGGTGGTCGAAATTTCCAGAGCCTCCCATTACGGCATCTCTCATAGCCTTAGTCACTTTGGGACGTTACACCCATTTAAATCAATCAAGCCAACCTTCCTCAAAGTGATAGCAGTAAGTTGCCAGTTAAATGGTGAGCTATTCATCTGGGGTGGTGTAAAGAACGAGCGGGCGGCGCTTCCAACCCGCAGTGCTGCGGGAGAATGACACAAATACTTCTATTACGCCCGAAGCATTGATGATAGTGAACTTTAATTCTCAAAGCATAGTAACAAAGTCGATCAGCTTGAGTATTTGATTTTACGGAGACTTGGTTGCATGCTGACATCATCAACAGTGTTCTTATGCCCTTACACACAAAATCTTCCTGGGGTGGCGGTGTTGCTGTCATAATAAAAAACTCTTTGAGGGGTACTATTCTTAGCCCTATAGATGACTATGAGAGCTTGTTTATAAGGGTGAACTGCTAGGGTATTTCATTTAGTCTGCGCAGTGTATAGACCACTATCTGCATCAGTCCCCTTCTGGATATTATGCTTATGTGCGATCTGGTGTAGACTGTGCCTGAATTCACTAGAGAAGTAGGAAACGCCCACTCAATTCTTGATTAGTTATTTATAAGTGCCAGTTTTAATAGATACAGTGTGCATGTTGGTGCAGGTATATCTGACCACAAGAGTGTTCACTTGTCTTCGGTGCTTGATGCTCAAAATAACCACAGGAAACTGAACACTATCACCGTAAAAAAATTTTCACAAGCTGATGACCATGCAATTCCAGACTAACTCTGGGATTGTGGAACAACTTGCCTGACAATGCAACAATAATATGGAACGCTGTCAATACTACAATCCACTCCTGCAATAAAAATTTTGTTCCCAACTTGCGTGTGTTTAAAAATGTACTTAATCCATGTGTTTCTAGAGAAATCATTCATTTCCATCGAAAAATTTAACCTGCTAAATGACATGGTCGTCAAACTCATTCTTCGCACGTTAAAGACTCAGCTAGTTCCTAAGCTTCGCGAAGCAAAAAGAAATTATTTTTCGTTGCCTCTTCCTAATTTTTTTTAGAGATAGCCCTGAAAAGATCGGGCGCTTATTGTGCAGCATTTAAGACGAAGTAGACCAAATATCAATCAATGGAAAAATTGGATATTCTTCTCGATAATGCAAGTCAATTCTTTCTTTTATTCATTTTTGCTGCCACTGATCCAGGGGTGCAGCTAAAGTGACATTAAACATGCTCCTAAAACTTAAAATGAGCTCACCTGTAGGACCTGATGACATCCTCAGTGAATTCTTGCATCATTATTCTGAGGCATTAACCGGTATCTTAACTTGTCTCTTCAAACACAAACATTTTCGACAGGCACTCCTTAATTTAAGTTCCTAGAAAAACCCCTAGAGATAAGGTGGGTATAAGGATGTAGAGGGCAGATATGGCTGATGGATGGAGTGATGCTTAGGATGCAGGCAGTTGCATTTTCGCTAAAATCTGCGGGTAGCAAGAGAAAGGGAATGAAAGAGAGGAAAAATGAGCTCCTGCTGTATATGCTTGCAGGCTTTCAGACTGGGTTTACAGTATACTGCATCCTATAGGCAGAAAATTTATAAGAAGGATGGGGTGTGAAGATGAAGACATTTCCCACCTCTATTTTAATGAAAATATTAAACTGAAAAACCAGGCTGAACAGCATTTCTTTTTCTACGAAAAAAATCCAAGAAATATATATGATTCAAATGGGACCGTCCCTTTCCAAGAGTGGTCCATAGATCCGCTCCCGGTTAGATATATTTCCGAATGTTGCATTTTCCCCTGCTATGGTGAATCAGTGGTTCTCAACTGATCGATGATCCTTAGGTCGCCGGTTCGATCCCGCGGCCGCGTTTCTATGAGACAAAATGCAGTACCTTCAGTGTACTGTGTGGTGCCAGCTGGTTCAGGAACCAGGTGGTAAACTGCTACGTCACAAATTGTGGCAAGTGTTTCCGGGTCGCACTTCGGTTATGTGGCTGTTTGACAGGGTTTAGCACGCAGCACATAGACAGTACGCCGTCCTATCGATGAATGTGCGTGAGTGGCATGAAATAGAGCACTTTGAACAGTTCAAGTGCTCTTTCTGTTTCGCACTGACGCCCGGCACGCTCAGAACGATCGATGTGAATTTTGTTCCTGCTCATGGGGCAGCACGATAACAGCTGCAATTGACGCTCGCGCGAACAACCGAAATCACACACACACACACACACGCGTGTGTGAAGCTATGCATGGCAGATGGAGCTCTGTGGTTTCGTTTTCAGCATGTTTTTTTTCTTTTTCCATTTGGTTACGATGAGCCATGATTGATGTCACTTGAGTCCAACTGTACTTACAAATTGGAACGATTCGGAAAAAACAGTTGGCTTTGCCAATAGGTCGAATTGGTCTGCCTGACTGCACCCGGAGTATCCATGGGAACATTGGAATTTGTCTCAAATTTTTTTTTTTTTGTGCAGTGGAAGGATTCATGTCTAAAACGTTCGATTCCATAGCGGGTTTGATAGAAACGCTGTAGAAAAGTTTTACTGAGATCTTTTTTATCAGTGCATGCGTCCATTTTTATGTAGTCTGATGCTGGAAACCATGAGCAGCGACCACGATGACGATTGGTGGTTGACAAAGAAGACGTACCGAAAACAAATGTAAATTTCACTTGCCAGACATTAATTAGACATTTTTTTGCTTTGAGTAACATCTTTTCAGTTTCACACTCAAGGCTCTTACGGCACAATAACTCACGCTTCGTCGATGAAAGTTTTTGTGGGCACTATCATCGCTTCATTCACAGAATTCCAAACACTGCGGCACCATCTAGTGGTAAAACCTGAAAGCATTCATCTCGTGGTGCGAAAGGAGGACTGGTTTTTATTTAAGGAGGCAGTGTGGAGAGCATAAAATATAAAAAATAATGACAAGCACTCCTAGAAGAAAAAAAAAAAAAACAGTGTGCACTTAAGAAAATCAGCGATATTTTGCTGACATGTAGTCACGTGGGGTACTACATCGAAAGTAATAGGGTTTCTCGGCTAGGTAGCGCCTCGGTTGTTATTATGCGATTTTCAGTGGCAAATTAAAATTTTGAAGCCTCTTTGATATTCTAGTGCTCGATCTGTACTAAATGAGGTAAGGTCTTTTCGTCTCCACCATAATCTCGTGACATATTTTAGCAAGCGTTTTGTCCCTTTAAGAACTTTCAAGACCTTAATCTGCAAAATTGTATGCATTATTTGCACTCTTGTGCATTTGAAATTAAATGAAATAACTGCGCTGAACTGACACATATAACTAGTCCCATCATGAGAGTCAAATATATGGGATATATAGGCGGAAGCAAATGTGTTCTATGAATATGCGTCCCGGTTATGTTAGCGGTGTATCATGTTATCGTCCCTTGAGTGTGATGCTTGATTGTTTTCTTGATATATGGGAAAACAATTGTAGCGGTCATGATTTGCACTTCTTTGTAAAAAACGTTAGTACAATAAAGTTTAGTGCGGTCCATCTATACCAATCAGGCTTTTTTTTTTTTTTCTTGCACCTAATATCACTCGTATTGAGCGTTTTGTACACTTAATATAAAAGTACATCTTGTGAATGACTACTGGGTGCTATTACCTTAATGAAACCTTGTGGCTGCAAAAGGGGCAAATTTCAACTTGTCCAGCGGTCCAATTGTTTGCTCATTTACGACTGGAGATTTTCCATTTGGTACCAATTGGAACTTTCTCAATTGGACTTACTTGCTTTTTTGACTGGGAAGGCTTGTTTTCCAGTCGAAAAGTCTTGTTACCAGACGATACTCGCAGTCTAGCTGTTCAAATGAAGAGCCAGGTGCCTCTTTTGGGCTCATTCATAATTGCAAGTCGCGAAAGTGTTGCGGGGATCCGAGGGAGTGCGATGAATTGGCCGAACCAGAGTGGCCGAACCCATTCATGCCCGAGGAGCATGGTGCTGGACAATCCCCACAACATTCATCCTCTATTTCATATATAAATATGTGGTAGCTCAAACATTGTACTCTTCCGATTCCTCTCCCTAAGTGTTCTGGGGACATTCCTAGGTTTACATAGAAATGAAAAATGCCCCATCGCAGTGGTACAGTACGTGGGTCAGATGCTCGACTATTGTGCAGGAGGTATACCGGGTTCGATCCTGGCCGGTGGCGGCTGCGTTTCAGTGGAGGCTAAACGGAGTAGCGTCCTTGTGCCGTGCGATGTCTGTGCACATTAAACAACCACAGGTAGTCGACAATTCCGGAGTCCTTCACTACGGTGTCTCTCATAACCTGTATCGCTTTGGGACGTTAAACCCTACTAGCAAAATCAAAGGAGAACTTCTGTCTGCTTGTTGCTTCGAATAATGCGCAAGTGGCGTCAGCGAACGAGACCTTTTTGTTGGGAAACAAGCCTTGCAGAGAAGCTGGTTCACATAGTTCCGCAAGAGTTAAACGTGCGGAGAGCCGTTAAGACTGCGCTCAGCAGCACGGATGCAGCGGCACGGGGCTTAGATCATGATGATGATGCTCAGAGCCATACGCTTTGAAACGGATCGGCACTAGAACTGGCGCACAGGCCAAAGGTAAAAGAAAAAAAAAAAGACATTAAGGAAATAGTAAACAACAAAAAGAGAACTGGATGGATGGATGGATGGATGGATGGAATTGGATTGGATGGGATTGGATGGAATTGGATGGAATTGGATTGAATGGAATTGGATTGAATGGAATTGGATGGAATTGGATTGGATGGAATTGGATTGGATTGGATTGGATGGATGGATGGATGGAAGGAAGGATGGAAGGAAGGAAGGAATGAATATAGGAGCGTCCCCTGTGAAACGGGGTGGTAGCAGTAGCTATCATGCTCATTTTTCTCCCTATATCTTAATTATCAATTTAGAATGGTTAACTAAACCATCATTCTATTTATTAAATTTTTGTTCCTACAATACTAACATTATGTCACTTCTCTGCTTTTAAGCCACCAATCTTCCAGTCGTTTTTTGCTAGTTTCCACCGCCGGTTTATTCACCCGGCCACTGTTATCTCTAAACCCCAGAGCATCAGGAACAGTGATTGCGCCTGCATCAACTTCTGGATGCATACCATTACATTCGAGTATAATATGGTCAATTGTTTCACTGCAGTTTCCACATACAGCACATGCGTCATCTCCATTGTTAAATTTCTTTTTGTAGCTGCGTGTTCTAAGGCACCCTGATCTAGCTTCAAAAAGTAGGGCACTGCCTCTTGAGTTATCAGAGAAATCTTCCTTCCTGATCTGCATTTTCCATTTTCGGTATAATTCCACACTCTGTTTCTTTTTCATCGAATTTATCCAATTTTTACCTTCTGTGTTTTTCACCTGTTGCTTAATCCTCTTTATTTCTCCGTCCTTGTGACTAGCATACTTACTAGTTAGTTTCCTAGTTCTTTTCCTCCATTGTGAGTCAACGCTTTTTAAGTACAGGTATTTAAATACTTTAGCTGCCCATCTGTTACTGTCCAATTTCCTCAGGCGTTCCTCATATAATATTTTACTCTGAGCTTCCCGTACTTCGAAAGATGCCCAGCCCATATCTCCCTGTACCGCCTCATTTGTAGTTTTGCCGTGGGCACCTAGTGCTAATCGTCCAACGGATAAAAGGTGCGGCAGCGCCCCCTGCGGGCGGAAGAGGCATTCTGCTTCAGTCGCTCCGCTGCTACAGTGAACTACTCTGCTGCGCGCCTCCGTTCGCGCCATAGAGTTCCTTACACTAACTAGAGGGAAAGCTGAGGGCGCTGCACTTCAGCCACCATGGGCGTGCTAAGAATCATGGGCCGGTGTGCTACTTGTTGCGGGACAGTCGGTTTTTCTCGGGTACGTGGAGTGGCGTTACTGCGATGTTTCTTTTTCGTCATCATCATCATTTGAAGGTGCGTACATAGACCGCGAAAGCCATAGTAGCAAAGGAGCAAAAGCAGACGTCGCCAATAAATGTTTTCTGTTTCCCGAAATGCCACTAAAAACTTCCTTAAGTGATTGCACAACCATAAATATTTTTATAACGTTTTTCTGTTTCAAATTTTGCCTATTAAGTGCGAAATATTGGTATTTGTGCTGCTCAAAACTAAGCCAATAGGAGAAAGAGCCATCGCTTATATTAGATAAATCTCACACTGACATGCTGTTTTTCTCTCTTTTTTGCAATTTAGAGTGAGTCACAATATTCAATCTTAGGACATTATTTGCGGTAGAACAATGTTTATCTTTGCATTAGTTTCGGCCAAAAGTTGTAGTTCTGCACTCGGTAGCTCTCCGGCCCATGATGCTTTGAGCGCCCATGGTGGCTGAACTGGCCGTCTGGAAACTCCGTGTAAACTGCCATAGACGGCAGCACAGCTTTCCCTCTAGGTAAGGTAAGAAACTCTATGGTTCGCGCCACTAGATCAGTATTCTAGTTCACTATATTCAGCACCTATGTTTAGTACAGTCTTTCGGTTGCAGTTACCATTTTCCGCTTCACAGTTTGTAGATTCGTCCTCTTCGTCTGTTTTCGCCACAGTTCCTACTTATTGCACCGTCCGTTGCATGAGAATGACATAAACGTTTTTGGAAAGAGTATTCAGGAAGATGGGCTCTGTTCATTTCTGTGGGCCGACGCCAGCAGACGATAGGGTGTCGCTGCAGACGACCCGCACGATATTTCATCTGCTCTTCTCTGCCCCGTCCTTTTGCGCTAACATCACCACTGCTGGGCTTCCTTGAGATTCACGCTTCCGCGATCTAAGGCCAAGGTATAGTATCATCAATCAGTAGGCGCGGAAACCTTCTGCAAGCAGCCGACTCTCTGTCGAGTTGTGTTCTGGTTCAGCCCAGAGTGAGAACATGGCTATAATAGTTGTGTCCACGGTGTTGGTTCAATTGAGCACACGCAAATTGTATGCTGTTTCTCCAGTGGAGACTATCAAGTACCGTTTCATATTCTGCCGAAGTAATATGTTGAGAATAACGGCCTGGGGGGCGAGTTGGTGCATGATGGAATTGAACGGCGGCGCAACACGGAAACGGATACAGACAAGAAGGGGACACAGTGCGCATGTGGTGTCCCCTTCTTGTCTGTGTCCGTTTCCGTGTTGCGCCGCCGTTAAATTCCTAATATGTTGAATGGGCTTTTATTCGTCATGTATGCTTCTCAGTGGACTTGGTGCTTTTCTTCCATCCTTCTTTTAACCTCGCGCTATGCTTTTGATGACCAGCTGGATAATTTTGGGTGCTTAGTAAACATTTGGCAATAATTTGCAGCGGCAGGCCACTCGACGAGCTGAGGACTGCGAAAGCGCCGGGCTTGTGGGCATGTTGCTTTTTTTTTTTTTGTGGCTTTTTTGCGAGTAATATTTGTTTTCCTAGCGCGGTTTCAGTGAAGAATCCCTGCTTTGAGTGAGCCGTGCTTACGAAATAGTTCAGGGGAACCTTTGCAGGAATAAAAGACCTGTGGCTGTAGATATTATCGAAATGATCGGGTGTGGTCACTTCTCGTAAGTCTCCGCACCACATAGCAGTTTGGAACCACTGCGCTATGTCCATTAGAAAGGCAATGCATTAGCAGAATAATTCCTGCTTTTTCTTTGAAGCCAAAAGTTGAGAAAGTTTATTGAAGAAAGGTCTCAAAGTCTGAACTGGAACCTGGCACATAAGGAAAGAAGAAAAGGAGGAGCCATCCTAGTGGAGGGCCCCGGAAAGTGGCGGTGGTCCGCTAAATTTTGCGGCTGCTTTCCGCATAGTCCGCTGTTCACAAAATCGGGCGCCCGGTCGCCGCACTTTTAAATATGTTGGCGGTTCCCTAGATTACCCTCTTCACTCCTCTGCACGGCAGGCAGCACGGCGTAGTGCACGTAACAGTGTAGTTCAAGGTGGAACTCCGGCGTAAAATGTCCGCGACGAATGTGAATAGCGGATTTAACACTCTAAACTGCGGTTGAAATTCAATGTCTACGTATATTCAACGAATATGGCATGTTTTTTGCAGTTTTCTTGTTCTTTATGATTTCTGAATAGCACTTGGATTGCGAGGTTTAACGGTTCATTCTGGCTGGCCAGCATGGAGTGGCTCTGCGCGAATAAGCCACGCTGTGTGAGTACACGACAGCTGACGGGGTGCATGGGTTTTGCAGCTACAGGAGCACCTGCACCGCTTCCAGCAGACGCGTCGGGTCAGCGTGGGCTGCCAGACTGACGAGCCCGTTGTCGACGTGCGCAGCCGCACGCCACTCTTGTCAAGCCCGCTACCCGCGGAACCGCAATCGCCGCGGGCTGCCCCCGAGGAGGAGGCAGGTGATACGTGCAGGGCTTCGCTTCGCGAGGAGTTTCTTGCGGAGCCTCCATCGAGTGTTCCCGAAGTCCAAGACGCACGCAACGAGCCTGAGACCGCTGCCGCTGAGGTCAGCGGGCCTACCACCGAGTCCACCCGTCGTCAGCCCCCGCCGCATCGTCCAGAAGGGTCTGAGCCATCACGGCCTGCTGCCCCAGAGCCGGCCCGGAGGCAGCCCCCACCTCACCGGCCAGAAGGACCCGAGTCATCACGTCCTCCCCCAGAACCGGCCCGGCGGCAGCCCCCGCCGCAGCGTCCGGAAGCGGCGCGACCGGCGGCGATGCCGGAGTCCGTCCGCGTGGGCCCTCCAGCCGCAGAGGAAGGGGCCGAGCGTGCCCAGGAGGCGCCCCCGGAGCCGCCCGCGGCCCCTGTTCAGTCTTCGTCGCAGGAGGCCGTTGCGTCGCCTGAAGCGGCTTCTGACGCTGCCGCCAGGAAGGCTGCCCGCAAGAGGTGAGTTTTCACTGTGCCACGGTGGTGACACAGACAGAAGGGAAGCACTGTAGTTGCTGATACAACTCGAGAAAAAAAAGCAGTCAGCCCTGAAAAGAGGCACTTCAGCCAGTGGCATCAACCGACCCTCATGACACCATAGTTAATCTTATGAAGATGGGATGGAGCGCTTTCCATCTGCCACACCACGTGTTGTCCGCTAGAAGTACAAGTTCACGAGGATTAGTCGATACCATTGGCCTCAAGGGCAAAAGCTGCATTTTTTTTTTTTTTTTGATAGTATACGACTATAGTTCCGCCCTGCTTGCAGTTTTCCTCTTTTGTAGATGTGCCATCTCACTGTCCATCAGTGCGTTGTGCCCACTGCTGGGGTCCATCACAGTGCAATGCGAAAACATCAGAGAGGGCAGTCATGCACCTACAGTTCGGTATGCTGCTCATACACATGTATCGCATTGAGAAAATGATGGGCATCGACATGTTGATAGGTCCTTAGCGCCTTCTGTTAAACGCAGAGAGGAGGTTAACTTACAGGCTTGCATGCCAGGTGACATATGACACCGAGGGCTTAGGGGAGCTGTGATCGCTTATTATCTGCATAGTTTGCAGCGATCAAGCTCACTTACCCTGTCAGTTTCAACGATAACGCTGTGTCCGTTGGTGGCCATGGTGTTACAATTATGCAATGAGCACTGATTATCGTAAAATTCATCATCGTTACCACTACTGCCACCATCAGCCTTACTCTACCCACTTCAGGGCAATGGCCTCTCCCAAATTCTGCCAATTAACCCAGTCCTGTTCCAGCTGCAGCCCTTCACCCCAGCAAACTTCCTAATCTCATCTGCCCAGCTAGCTTTCTGTCACCCCCTGCTATGCTTGCCTTCCGTTGGATTCACTCTGTTACCCTTAAAGGGCCACTGTCCAGGGAAGGCCCTTTTAAGCAAAGGAGCCCAGTGTTTCGATCAAGTACTGGAGATAGTCTGTGCAAAATGCTACAGTGACACGCGCGCCGCAAAGCATCTAAAATACGATTCAAAGCTCTCTCATGCTCTCCTTTGGGAAGCCAGCTTCCCAGTTTCCTGCGCTGGCCCGACGGGCCACAGCAATGACGTACGTACCGCGAACGATGTCCATTGGTCCGTCTCGCTGACTGACGGGAGAAGGATGGGTGTCTACCGCTCGCAGCACGCTTTTCCCTCGCCACAGCCAGACTGAATCCAGCGGTGCGCGCTCCCTCGACCGTTTTTTTTTTTTTTTTTTTCGCGCTCGCGGAGAGCCACGCCCCACCTCCCGCCAAACGCGGAGGAGGAAGGGGAATTTGTATTGCGGAGGCTAGACGACCTCGGGCAGGAGAGTGAAAAACCTTTGCGAGGGAACGGAAGGAGAGAGGCAGGATAGAATCGGGTGATTGCGGTGGCTGTAACTGCGTTATTAGTTACTCTTTTCAAAAACATTTTGCGGCCTTGCGTTCTAGGGGCGAAGTCTCACAGTCACCGGGGAAGAAAATATTTTCGACCGGAGGGTGGACAGTGGGCCTTTAAAAACCATCGGTTACCTTGCCTTCTTGATTTCTATTAGAATGTCATTAACTCGCGTTTGCTCCCTGACCCAGTTGGCACATTTCCTCTCTAAAGTTACACCTACCATTTTTATTTCCATAGCTCTCTATATGGTCCTCAGTTTAAGTTGAATGCTTTTTGTTAGTCTCCAGGTTTCTGCCCCATAGGTGAGTACTAGTAAGGTACAGGTGTTGTATGCTTTCCTCTTAAAGGTATACTGAACAAATATCCAAAAATATTGAGAAAGCATTACATTTGCATTCTTAAGACACGATTACACTAGAACAGACATATTCGGGTTAGCTTTGAGTGGATGGCTTTATTTTTGGCGTTTTCTGAGCAGCCGCTGGGTCAGAGGCAGCGCGCTCCCAACTGTGAGCCAGCGGATGTGATGTTACATTTACCCTCAGCAACGTCATAGCCCCGCGGCTCTGCCGCCGCCGCCGCGCCCACACCTGAAGTTGGTTGACTGGCTACGTGCAGTGTCGGTTCCCCCGCGTCGCGCGCGCCGTGCACAATGCTGCGGATTGTGGAATGCTGTAGATGAGGGATGTCGAGGGGGACGCGTACGGAGGGCGCATATTGCGGGCAATTGTTTGTGCTCTGGGATGGAAGGATGAGTTGTGTGCAGCGCAGCTTAAAGCTGCGAGCTCAGTCTGTTGTCCCGTAGGAACCCGAGCAGCAGTTTCACGGAGGTACTTATTTGAGGTCTCGGGTTCGATGGGTTTGAAGTCTGGACAATGTTTTGCGTTTGACCCCGTAGGAACCCGAGCAGCAGTTTCACGGAGGTACTTATTTGAGGTCTCGGGTTCGATGGGTTTGAAGTCTGGACAATGTTTTGCGTTGGCTTGCCAGACTGCTACACATGGTCTCGTGCCACCAGAGCCACCGGCTCCAGCGCAGTCATCGTCGTCATCACTGCTGGAAGTTGATTCCGTGGATACGCTGTTTTTGTCATCCGATGGGGCACATAGTTCTCTTCCTCAATGAAATCATCATCACTTTCACTGAAAGCCTGGCAATTTTTGCCATGGAAAGCACTCGGCGAGAACTCTGCCAAAGCTCCAAATCACTTATGTGCTGCCCTCTTGTTTAAAAACTTGCAAACAAATGAAAAAATCTAGTTTAGTAATTATCTCAATGATAGTGCATCCAGCATAGTAAGCCGAAACGCATGCAATTCAACCATGGAAAAGCTTGTGAGGCCGTGTCCGACAGCAGACCGCTACAGCCGAGTAGCGTTGTAGAGCGGGACCCGACTAAGGACCGCAAAGGGTTACCTTTGTTCTTCTTTAATGGCAAAACATTTGGTTGCTCTTCATTACTGTCAATATCATACATTCCAACTCTTCTGATTCACATGGAAGACATCCGATTTTGTTTACTGCAGTTTTCAGTTGTACGTCCACGGCCTTTTATCTTCTGAAAAGTTGCCTCTGTGATGTGTTTTTTTAGAAATAAGAGTGGAACCTGCCGCTGCATCGTAATTGCTAGGGTAAAACCATCACTGGCCATAGTAGCAGCGTCAACATCACCGTCTGTGTAGCCACTCAAATCCAAGTCAAAGCATTGCCAAAGTAGCTGTGGCTAGTTGCATTTCATACTTGCTGTTGCAGCCGCTTGTGTGCATTTTTAGGGTTAGGAAGGCTTCCTACGTGGGGTGCACAGTATTAAGTTGGAATTCTTCTGAGCATGAAGTTGTAGCGCTATCACAACCAAACAAGGCATATTTCTAGAATTATTTTGCAAACCTACACTGCAAACCTACAGTTTCGAAGAAGGTGGACATTTTTCATTTTACAACAATGTGTAGATGTGACGTTAGCATGTCTCACAGTGGCAGCATAGGTGATTTCTAACTGAAACTAGAAGTGAATTCTCAGCAATGTGCATCCTGTATTATTTGTTGCTGTTGAAGGGCCATCAGTCTGGGCTTTTTGAATCTAGCGAAGTCTGCTACTGCAAGATCCCTGTAAAGTACTAAAGGGCTACTTTGACTATCTTATCCATATTAGTAATGACATTGCCTTCCTTAAGAATCAAGTAGAACACACGTGAACGACAGACACATGCGCCAGTACCATGGCTCAGAGAATCAGGCCCACCTGCTTTCCTTTACTGCCTAGCCTCAGCAGCATTGACAAGAAAACTTGTTACCGAGAGTAACACTTGAGCACTCATGCTGCAAATGCAAGACAGTTGCAACAGCCCTATGGTGAACTGCCCTTTTTGACTGAATTTTTTGGTTTCTCTCAGTCGTATAGACCATAAGCAAAAACTGGTACCCCCTTGACTGTGCGCATTTCCGCCATGTTGACGGATTCTGGAATACTGCCGCAATACATGGCAGTACAGGGTTAGAGACATGCAAGGTAGCATCTTTCATTGTCTAAGGTACCCACATATTGCTGTGTACCTTGATGTACACAAAAAGGAGCTTAAGACAACCCAGGAGCATGCGAGGCTCATAGCCTTTTATCAATGCTGCAGTAGGACTTTTTGACGGGTTAGTTGGTACATGATCTTGATTCTTATAGCGCTGACAAAACACCACAGGAAGAAAGACTCTCCTTTTGTGTCTTTCTTCCTGTGGTGTTTCGTCAGCGCTATAAGAATCAAGATCTTTATCAATGCACGCCATTACTTGGCTCATGTGAGCCTTGTATGGAATGTGTGCTAACAGAATGTGTCTGGAGTGGCTGTGTAGCTTATGCTCAATATAATAGCCACAAGTGACATATTTGGTTAGCTTATTTTTCGTATCAATGCTGTTTTTGAATATTGTTTTTTTTTTGTGTGTGTGTGTGCATGGGCTCGGCACGTATGCAATGGCGCTGTACTGCCCAGCTCCATTCACAAGCATGTATGCTTAAACAGGCTGGTTATTATTTTGTAAATTTGTTGCCAATAAATCATTATTATTATTATTATTATGTCGAGTATAACTGCACTTTACTAATTTTAGGTCTCAATTAACTGCCATTTATTAGTTAATTGGGGTTAAGTTGAAATATATACTTCGGCATTAAATCTTATATCGTTGGATAGTTAATGTCGAGTGTAATACTGAACTGACTGTATATCTCAATGACTGTTAATTAAAACCAAATTGAGCTTCACTTTACAGCATCAAGCTATATATTGCTGTATAGCTTAAATTAAGTACGACTGCACTGCACTAATTGTAATCGTTAGTTCGTAACTGGTAATTAGATAATTGCATTAATTTGCTAAAATGTAGATCTATATATCTTCGAAAAGGCATCGATGAGTGGAATCCAAAATCGGATGCTAAACCTCATAAAAACAATTTCAAACCGATAAAACCACGCATTAACTGAGTTAACATTTATCTAACTTGGTTAAAGAAACACTCAACGAAAGCGAAACAGTAGAACTCAGTGATAAGCATTAGTAGCGCGTAAAGAGACTTAAGTGTCCCGGCAGTTTTTTCTCACTGGGATCATGATACAAGGTCAGCTGGAAGCCACTGCCAGATGTTCAGTACTTTTGAGGGTAATCACAGAAGTTAGATTCTAGAAAAAGGCCAAAAGTGAGCTCTTTGCTTATCTTGTAATTTCCCAAGGGGCTCTGTGCAGTATGCCACCAGTTATGGCACACTGCATTAGTCAGCTAGTAGTTTCTTGTGGGGTACTAGTTTTCTGCTGGCACTTGGGCTTCGTGTACCCATTTTTTATCCTTAACACTCAGTTTGCTTTTATGCAAGTGTTACACATTCATCTGTTGGCAAAGTGTCACAGGCAAACAGATCCGGAGCAGACCTCCTGCTAACCTAGGTTAGCGCACGCAGTAGGCCACACAAATCTGTCTTTCAGCACTCGCGGTTGGCTGTTTGATTTTCCCGCATATTTTGAAACGATCAATCTTCCAAGCAGAATTGTTCAAGCTACTGTGTGCACCCACGGTGCAACATTGGCAGTATAGTTAGGCCGTCTTTCAGCTAAGCATCTGCTATCGTTGCACCGAAATGCAAGCAGCAATGCAAATTATCAGGCCATTTTTTAACGCGCCCACGCTACACTAAGACTGTGAAGCACGCAGTAGCAGAGAGAGGGATTCATTTTGAGCACCTGAAGATCTTTAATGTGCACCGAAATCCCGACACACCTTTCACTTCCATAAGAAAAAAAGTGTGCTGTGGCTAGGATCGATCGTGCATCCTCTGGCACAGCAGCACAAGGTCTTTGGTCAGCCATAAACACTTAAGCAGTCGGCAAGTTTCAACAAGGTGTACTCGTAATCGAGTGTGTGATGGCGATATGGTGTCAGCACAATGCAGGCACGGAGCATCCGCAACAATATGATCGCAGACAGAAAACAAACGAACAGAGGCCAATGATTGAACAGTGTGAGTCCAACATTTCAAAATGAAAAGATATTCGTGCTAAGTGCACCTGTTCGTCTTGAACGTACGACAACTTCGTGAATTTTTTCGCTGCCGCGGTGCCTCTCCAATTGGCGTTTTCGACACATAGTCGCTACTTGCAAAGCTGCTCAAAAACATGGAAAACACAAAGGTGCGCTGATCACTTGTTGATTATTTTTCTCCTGAACCTTGAAATAAAAGGATCACTAAACCAAGAAAGCTATTCATACGTTTCACACCAGGCAATCTCACGACTGCAATCCTCCAACATGGCACCGCTTGTTTTGGTTTTCCTCCGGTAAATGGCAGCACTTTTGCGTAAGGTCTATTACTCATCACTGAACTATTATAGTACAAATACTGATGCTGTGAATGTGCGAACACAGCAAAGTTGCATTCTATTACAGTGCTGCCAGTACTACAACAGTGGATTCGCTGATTTTTCATTCCACCATGAAGCCCAGGGTTGTGAAGTTTGGTCCCACCTATGATGATCAACTTTAGTAGAGTTGAAATGCTAAGATGCTCGTGTGCCAGAGGTGCGAGTGCCCATTAAGGGACCCTTGTGGTTGAAAATACTAATTCTGAGCCCTCCGCTGCGGCATTCAACGTCCCTATGGTGCAACTCTCGGGAGTTAAATTCCATAGCTCCATATCTCCTCCCTGAGGTCGGATGACAGACCCTCTATTGTAACAGGATGGAAGAAAAAGCAGTGTTGTGAATGGCTCCATGCAGGCCGTCATCAGTGCTTTGCGAAGAGCGAAGTCGTGTTCTGTGGACGGATCGTCCGTATCCATCCTGGCCACGGCCACCCCCCGAGGAGGCTGTGGAGCCCATTGAAGGTGAGCCTGCTCAAGGGCTTTGCACTTTTTTTTTTTTATTTCTGTGGAATTGTGTTGGAAGTCTGCTGTTGGGCCTGCGGAAGTGCTTTTGGAAATGAAGACATTAGAGAAGATTTGCTGCTCGTATTGAGATGCAAAAGTGGCTGGGGGTGGTGAGCCAGGCCAGAACAGACCAAGAAGGCTTGCATTGAAGTGGGAAACTATTTAATGGATGAGCCTATTGCCCACAAGTAATTGAGCAGCTTGGCAGTAGTAATAGCAGCAGCTGCTTTGAGAGTATCAAAGATTAGGGTCACAACAGTTGTTGTTAGCTATGCTTAGTTTGAAGACAGCAGAACATTTTAGCAGGGCTCCTGGAACATTGGCAGGTATATAGAACAGCGGGGAAAAAGCCATTCATGGTAATGTTTTCGCCAGAGTGTGTTTCACATTGCAAGAATAGTGATAAGGCTGCATGGTGGCTATGGTCAAAGAGCACGAAAAACAAATACGGTGCTTTGCTGCTGCATGTAGAGTAGGAGATCCTGTGTCTGACGTGAGCAGAGAATATCATCAGTTTGGTCTCAGCGGCATCTTGCTTTCAATGTGGCAAGTTGCTCATTGGCCACAAATGTTCTGTCCGTTGTCTCTGTATAGGATAGACTGTTATCACTAGATAGTCCCTGTGTGAGGGAGGGGATACCATTCAGAAAAGACGTCACGAGAGGAGAGACAGTGTGTTCACTCCTACTCACTGCAGAAAGTGCTATAAAAAATCCAGATACTAATAATTGTGTTGGGAAAAGATGACGCAGAATTTATGCAGAACCATTTAGTAAGACGCAATTTTCTGATGAAATTGCCCATGTAAGTAATTTAAATAAATTGCAGGACATGTTAACATGTTTGAGAGAGTGAAGTGACCAAGCAAGGCAGCAGTCCTTAATATGAATGTGAATGTAAAACTGGAGTAATATTGAGGGAAGGGATGAAGGAGTGAGTGAAACAAGGAACAGGAAAAAGCGGGCAATGGAAGAGTTTTGACAAAGGTGCACTCAAGTTATTATCCTTCGCACAGATAGATGGCCATGATGATGCTTGTCCTCCAGCAAAGCACATACTTGTCATTGAGGAAATTTTAGAAGCTTCATGCCAACAGATTTAGACGTTTGCCATCCAAAAAGTGCGGCTTCCCATTGCTTTGAAGTATAAATGGAGGTTGTAGCTTGACGCCTGAGGTCTGCACTTGAAAATTATTGTCGACGTGAGCTTTCAACATATGATATTGTTCACTTGCGACATTGGCTAGTGATGCTGACCGCTGTATTTCATTTTTTGGTCTTTCAATACCTTGTAAAAGCTCTGTTGTTGGTGAAACTAGTTTCTCTGAGATTAGCATGCAGTGCAATGCTGATGGAGTCCAACTTCTGTTTGCCCTCAGTGTCCCCCGTATGGTATGTGCGTGAGTGATTAGGCATCTCGTCTATTCTGAATGCAGCTGCAATGGCCATGACTGAGCACATGCTCTGAAGAAGCATGACAAGGAAGTAATGACTAGCTGCATAAGAATGGGGGCAGACACCTTCAGAGTAAAGATTGTTTGCTGAGAGATGAAAAAAGCTAGAGAAACGACAAGGCGACTTGGCTTATCCCTCTGTGAAAATGAAAATAGACCAGTGTCATCCTGGCAGCACTTATGATAACATGGACGTTACAGAAGGGACTTGAAATTTATTTATTTATTTATTTATTTATGAATACTGCAATCCCATGCGGGATTGCATCCAGCTGTAGGCATTTAGAGTCATTTAAAAGACAGTGCAAAGTGCAGAAAGCATTGCACAGTACGGGCTGACTACTAAGTCATCAAGCAGCTAGCCCATTTCACTTGTCTAGGACAGAAAGGGTAGAGCAGTATTGGGTGCAGAACTTAGTGGAAAAAATGGGCCGCACATGTAAGGGGGCTGTAACATGCTCACGAGAATTTCCATTGCCTGCTGCTGGCTTCAGCTGTGTGCCGCATTACAGTAAAAGCTTGTTGATATGTCTTTTAAAGAATACTAGAAAATAACATATTATCCAGAAAAATGTATGATCCGAATTGCTTAATATTAAAAAATTAACTGCTTAATGAGGTAGAAAGGCATTTAGAATTGAGATTTTCACTGCGTAAAAGTGTAGATTAGCATTTATAGACGTGAAGTATGCACAGCTCTTTTTTTAGCGTTCGCAGAATTCAGTCCATATTTGCGTAAGCACAAAAGAGACTTAGCAACAGATCTGGTTCGTAGAAGGAATGACGAGCTGGCATCACTTCCTTGGTTGTTTTAGGATGCTTCGCCCTTTACACCAGTGACATGTGGAGAAGCCATCGTGATGGCTTACAGTCGCCTTGCTTTTGCTCATGCTGCTTTTCCCAGACCCATACTGCTCGTATGCAAGTGAATATCTCGTAGTTATCAAATGGTTCATCCATGCACCCTAAGGCACCGTAAAAGAAACCACCACATTACTCCTCATGAAGTCATGTTTCTGCGAACGGGCGCCTCGTATGCTGCGGAATATGGACAAGATAAAGTAGCCAAGGAGTTCTAGTATACTCATCTCTACAGTAGCCAAAGTGGTCAGGACAATAATGAGATTGGGAGTAGGGAAAAGTAGTCAGACGTTCCGCCAGTGACGCAGAACGAGTTTAAGAAAGCATCAAAAATTATGAAAAGGAGGAAAAAAGCTGGAAAGTATCGGGTAATTATAGATTTGTTAAAGGACGGAAGTTGGGGATATCATGCTAAAAAAACTTGCCACACTGTATACGCAATGCCTGAAGACATTGAAAGCACCGGAATCATGGAAGAACGCTAACATTATCTTAATTCATAAGAAAGGCAACACTAAGGAATTGAAAAATACAGACCAATCAGCTTACACGAATCCAGCACTTGACGATAGCTGGCCTATCAGCAAGCAATCCTGCCTCGTATCTCGCTTGGACGCAGGGACCGCATCATCACTCACTCCTGGACTTACTTTGTACCAGCATCGCATTCCGCTCTAACGCCAAGGTGAAACTCGCGTTAGGTCGTGGGCTTTCTCAACAGAACGGACTTTGTGCCGATCACTCAGTGCGCCGGCTCTGCCGTAGAGTAGTAGAGATTTTTAGTTTTGCACTGCCGCTTACCGCACCCGTCCCGCGCCCGTCTACCGAAATTTGACAGGAACGTGGCGCCATTTGTCGCCATTGGAGTGATCTGCGCATGTGTACTGACGCTCATGCGGTAGTGGTAGGTGGTAGCAATAAGCGGTAGCGGTAGTGCTAAGCGGTAACGCTAAACTTAAGGTCTCTAGTAAGGGGCGGCAGCGTCAACTTGAAGTGTCCCGTGATCCAAGATGCAATTCATTCTGTAATTTGAACTCGCGGCGTCGTCATTGGGCAGCGTGTTTGATGTCCCCTGCACATCTAACAAGTCTGGCACCAGCTGTAACTCAACAGTTCCGACGGCACGATTGTGGCCGACGTCTTCTGGTTTTTGTTCTTCGCCCGTTCCTTATGGCTTCCTAATGTTTTCCGGCATCTCGATCGCAAGGGAAAACTCTGCACAAAGTGGTGCATCGAGTAGCAGGAGCACAAATGACATGAAGCGGCCACAGCGGCGAATGCAAAACAGCAAGAAAATAAAAATATTGAAGCGCTGATCACGCCAGCCAATGGGAGACGTAGAATGGCGCGTGCTCCGCGTGAGCTAATCATAGATCATAAATGGCGTTCACAAAACTGGCGTATATAAAGAAAGCAGCTTTAAACCAAGCCTAAGATGACCGCGATCGGCCGGTTGCAACGCCTATGGCGCGCGCGGGAATTTCGAGCACAATTCCTCTTTTTGGGGGCATGTCGTGGCTGCCGTGACGTTTTGAAAGCCGACTTTATCACATTTCATGACCGAATTCAGCATTAATAGTTTGAGTGCAGGTGCTCGAAAGGTTGAGTTTTCCTCAAAATCGATTTATCATTTTCTACTGTTCTAAGACTCGTGTCTCCCTTTAGTTAAATATTTTCGCTAAGAGTGCCCAAGAGAAGCGCACTCTCTCTCAAGACCGGCTGCGACCTAGGGTGCCTCGCATCGAGGCACCCTATATACACCCAAATTTTGGCCAATCAAAACTGCCGTTTTTTGATACATGGAGCCTATAGGAAATTTCACAACTGGTAGTATCAAAGAGCTATGCTGAGGCTGGCATCAGTGCACGTTCAATTTTCAGTAAACTTGCGACGTTTTTACCTGCTTTTAATGCTAATAACAGCCTTTCACTATTGTAAACTTCAGACTATGATTATTATAGCTTATTGTTGGTAATTATTCGTCTATGCTCATTATCATCAGCAGCTACATTTTTGAGCCTCTTCACTCGTCACGGAATTTGACTTGACATATTCAGGGAAAACCTGGAAAAGTCAGGGATTTAGGAAATAGTGGTTTGCTAGACACCCTGGTAGCGAAGTGTTGGAAGTGGTAGACAACTTTGTGTCTACTTAGGACAGGTAGTGACCGCAGATCCGGACCACGAAAGAGAATAACTAGGAGAATGAGATTGGGATGAAGGGCATTTAGCAAGTACTTGCAGATTATGACTAGCAGCTTACCGCTATTGCTCAAGAGGAAAGTATACAACAGTTGCATTTTACCTGTACTCAGCTAGGGGGCTGAAACGTGGGGGTTAACGAAAAGGGTACTACTTAAGTTGAGGACAGTGCATATGGCCATGGAATGAAAAATAGTAGGCGTAACGTTAAGAGATAGGGAGCGTGCAGAGTGGGTCAGAGAAATAGTTCGAGGTAATGACAGTCTAGTAGTAGTCAAGAAGAAGAAATGGGCATGGGCAGGGCATGTAGTGCGAAGAGGGGATAACCAATGGTTTCTAAGAGTAACCAATTGGATTCCGACGGAACAAAAGCACGGCAGGGGGTGGCAGAAAGTTAGGTGGGTGGATGATGTTAAGAAATTCGCAGGGGTTAAGTGGATGCAGCTATTCTCCGTTTCATACATCAAGTGCAACACTACCAAAGCTACAGCTCTTGTTTGCGCTCTCCGCATCCGCGATAAAAAATAGTGCCCGCTCTTGACGACAGAAAATAATAGTTGCTTTGTCTGCAAGCTTAATACATTTTACATTTGCCATCAACTTCCTAAAAAGCACCTTTTTTAGGGAGAAAAAGTCGGATTCGGCTAATTTGTATGTTTTTTTACGTCGTTTTTGTTCGTGCCGCGTTTTGCTGCCCCGCAACCTTGCCAGCTGTGCCACCAGATGGCGCTGGCTGTGCCCTCCGCGCTGCGCATCTCTTTTTGAGAAAATGGTTCTTTGGTGCGCATTTTTTCTACAAGATCCGCTCTGTGAAGATGTCTAAGCATGCGAAGCATGTTATTGCAAACGTGTATGCTCGGAATAGAGCCCGTTTCAGCAGGAACCCTTCGCCTACAGAACGAGCGCGTAGTGATACGCCTCCTGTTTTTTTTCTTGCGGACTACTTGCGTAGCTTTCGCTGCGTTGCACCTGATGTATGAAACGGAGTATAGCGCAGGACAGGGTTGATTGGAAAAAAATAGGAGAGGCCTTTGCTTTGAAATGGGTGTAGTCCAGATGATGATGATGATAATGTAACATTAAGAGATAGGAAACGTGCAGAGTGGGTCAGAGAAATAACTCAAGTTACTGAAATTTTAGTGGAAATCAAAAGAGAAATGGGCATGGGTATAGCGAAGAGAGAGCAACTGATGGTCGCTTAGGGTAACGAATTGGATTCCAAAGGAAGGAAAGCGTCGCAGGGAGCAGCAGAAAGTTAGGTGGGCGGATGAGTTTAAGAAGTTTGCAGGGGTCAAGTGGATGCAGCTAGCATAGGACCGGATTAACTGGAGGAATATTGGAGAGGCCTTCGCCTTGCAGTGGGTATAGACTGGTTGTTGATGATGGGGAAGTCTCATGGACATGATGAAAGCTCGAAATATTGGAGAGGCCTTCGCCTTGCAGTGGGTATAGACTGGTTGTTGATGATGGGGAAGTCTCATGGACATGATGAAAGCTCGACTGGCCGAGATATTCTAACTGGTCAATTTGGTTACATTTGAGCACGGTTCGCTTCTGCGGGGCACCACAGTGCATACAGTGACCTTCTTATGTGAGTTGCATGCTTCCCGCCGGCGGTGTGCACGCCTGCTGCGTCGGTACCAGTCAGTGTGTGTGCACTAGCAGCTGCACCCGCTGTATTGGTTCCCACTAGCGCGAGTGCATGGGCGGCACTTAGAAGCAGATCATAGTAACAGATCACACTATGCTATGACAACTATAACTCCCTATTATCGACATATAAATGGAACATCGGGGGGCTACAAAGTTTGTCATTTTTAAATCTGATTTTTCGCAGAAAACATTTTTTTTTCAAGTTCATGGATTTTTCAGACTCTTCATTTGTTCGGATAACTTCTCTGGTCCCGCCAAGTCCGAAGAAATGGTCGGCGACTGTAATCTGTTGATACAGGTTAGAGGGATACTGAAGCAAATTTTTTAAATTTGAAGAAAATGTTGAAAATAAATTCTTGCAATGCCGATTATATTGAACAATAGCATCACCTCACTTTGTTTGCTGCGGATGGTTTTATATTACGTGCTCAGAGCGCGCGCCAAGCCGTCCCCGCCATTGTGGAAGATGTGAAAGCGTGACATCATGCTGTACTATTTGGCTGTGGGAAGGGTGCTGTGGTTGATGCGGGCTGAGTGCTCTACATACTTTTGCAGTACCCACATGGCGGGTGCGGACGGTGCCCACAGCGTACTCCATGGAAGGCACAGAGGTAGGTCACGCTGTGGACCCTGCTTTCTCAGGTGCAGTGCCTTTGAAGCAGAAGCTGCCACCAGCATGTTGGTATGCATCTGCCATCACTTGTAGTGCCTTGCGAGAGACCCTCTGTCAAGTGATCTGGCTGCCACCAGTTCCATGTGCGAGTTGCAGGTCACCCACTCCCAGTATTGTAGCCTTGCAGTTACATTGGATAGCTTGCATGGCTGCAGAGCAGTCATAAAGCTCTCTTCTTCTTCAAGTGATTTAGTGAACAGGGTCAGTTTACACATCAGTGGTGGTGTTAGCAAGTTCAGTTTTGTGTTTTCACTGCTCTGCCACAACTTGACAGGAGCAGGGCACTACTTGTTTGACATAGCATTTGTTGTCAGCGGAATGTGTAGCATTCATTCGTGTGCTTGTAGTATTAATCATTATGTGGTAACACAGCTGTGTTGAGCAGTGCATGCACTGTCTCAGAGTTTCACACATTACCTTTCCTGGAGGGGGTGGAGTCCTTGGAGTCCTCATATTATGTACTGGTACCTTGGTGTGTGAAACCTCCAAGCATTGGCACAGCTAGTGGCATTCCTTAGCTGTGAACAACAACTGTGGGCTCAGTTTTTTGTTAATGATGAATGCCTTTTAGTGCACTGCTTTAGAGTACGTAAATTATTTCATTGCAAAAAGGAATCTAAGTATGGGAAGCACTGATTTGAAAGTGCAGTGTTTCTTAGGCCACATTCAAATGTATATGCTAATGTAACTGGGTTATGGGCATCCTTTGAGCTCGTTGTTGCAAGTGTCATTTCATTACGCAGGGTAGTTGATTGTGCTTTTTTTTTTTTAATGCAACCAAAAATAGAAATTTTTATTGCATCAGCTCTTGTCATACCACATGGTCTTAAGGAAGGCTTTATCCCATGTTGTAATTAGATAAACAAGCATATGCACATTCAAGCGAAGTGGGCCATGTGTGTCCACAGAGACTCAGTCTGTAACAGTGCTGCGTTGCATGCCTTTGTGGTAGATATTGTGAGTGACAGTATGTGTGCAGACCGTGTGGTTCAGAGTGAGAAGCTTTTGTATGCCTTGCTGGTGTTGTGTACGTCACTTTTTTTCTTGTTTTCATCGAGGCATGTTGTGTTCAACTTGTTTTTCTGAGGAGTCGAGAACAAAGGGATATTTGTGGCAACCTCATTGCAGACATATTGCCTGTGGCAAGGCAGAATCGAGATTCTCCTCAGATTCCAGATCCCCACGACTTGTGTCATGCACCACAGATCACTTGGCTCAGTTTCTCTGCATGCCATTTTTTCATCCTTGTCAGAACCTGGATGACGAGGTATTCATCAAGAGGCACGACAAGCCAGAACGCGACGAGCGGAGGCGGAAAAAGTGAGTTTCATGCCGTGTCCTCTTGCACCCTTACCTGCTGTCAGGTGTGTTGCAGCTTTGTGACTGCGTTGGCTCAGGCATTTTTGTTAGGGGCTACCCCTGATGATGGTAGCGGAAAAGGCGCTAGCAGACTGGTCACCTCAGCCCTTGCCTTAAGTTTGTGGCCCATATACGACCTCTAGCTGTCAAAAGCATTTCAAAAGTGTCAAAAGTGCCACACTGTGATAAAAGATGACCATTGGGAATGAGCTATGCTCTGAGGAGCTTGGCAAATACTAGTGGTTGACATTTAGTATCTCCATGACTCAGTGTCAGTCCCATAGATTGGTTGTATAGACCTTTTCACGACCCTGGGAGAAACCGGTTTGACTGGGCTGTGAAGCAGGCGTGGGGGGAGAATCCGCAACCTTTTCCTGTGCTATGAGCACAGCCCAGTCGCCAATATGGCAGCGCCCTTTGGCCAGTTTTGAAAAGGTCTATAGGGGGTGGACAGATTTCGTTATGTCACAAAAAAAAGGCAAACATTTTATTGCTTCATTATTTTTAGTATTATTTTATCATTTATTATTTTTAATTTTAATTTTTTATTCGTACAGTTTTCGTTGCTGCTTGTTGTTGAGCAATGAATGGCAAATGACACAGGTGTTTCACCATAATATGGTGGATTGTTGAGCCAGCTGGTTGTACATGACGAAAGATGTATCTGAACAGGCGACACAGAAAAATACACACGCAGGCAAGGATGGTGCTGCACTGACAACTTAAAAGTGTTGAGACACCAAATTATGGGACTCTAAAATGCATACCTTTCTCTGTATGTAAGGTTCTCTGCAGCCAAATATTGGACACAACAAATGCTGAAAATGTATTTTAATTCAGCTTCAAAGATTTGTTATATGCTCGCTCTCATGATTGAAACCCATCGCTAGCTCGATAACAACTTATGAAGCTAGGAACGATATCAGTGAATACTAGTGTCGTCACAGCACTGAGGGTTGACGTACTATCAACAACACTGCAACACATGGCATCGTTGAACCGCTGCATCAGCAGTTGGTGACACGGTGGGCTCATTGGCAAGCACAGTCACTTGAACTAGTATTGGCACCCATTCTCACCGACGATACTATGACTTGACTAGCTTCTCTCTCTGCTATACGTTAATTAGAAATGAGTGAAACAAAACTACATTTTATATGTTCGCACTTCGGCACTCAGTGCGAATACCGATCGAATTTGTAGCTGACGCCAGCCTCCTCTGCGACGAGTAGGCCTATAAATAGTCGACAGAGTTTGTACACACGATGTCTGCGATTGTGCAGAGATAGTTCGGAAGTTTTAGTGAATGTAGAGGATCATGGAATATAGTTTTAATGGCAGTAATCTGAAATCATCAATTCTTTGCATCCTGGGATGTACACAGTACTATCGGAAAGTGCCACTGTCAGGCCACGATGACCTGGTTTGTCGATGAATCAGGTGTCCTTCAGCAGCTGTTGACTCATTGATCGGTATCGCTTCCAGACATAGTAAAACATTTTAATTGCTAAAAATGGGCGCCGAACATCTGGATAAAGCAATTTAGAATCGAGATACTGGTGAAATCGGAAAAAGCTGATACATAGAGTGATAAAAGCCTGCACTACGCATGCTGTGTCAATAACCCGGCGATGAAGTGTTCGCCAGCTGGCTCCCGATTCATCTGTGCGCTTCTTGCGAAGTTATTGCACTGTGTAAGCAATTAAGCATGTAAACAGTGTGTAACATATAAAATTGTTTAACCTACACAGCACACAACTTGAATTCGAGGCCAAGCGATACCATGCGAAGCTGCTGGCTGCATACATATAGCTATAAATATAAGCAGCACGCAAGCAGTTTGAAGTAAATCCATCTATCACTGTGCATTCTGGGGGAATCACGCTTATTTGTTGTAATGGCCGAATTCTGTAGTAATATCTTGAATTTATTTATTTAGCGAACACACGGGCAGTTCCATAAAAGGCAGCAGAAAAATGCTAACAGCAGAAGATGAAACTGACAGCCACAGGACCGAAACCATTGTTGCGGCGCTTCTGAGGACGGGGTGAAGTGGTGGGTGGCGGATTATGGTTGGTGCGGACAGTGGCATCACACCGGTGAAATGTGAAAAGGGGTTCGGCCAGCTGACAGTTTCTCAGGCCTGACGGCCATCGATCGACACAAACGTCTGCCAAGAATTGACGTCGCCTTGTGGGACCCAGCTATATACAAAGGCTAAGATCGGCCCGAGTGAACCACTCATTTGAGGACACCGTGCTGGCCTCGCTAGCTTTTTCAGCATATACCTAATTGTGCGGACCCATGAACTTGGCTGACTGGCACACACAAACACGTACATGTGCTTGAGCAGATGACACAGCAGGAACAAGCAATGCTTCACAGCTTTTTGGGACCCACGTGGCGAAGTTTGCTGCTTTTCCCATTTAGTCATGGCACGACGCCTCGTAGCATTGAGAAACTTAAACTGATGTTGCTCAGTACGAATAATTAATTAAATTATTTACTGAGGATATATAAATCCAAGAGCGTGTATCATATGTGCCGGATCAATACACAGTGTTTGAAACAAAGATGGAGCCAACCAAAAAATGAGTGTGTCAACCTCTTGTATTATTTACAGCCACACATCTCTCTTGATTTCATCTGCCTACAGCTAACTTCATCTGTCAATCCAACCCACCACGGTGATGCAGTGATTGGGGCACTCTACTTCTGCACCTAAGGATATGAGATCGAATCCCGGCCGTGGCGGCTTCTTTTCAGTGAAGGCAGAGCCCTCCACTATGGTGTCTCTGCGAGATGTTAAACCCCATTAACTAAACCAAACCATCTCGCTCCATCATCCTGCCAGTAAGCATAGGAATTCTATTTCCTTGTTCTATAGGGGTGCAGGAGGAGTACTAACACATTGTTCACCAGACACTTTGATCTCTGAATGCATTCAGAGGATTGTGCATCAGATTCGTCTGTTCTCTAGGAAGAACTGGATTAGTCAAACTGGGAGATGTGTGAATGATAAGATTATACAGTCGAACCCGGATATATCGAACTCTAAGGGAATCGGAAATAGTTCGATATATCGATAATTCGATATACTGAAATCGGCTTGAAATGCGGCTGCGATCGTGAACAATGATACTGTATTTGTCGCGTAATGGACCCACTGAATAATGAACCCACCATCTACTTTTGCTGCCGAGAACGTGAAAAAAAAAGTGTTAGTCGGTGGCACGTCCCTCTGTTTTGGCCGTCGCATCCACAGCCCATTTATTGACAGTACGCCAAGATGCTGCGCAGCGATAACGTCACAGTGTGTTTATCTTTTGACTATACTTTTTATGTTAGCTCCTGAGGTGGTGGGGAGTGAACTTGGCAGATTGCTGTGATGGCTTGATTGTACAAGCCTGGTTCAATTTATCACGCCACGCTTGGGATGGGTGAGTCCATTGCCACAAAATCATTGGAAAGCATTATAGCTGCAAATGCCGTTTGCAGCGAACAGTGCTAAAAGCTGGTGTCATGATCACAGCTGACCGCATGCTTTCATTGATTCATAGATGCAAGGATGGATGACCCTTGCAAAAGAAAAATAAAAAAGAAATTTGCTGCTTCGTAATGTCCGCAGCCGCCATAGCTTATGCCACGCCACACGTTCAGCACGACGGCAAAAATGGTCGACTCTTGCAAAAACAAAAATACATCTGCCGCTTCTTAACATCCGTAGCCATAGCTTATGCTGCGCTGCAGTTCAGTATGACAACAAGGATGGTTGGTTCTCGCAAAAAAAAAAAAAAGAGCATCTGCCACATTTTAACGTCCGCAGCTGCCATAGCTTACGCTACACCGCACGTTCAGTGCGACGACAAAGATGGTCCGTTCCCGCAAAATAAAAATCTCCCACTTAATGTCCACAGCCACCATAGCTTGCGGTACGTCGCACATTCAGCACGATGACAAAGATGGACAACTCTCGAAAAAAAAAAAAAACAAAAAAATAAAAACGAAGAAACAAATCTGCCGCTTTTTAACATCCGCAACTCCCATAGCTTAGGCTACGCCGCACGTTCAGTACGATGACACAAGACGCGCATGGCACGTCACCCGCCTCACAGAGGGTTCACAACACACACTGGAGAAAGCGTCCGACATTCTGTTTGCCACGGGCTGAGCTGGCTTGCCTGCACATGCGTAGTGCGTGCTGCTGCAAACGAAAACCGGGAAAGAGAGAGGGAGGGGAGAGAGAAAGCTCGGAAGAAGAATGGGCACACCCTTGCGCTTCACTCTATCACGTTGTTTTAGAGCGCAGCTCTTTGGCGCTCGTTCCTGGGTTTCGCGGCGTCGGCGTCGTCGGCGGCCTCGTAATCAGTAGCCTCGCGGCCTCATAACCCCCCTTTCAGCCCCCCAGTCCGAACCGGCGCTTTGGCAACCGGAGCCTCGCAAGAAAGGGGGGGGGGGGGGGGGGGAGGGGTACACTCAGCCAACGTTACAGAGGTGTCCCCGGTGGCAGTCGCGTGAACTAGCGACGCTGCAGTTGACTCTTGCTCTTTGCCGGGCGCGTCGTCTGCTACGCGCGGCGCGGAAGCATGGAGCGCCTGGCATACACGTAGCTGTTACGTGCTGCCTTTGCACTCTACACGGCTGCATTGCAGTATGACTACATTATGACAGTTTTGGTTTCGAAAGCATACATTACCTCAGTGAACGGTTTTGTGTGATCCGAAAATTAATGCCGTGAAACAGCTGTGACAGCGTTGTCGACTTGCTGGCCAGAACTAGCGTTCTAGTAACATTCTGCTGTTTGGTTTCATTTCTTTTTATTACGCGATATGGTGAGGTGCAAGTCATTTTGTAAAAACATATGACGTAGCTGTTCATTGCGCAGCGTTCAGCGTGCTGTAATGCAATGTTTTGCTTCTTATTTAGCATCCACCTTCTTTTCCAGTTTCAGTCCAATAGACAAGCCATGAGGGTGAGGAATTTTGCTTATCGAGAATACTTTTGTCAATGAGCGGTTAATAGTCATGGCAGTGATATGTTGCGCGTAAAGTTCTCATATCATGTGAATTGAGCGTTGATTAAGCTTTCTGAAGCATGCCAATGAAGCGATAGTGTGCACGAGGCTTCCAACTCAGAGCTAATGCGAAGAGAGGAGACTTATCTAAGAACTGCAGAGAAATTCAAAAAGCAAGATGATCACAAAAATTAAAACTTCAAAATGAGCATGCGGCGTAGAAAACGCAGCGAGCTGCGGCAGCTGACAAGAAAATGAAAAAAAAAAAAAAAAAAAAGACAATGAATGAATTTAGCCTTTATTTGATTGAAAAGATGACTTTCGGCTGCTGTTGGGGTAATGAAGGAGTTAAGAGGGATGGGAGTATAGCTTATCGCTTCTTCACGGTTCTGCAAGCTGTTTCACGTTGTTAAAAGGTAAGCATCTAAAAAGGTCAGAAGATGATCTATATCGGCATCTAAAAGCTAGGCCTTCCAGACTTGCAATTGCTGGTACGTCAAGCTCCTGCCTGAACGGAGGTATGATATGTCGAATGCTTCGTAACTGCATTTTTGTGAGGCGGGCAAGCACAAAAGCTTATAAGCTTCTGAATGAGCTCAAAATACACCGCCAACCAAGCATATGAGCTCATTATGCATGCATTGAAGTGAATTCGCTGGAAATATAGTTTTTGCTGTTGAAGGAATACAAAATCACATGCCAAAAAAAAAGAAGGTCTGGGAAAGTTAGGAACGTTAATGCTAATGTCCCACTAGACGCACGCACGCATGCACGTGCACGCACGCGCGCACACACACACACACACACACACACACACACACACACACACACACACACACACACACACACACACACACACACACACACACACACACACACACACACACACACACACACACAAAATGATTATGCTGCGCATTCAAATATTTCCCAAAAGAGGTATAATGTTCTCCTCTTAATTACGTGTAACCTTGCAATGTCTGTCTATGTTGATGAAGTCATGTTTTGGTTGCTTGCTGCATTTCATTAGCATTCAACATTAGTGTTGTTGACAATATTGTATTTTTTCTCAATTTTTCTTGTTGCGCTAATAAATACATTCGAACCCGGATATATCGAATTTTGGTTATACAGAACTCACGGAATATCCCCTTGAAAATCGCATGTAAAAGTATAGGAAAGCCGCGTCATATATCGAACTCAATTTCGCCGGTCTTTCGATATATCGAACTCCGCACAACGCATTGGAAAGTGTGCCTTTCCCAAAGGCAATCGCATCACCCTCGGCCGTTTGCCGCGTGACGTTTCCAAGCCACGCGCGGACAGAATGAGAGGGGACAAGACAGTTTGGCTAGGGCAGCGCCGCGCCCATTCCTCAAAGACGTGCGCATCTGCGGTTATCGTTTCCCGCGCGCTAGCACATGACGTTTGCAAGCCATGTGCGTGAATAAACCAGAGAGAACCGGTAGGAACGAGAGGGGAAAAACGCGATAGAGCGAAGCGCAAGGGTGTGCACATTTTTTTGCCGAGCTATCTCTCTCCTTCCTCTTTCCCGGCCTTCGTTCGCAGTAGCACATGCTACGCATGCGCCAAGCCAGCTCAGCCCGCTTTCAGACAGAACGTTGGACACTTTCTGCAGCATGTGTTGCGAACCCTCTGCGCGCGGCGGCGACGTTACGAAGCGGCCTTTTTTTTTTTTTTTTTTGCCGGGGGTCGTTTATCCTTGCATGTATGAATCAACGAAAGCACGTGGTCAGCTGCGATCATGACACCGGCTTTTAGCATTTTTCGCTTCAAACAGCATTTGCAGCTGCTCTATCACGCTTTCCAATGATTTTGTGGCAGTGGACTATGCCCGCCCCAAGTGCGGCGTCATAAATCGAACCAGGCTTAGCCATCACGGGCAGTCTGCCAAGTTCGCTCCCCGCTGCTGCAGGAGCTATCAAAAGATAAACACCGCGCGACGTTAATCGCTGCGCAGCATCTTGGCATGCTGCCAAGAAATGAGCTGTGGATGAGAAGACCGAAACGGAGTGCGAGCAAGCGAAAACGCTGGTGATTTCTGCCGCGGCGACACAAACATTGTTTTGAGCTGCCGCGGTGGCTCGAACGGCAGAGGGACGCAGTTCGAACAAGTTGTAAATTTTTTGCTGCCGCTCGTCGCTGAGATCGCTTAATCGCTTGCATGTAAGCGAGCTGGCCTTAACGCATTTTTTTTTTTTCCCCCAAAGTCTCGAGTGCAAAAGTGGAAGGTGGGTTCATTATGTGAGTGAGTTGATTACGCAACAAATACGGTATCGTTTTTTTTCGCATCATAAGTGCCGTCCCAAGCTGATTTCTGTATATCGAATTATCGATATATCGAACTATTTCGTGATCCCCTTCGAGTTTGATATATCCGGGTTCGACTGTAACTTATGTTCGCGCAATTCACTTCTAATGCCCTTTCCAGCGCTGTAGGTACCCTGAATATCATACGTGTTTTAAAAGTGCAGTCCAGTGCTAGTTTGAAATTACATTAACTTCCCCTACAAGCAATAAAATTATGTCGTTTTTCTTTTCTCTGTGCACGTGTGTGTGTAAATGAGGAGGGGGATCTATCAAGGGCGCGACTTGATTACTCGCAATCTAAGTTTTTTTAATAGACTCATGCGCTTTTAATAGACTCATGCGCCAGAGGCAGCGCTAGCAGCGACCTGATGCCACTGACGGCGCTAGCGAGTCAAGACGACGTGCTACGTAGAACACTGTCGCCGTCATGCAGAAAAAGGAGGAGGGGCTCCCCCCGTCTTCATGCATGGCGGCGAGGGTGCTTTGCGTTTGCCGAAACGCCGCGGCTCGCAATCAGCGGATCACGGTGCGTGCATCCCACTCTCACTCGATAGCGGCGTCAGCGGCATCAGTCAGTTGCCGCTATCTGTTCGGCGCGCAATGTTCCTATGGACCCACGCGCTGCCTCCCGCAACCTCCCGATAACTCAATTGCTCTCTTCATTTCCTCTACCACAAAGCTTCTTTCATGACAGCCAAGAACTGTTTGTGACGTGTTTCTTGAAGGAATACGCGTGAAAAATTAAAAAAAGTCTGTAATTGTACATACGTGTCTTGCTCGAAATCTTTGCCTCAATCTATCGAAAAGGTGAAACAGCTGATGAGCTGCGCTCTAATTGCGCATTAGGAAGTAACATAATTGTGGGCAATTTTTTCCTCTCCCGAACACCACGGCTGCGTCTGCTCTGCACCGGCCATTGCCAAACCGGATCCCTCTCATTCCTTCACTTACGTGGCTTGCAAACGTCACGTGCTGGTGCGCAACAAGCGATAACCGCAGATACGCGCGCCTTTGGGGAAAGGGCGCAGCGCTGCTCTAGACCAGCCATTGCTGAACTGTTCTCTCTCCTTCCTTCTGTGTGTGGCTTGAAAAAGTCCGCAGGGAACGGCCGAGGATGATGCAATCGTCTTTGGGGAAGGCACACCTTCCAGTACATGGTGCGGAGTTCACTATATCGAATGACCGATGAAATTGCAGTTCGATATACAACGCAGCTTTCCTGTACTCTTACATGGGATTTTCAAGGGGATATTTCGTGAGTTCGATTTAGCCAAAATTCGAATTATCCGGTTTCGATGTATCCGGGGCCACAGCAATATCAGAGAAGTCTCGCACGAACCTTGCGGTGCACTGCGAAGAGTGTAAGAGATGCAAAACTGACTTTTGTAACAGCTGACTTTTGTAACAGGCAAGTTTTGAAGAAGGATATGGATAAGTTGACACAAGAAAAAGTGTCTGGTGAACAGTGTGTTTGTACACCTTCTGTGTTCCTATTGAGGAAGGAGGTGGAACTCCTACACTTACTGGCATGACAAGAACGAAAGAAGAAGTTAGCTGTACGCAAATGAAGTGAAGAGAGAAGAAGGTGCACAGGTGTAAATATCGTAAAAACCTGCATATAATACGAGGCTTTCTTACTGACTTTATCATGTAAGATTTTTGCCTCATATTTTATGCAGATCCGAACAAATTTCAGCCTAAATTCACAGTTCTGGCCTCGTTACTAATCAGCGCTATCAGCATCGGGCTTCCATCAAGAGGAGGCACTATCTAGTGGTGGTGTAGGCTAACTGTGTCAATAGTTTCGGTTTCATCGTGCTGACCCCGTAATCGTCTTGACCACGGTGCTCACTACGCACATGCGACCGGAAGCATGCCGAGCACACCCCATATGATCTCTCATACCTCACACGGGTCTCTCACGGGCTGCTCCCGCCATTCTGACCATGCCCTACAGCCGAATCGCTGAAGCTTGACCACTACTCCCGAGGAGAGCGTCAGTCACACCTTCAAGAAATGCGGGAAACCGAACTCGTTTAGGGCACCAAGAGAGATCTTATACGGAAATTTGTCTAGCAAGGGACTCTCGGCAGACGATACACGTACCTGATGACAACGATCGCAAAAACCTCGAATCTGAGAACGCTTCCTGGGCACGCGCTGTGCGCCGTGTTAGACACTAAAAGGTGCATGATTTCTAACGGCTCACTTGCTGTCGTCCCGCATCTGAGGTGGAAGTGGCGTACTGGTTTTAGGACCGCTGGAAGACCCGGTGGTTTCCACGATTGCCAGGTGAATGTGAGCTGCTGTTCTCATGGTGCATGACATACTCCTATCAAGCGTATCGGCACGAGAAGGGGACCAAACCAACATTGGCACATGAAGGTTCTTGGCACTATTCTACGCCTGGTGCGGGCGGGGTGGTGTCAGATGCGAAAGTGTGGAGCCCGTACAATTCGTGGGACTTCAAAGTGTAGTGCAAAAAATACTTTTGTTGAGCTTTCCTCGCTCGCGTTATACATGGGTGAAAACTTTTTCCTGTTTTTGCTATCCCAAAATTACACCTCTTATTATATGCAGGTTTGTATTATATGTGGGTTTTTACGTTCAGACAGTTGTCAGTGCAGCATTGGCCACGCCTCTGTGTGTTCCTTGTGTGTCATTGTTTGTTCTACTGCATTTTTCATCATGTTTTACCTTAACTGTTATTGATAAGTTTTTAAATGAAACACTTGGAGTTGAAGTAAAAACTGTGAAAAAATTCATCACATAGGCAAAAAGAACAAAGAATGACCGAGGCCAATTATTATGAAATTTTATGACAGCAGAGAGAAGCAGCAAGTGCTGAAAAATTGTAGCAAACTGAAAGGAAAATCGGTTAGCGTAAGTAATGACTATGTGAAGGAAACGGTAGCGATGCGAGGAAAACTGGGGGAAAGTGCTTCTGCTGAAAAGGTGCAGGGAGGGCGATAAGGTCTTTTTGATCGACGACAAACTAAAAGTAAACGATAAGTTATACGAATGGGACCACGAGAAGAATGTGTGCTCGCTTCTAAACCCCTGAGATAAGTACATTGCACGCACTCGAAGAACAGGCAACACGCGTGAAGGTTATGGCTCCTCGGATAGTCTCGACGAATCCCCGCCTGAATCCACCCTTTGATAGCTACGAATCTTATCACTGAATGCTCGTAGCATTGTAAACAAAGTGACCGAGTTAGAATATGTATTGCTGACAGAAAGTCCACATGTGCTAGTCGTAAGCAAAACATGGCTAAACAATAGTTTGCCTAGTCACTGTATAGCACCCGCAAACTACCAGATGTTCAGATGGGATAGGACCACTCGTGGTGGTGGAGTTGCAATTATTGTTAAAAGATCTATAGATGTGGTAACGATTGAGTGCACTCTGCCTGAAACAGTCTGATGCGAGATTACTTACGGGAGTGCTACTTACCTTGTTGGAGCAGTGTACAGGCCACCTGCCACTTCACCAGAGTTTCTTGATGAACTAAACATGTTCTTGTGCAATCATTTGAACTGTAACACCAGACTAATAATGACCGGAGATTTTAATTTGCCAAATATTAACTGGGACAATTTACTACCTGGGAACGTAGAAATTTCTAGCGTCGAAAAATTGCTGCAAATAATGTTTTCGCACAATCTAAAACAAATAACGCCTGATTCTCTGTCACTATTGGACTTGGTGTTTCTTTCGGATAGAGTGGGTGATTATAGCGTATCTGTAAAAGACGGGATATCTGATCATAAGATGGTTTCTGTGCACATTCATGTCAGAGCAAGCTCACGTGCCTTCATACCTGTGCAAGTTAAGGATTATGGGCGGGCATACTGGATTTTTTATAATTGTCTTTTGGTGAATTCGAACTCGCCTGCGATTGTGAATCGGTTGAAGAACTATGGCTGCGCTTTAAGAATACTGTCAAACATTGTGTTGACAGATTCGTTCCTACTCGAGAAAAGAAAATAAAACCCCGCAATCCTTGGACTAATCGACCTGTTATACATATCAAGTGCAAAATAAAGCGGTTACGTCGGAAGAAAAATTGCTCAGCTGAGGTATCGAAATTGCGAAGTACATTAAAAACAGCTCTGAAGGAATCAAAAGAGCATTTTTGCAGTCAAAAATTAAATAGCTTCATCAAAACAGCACCTAGGAAGTTTTGGCTTTACCTGGGTGGCAATAAAGAAGAAATAAACAGAATTCAAGTTAGCGAGGAAATAGTGACAGACAAAACAAATATAGCAGATCATTTCAATCAGTTTTTCTAATCAGTATTTTCTAAACCATGCAATGATGACCGTGGCAGGTATCCTCCTTCTTCCTTTTCATGTTCAAGTGGAGACCTGGTTGGGACTCCGGAGGGCATGTTTAATCAACTGTTGCTTTTGGATTCTAAAAAAGCCAGCGAATCAGACTGAATACCCACTCGGTTTCTAAAGCGATATGCAGAGTGGGCGTCATTTTTCTCGCACAAAATTTTTATGAAGTCCCTACACAATCACACGTTGCCAGAAGATTGGCGCTGCGCAGTCATAATACCTGTTTTTAAAAGCGGTAACCGATTAATCACAAATAACTATTGCCCAATTTCCTTGACAAGTATCAGTTGTAAACTCTTAGAACATATTATAAGTAAGCATATAAACTTTCCTTGAGGATAACGATTACTTATAACAGCACCAACACTGTTCGTTCCGAAAAGGACTATCAACCATAACACAGCTCATAGAAGCGATACATGATTTCAATTCAGCCATAGATGCCCAAGAACAAATTGATGTCATTAGTGTAGATTTTGCAAAAGCATTTGACAAAGTTCCACACAGTAAATTACTTTTTAAGTTACATAAAGCAGGAATTAGTGAAACTATTCTGAAGTGGATTGAAGCTTATTTGAACAATCGCAGGCAAGTTTTGCGTATGGGTGACTGTTTCTCTTCAACGTTAGAAGTGTTCTCTGGCGTTCCTCAAGGGTCGGTTCTAGCTCCTATATTGTTTTTAATTTATATTAACGATATTAACGAGGTTACTGAGTCTCCTGTAGAGTTGAAGCTTTTTGCAGACGATTGTTTAATTTACTCTCGAATAACTCTGACGCCCAGATCAGAATAAACCGAGTCCTTCATTCCTTGCATCTTTAGTGCGAGAAATGGGACATGGAAATTAACTACACCAAATCAACTTTCACACATATAACAAATAAAGAGAGTGTTAGGTTATATTCTTATAACGTTGGAAACAATAAACTAAAAAATGTTGGTACCTTCAATTATTTAGGAGTCACAATTACACATAACCTTCAGTGGCATAAACACATTAATAATGTGTGCTCAACAGCTTCACAAAAACTTTTTGAGAAAGAAATTAGAATATGCAACAAAAGATGTAAAATTAACAGCCTACACAATGTTCATACGCCCATCCTTGGAGTACGCTAGTGCTGTCTGGAGCCCCCACCAAAAAGATTTAAAAGATAAACTAGAACGTATTCAAAGAATGGCCGCTCGTTTTATTTTGTCAAGGTACAGAAGAATGGACTCGGTGACGGAAATATTAAACATGTGAACTCGAGTTGTACTTGAAAATCGAAGGCAAAAATCTAGGTTAAAGCTTTTATTTTAGATACTCCAAGGACATTTAAAGATAAGCAAAGATAGATATATTCACTCCCCGGGAAAACGGAGCGCCAGAACAAACCACACGAGAGCAATCAAGCCTTATGTCACACATGTTGATGTTTTCCGCAACTCCTTTTTTCCTGATGTGATTGAATCTTGGAATGCTTTGCCAGTTGAGGTTGTTGAGCAGACGGATGTGCACAAATTCGAATGATCCATTGATGTTTTGTATAGAGAGCGTAAACTTGACAACTTGACGTCATTATAATATGTTATGAATTGTATTTTATTTTATGCCCTCCCTGTATCGACCCTTAAGCGAGAGTTAACAGTATCAATAGAAAAAAAAAACAACTAATGCCTTGAATTTTAGCTGTTACATGAATGGTATCCATACAATCATTTTATATTTATTTTGCAATTTTATAGCTTAGATGCTAGTGCCAGTCATGAAGTGCACAAGTAACTGTAAGTGAAAAGTAAACTTCACAGGCATCTTTTGTTAATATAGCTCTTATTTCAATCAACTTCCTGGCTTACGGTTGACTGAGTGGCTTGGCCATGTCAGACCACCATATTAAAACACATGCCCAATCTTGGCCCTAGCTAGTCCGGCTCAGTATGCTGCTTCGAAGGTCTTTAGTTGTATTTCTTGGTTTGAAAAATTCAATATGCTCTGTGAATGCCTTAAAAGGGACGTTTGGGAAGACGTGCAAAGGCTCGGGGGCGGGGTGATGCATCCCCCCCCCTGTCAGGGTCCTACATAAGCTGGACACAGTGGAGAACAAAGAGATGCCTGTTTGGAGGTGGGGGGGGGTCAGCATTTGTGAATCAAGTTTTGCTTTCTAGAATGGTCTGTAGTGAGCAAATTATGCTGCAGTTAAAGCAAAATGAGAACCAAACTATTTCGTTTTGCAGCGCATATGTCTTAGGTAACTATAAAAAGTGACATTTGGACATTTGGAAATGGGGTGGGGGATACAGGAAATGTGCAGAGTAGGTCAGGGATCACACATGGGTTGCCCTAGACAAATTCACAAAGAAGAAATAGGCATGGGCAGGGCATGAAATGCAAAGTGAAAACTGAGTGATGTTCTCATTTAGGGCAGTGGAGTCTATTCAAAGGGGGGCATAGCAAGTGTTGATGGGGCAGACATCCAGGGGGCCAAATGAGAGTGGGAAGTTTGTGGGGATGTGGTTGCCACAACTGATGTCCAACAAAACTCTTGGAGGTGATTTGAAAATTCCTCTGTCCTGCACAATCATGATGATGGTGACGAAGATGCATGACGTGTCGTGACGCAGGTGGGATATGCAACGTTTGCGAGAGGAACAGCAAATGGAGCGCTTGCGTCGCAAGCAGCTGCGCTCACAGCCAGAAGCTGAGCGCCCCCCTGCGTGTCCCCGCTCCTTCTGTGGGCACCTCCGAGACGGTGGGTGTCATGCCGTTGTCTGGTGTATAAGATTGGGCAAAGAAAGAACGTGCACCTTTCCTTCATATCCTTATCCTTCCCTCCTCTCCAAGTTTACACATGCTAGCAGTATTATTTACTTGGAACACCATGAGCAGAGGCAAGAAAGATGCCTCACTAGCCGTGAGATATGTTCCCTAAAATTTTATTGCACACTCTGCTTGAGCCTCATCTTTTGACTGCCTATGTTACTGGTAGCTCTCTCTTAAAAAATTAATCCCTAATCCAAGAGCCATGGGGAAGAAAGGATTGCCCATCCTTGTGCCCTTGGCATGAAAAGCTGCTTTTGATGCCTGCATCTTCAGTGGGTGGGCCACGGTGACGAAGTTCGCATTGGAGGCTAAGAGCAGTGTGCTTTTGTGTGGCTCATTTTTTTTTTCTTTCACATACAGTGGCCATCTTTTTTATGTGTAGCTGGTTTATGTGTGCTCAGATGTGCATAATTACAAATGTGCTACTCTTCTTTCTGTCTCGCCATGTGCTGCTTTACCTTGCAGACACCATGCTGGGCAGATTATTGGGCTGTGCTCAAACAGAGCATGCCACTCGGTCGCATTGTGATGGCGCTTTAACTGCATACTGAATCCTGCTAACCAGGTTCTAAGTTGTACATGCTGAAATCTTGCCTTAGCTACTCCCAAGCAACTTGCTTGATAAATTCTAGTGCAGCCAGCGCTAGAATGTGCATCGCGAAAGAATTTATCTTCATTCAGAATGTGGTAATCCTATTTTAGCCTTAGTAAAGCAATTCTAACTGGTAATGACCTCAGTTTGAGAAATGTTCTGTCAAAAAAATTGTTCTTTATTATTCCTGTTATCTGAGCACCTCAGCATTATCAGACCTGATTCACTTTCTTCTCACCAAAAGATGGCGAGAATTTTTTTCTTTTCCGTAAATTTTTGCAATCTTTGTCTTTTGATGCAGTAAAAGAGCACACTGGGTCGCCTACCCTGATCCCTGTCAAGCTGACACTACTTTTGAGCAATCATTATTCTTGTCTTCAGGGAACAGCGCAAAAAACATGGATGGGACACAAGAGCAAAAACACACAACGAGCGCTGACTTTCAACAAGTTTATTCCGAGGCATACATTGCTTTATACACTGTTGCGCACCACACGAGACACAGACACGTGACTTCTGCCACACGTATCACCATTGTACAATATCCAACAGCTTCAGTTTTTTCTTCTTTTTTGGTCAAAAGTACAGATGGTTTGCTGGTACAGTCATCTCTAAGCTTTGCTGTCTCGGCTGCCTCGATTATCTCTCGAACCAGCTGCTTGGCGTGTGTATCACCAACTTTACATTGTGGATACCCAGCCATACAAGCTTTGGATAGGCAATCTCTCACATGTATTCCAATATGCTTGCGTGCTTGATCGATGTTAATTTTACGTTCTTTCTGTCTATCGTTAGTAAATCTGCCGGTCTGTTCTATTTCCACATTTCAATGGCAGGGAATAAACAGCACCTTCCGCGCATTCGACAAAGCGAGTCTGGTGATTTTAATACACCCTCGTGCGGTGCGCAACAGTGTCTAAAGCAATGCATGCCTTGGAATAAACTTGTTGAAAGTCAGCGCTCGTTGTGTGTTCTTGCTCTTGTGTCCCATTCATGTTTTTTGCACTGTTACCTGGAGATGAATAACCAACAAGCCCAAGCTGCTGTTCTGATTATTTTTGTGTACAGCCTGTAGAACGCCTACTAATCTGGCCATTTTTCTAGCCATGATATTGCTACATGTGTTCACCTGTCTTCCCCTCTTTCTAATGAAAAATACAGTAGAATCTCGCTGATATGAATCTAGTTGGTACAAATTTCGGGATGACATGAATTTTTTAAATTTTCTAGCTGCAGTGCATTGCGTGCAGTAGCACAATTTCAGATACTCCAAGTGCTCTCTCACGCCAACTGCTGTCGCAGCCTTGGGCAGTACACTCTCTCCTGTTGCACTGTATGTACTAGGAGCAGTTTTCGGTGGTGTGCACTCAGCATATGGCCAACGCTGCAACCTCTTATCGCACCGTACGCACCACTCGAAGTTTGCGGCAGCACGCAACTCGCAAGTAGCGACGTTGCAGTCATCAGTCTTGCTCTATGCCTTACAATTGGCGTGCTGTGGCCGTGTGGCAGTATGGCCGTAAAGAAATCTGCTCGGCCATAAACAGATCTGTGTGAATGGCTTTACCATGCTTCTGCTTACTGATTCTTGTTCATTTTGATCGTATGGATGTTTTCATGACCCCATGAGATTCATATCATCAAGATTCTGATGTACTTAACGAAGAGTGGATTAATTTACATATATTGTTTCCTATGCAGTTTTTGGATGTCGACACTGTGTTTCGGAGTGGCAGCTGTGCCCCATGTCTACTCGCGCCTGGCGGCTTTGCTGAGCTTGCTGATCTTTTTTCTTTACTGAGTTGACATGTGTCCCAATGTGCATCACCTGCTAACCTTGTTTTTGCAGTCCACCACGTCGAAGTGGTTGAGGCGTTGCCCGTGGTCGCCTTCGGACAGCCCATACCGGACCTGGAGCCGAGGTGAGTGCTCTACAGGGTGTTTAATGCAGTGAGGGCCTGACACTGTTTAGCTATGCCCTGTATGTTTCTTCGGCTAGTCGATGGAAGCGCAAAGTCAAGTCTTGGTGACGTGAGGGATGAAGAAAACTGCTGTATGTAATTGCTGCTTCTTCAATCATAGTATTCCTGTTCTTGAGGCAGGCTGACCTTCGTGTTGCAGGAATTAAAAACAGTGAAAAAACGATGGTACTGCAGTTTTCTCATTCTTCACGGGACCTAGACCTAACCTTGACGTCATAGCCATTGCCCGGCTGTTGAAACCCAAATTGAAACAGGTGAGAAAAGAAATTTTATTGAATTATTTACCAATAGAAGCAAAAACCATGTGGTGATCCATGTGCAGTAATGCTCTTAAGCATCATCAAATAAATAATAAAAACGTGTGCCCCAAATTAGGGGTTTATACTCCTTCAAGACAAGAATCAATGGACGCTTTGTAAAACTCTGTGCAACGAAAGCCCCTTCACCTTAGCAGCAAAACCTGTTCTGGGAGTTGAAATCAAACGCAGTGCTGGTGACGTCTGTTGTGACAATAATGCTGAGCCCATTCCCTGCACTTTTTGTCGCTGTTGTTTAAGGGGTTAAAAATGGTCCTGCCAAAGCACTGCTTACAAGGTACCACTCACACTTGCCTGAGTTGCAAATGCGAAGGAATGCGTCTCTTCAGGATTGTGCAGGAAAGAAGTTTTGAAACAGAAGTATCCAGTGCTGCAACAAACTACTGCACCTATGACATGCCCTGCCACCAGGGGTTTTCACTATGCAGGGGAGCTAACAGAGTTTTGCAAAGCGTCTGTAGGCAAAGCGATGGAAACAAGGCAATTGGTAGTTTGCTATTTTTCACTCATCCGCATTGAGAGACTACTGGGGATTATGGTGCGTATATGAATTAGTTTCTGCCTCGCAGCTTTGTTGTCATGTCCGTGTACATTTTTCACAAGGGAACTTTTTGTCCACTGCATATTCACTTCAGGTGAAATGAAGGAAAGAAAGTAAAAGTAAAATTTTTTTTGCAAGCTTTGACCATTCTCGCAGAAATGAATGAACAGAGCAACTGACCTCCTGAGCGTACTTTTTAGCCTAAAGATGGCTTTCAGTGGTACATCTAGAGGAGGTGCATCGGGCTCACTGTGGGGGGCCTTTAATGTGGCAAAGCGTGTGTGGGAGCAAAGTGCTGTACAACTTGTCAAGGGCATGTTCTGAGGCCTTTGCTCTGTGGTGGTTGAGGTAGCACTCCACAGCCTGCATTTCTTCTTTATATTTCATGAGGACATGCTGTGAACAGCAGCTGTTGGCACGCCGCCTGTGTTGCAGAGTTTATATCTCTCTTGCTGTGTTTTCTAATGCTAGATCTGCAACTGGCCAACAGGGGGCCATGTTTTTGTGAAGGCTCTGTCAATTTAATGTGAAGTTAGGTTTGAGGTATGCAGAAAGAGGGCAAGAGGTACGGCAGAAGTGATGGGCGCGATGATATGAAACTAAAGCTCTCCCGGGGCTAAGAAGAACAAAAAAAGGGTCACTTTTCGAATTGATCAGTACTTCAAAGCACCCACATGCAGTTTTGCGGAGGTTTCATTTGTTGGTGCGCTGTCGTCGACAACATTGTAAGGCAAAAAGGACTGGGGCTTGAAGAGGGGGGGAAAAATATGACGAAGAAATGCTTTCGAATATCGAATGAAAAATAAAATATCTGATCAGTGAAAAATAATGGAAACCTTGTTCATTTAAAAATTTATGTGGTACAAAACGTAAATTGCACTAGAATTGCACAGAAGCATATACCCTTATAAAAAATCCAGTGTGCATTTTCACAGGATTCCATACACAGTTTTTTTGTATTGGATGGGCCTGCACGAAACTGGGTGGAGCTGTCATATCATGTAAGAGCGTTTTGTTGGTCTAGTTGGTGACAGTTCATCGTAAGATCAACTGTCGCGCCTTGATCTTACGATGAACTCTCATACCGCTCCTGAATACAGTAAACTGAATAATATGACCTTCAAGGGACAAGAAAAAAAATGTCCGAATGAACCGAAACCTTGAGTTACCGAATGGGCGTAAAGAAAAAATTGCCAAAAGCCATTTGCATCGCAGCAATTTTATCTGATGAACACTTGCACGATGGTTTTTGCATTTGAGACGAGATCCGAGCGAGAACGATATTTTTCCCAGTTTTGTGTGGTGCTTCACTTTGTGCACTCTTTCAGGAAGGCCCTCTTCAGAAAATGGCCCTATTTTGAGAATGCTTCTCTGCGCAGTCCACACGGTCAAGCATTGCAGCAAAGCGTGTAGTTCAGTGAATTTGAAAATTTTCAAATAATCAAAAATTCTGAATATCACTGTTTCGAATAGGAACATGATTCGAATAAACAAACATTTGATTCATATTTGAAGTTTTGAGCAGTCACGCACCCCTAACGAAAACCCAATATGGATGCGTAGGCTCATTTTTTGCAAGCCATGAACTTGGCAAAAGTGCTGCCTCGAGCGGACAGTTTCTTCCGAATATTAATGACACTTGTGTTCATTTTAAGTGATGTAAGTGCAGAAAAGGTCGGAGACGCGGAAGAGTGCTACTAGATGAGCAATACCCCTTTGTGTTCTGTTTAGGACCGATATCACACAGAGGGAATGCCTGCGTGCAGGTAACGCAGCATTTAGTTCCCTCCATGACTGCGTTGTGAATAAGTATTCTGTGGTCCTGAGGCATGCTCATTTCTTGCTCGCTTGACCGTGCAGGGAGTTTTGTGTCCCATGGCTCGCGAGGCATGGGGAACAGTCAAGAACAGCCGATGGCCGATCTCGAGCAAAACACAGGAAGCAGCAGATTGGACATTGGCGATAGCCATTGAAGGATTCCAGGTGTGAGTACTTACTTGTGCTATGTGTTGGGAGTTGCACCCTGCACAGTGCTGCATGTGTGTCATCACTGCTTTAAAGTGATGCTAAAGACCATTCAGCTCTTGATCATCGTCATCATTTACTCACCCTTAGGTGTCCTGGGGTAACATCGGCTTCCATGCCACTTTCTGGCCGTACTTTTTTTAGCAGTTGAAATTGCTTTTATTACTGGAAAAATTTTGTTGAAAAAAAAATTGGCTTTTTCTTTTTTTGTCACATTTGAATCTTGCGATGTCAAGTCCAAAAAAATTGTAGAGATTCAACTAGCCTTGAACCAAGTTCATGAGTGTTGGCCATTGGCCACAGCCACAGTTGTTGCTGCTACTTCGACCTTGGCTCGCTTCCATGCTTGCTAAGCTATTGGCAATGGACTAGTCTGGCTTCTCGTTTTCCGATGGTCTCGGTAGCCTGATTGGCCTAAATCAGCGTCGCAATATTGTTTTGTCAGCATAATTGGGAAGCCTGGGAGATGGTGGATACACACTGTGGACAAGCTGCTTTTGTTGGCCAGCCATTTGTGAAATCAGGATTATGAGTGAACACAGACAAACCACGTAAAGAGCAGGGCTTTGAATCATTGAGGCAGTACCAACTCACCTAACTTGCTGCTTTACTAGCAGCGAGGTTACTTTTCCCATTGCAAGAGATGGGTTCTTTCCTGGTGGTAGCACAATTACTGTGCCCTGGTTGGCTCATTTTGTACATTGCCTCATGCTACGTTCTGTTTATTTTACTTCTGTCACGAAAGTAAACTTTAGTTCACGGTCACAGCTTTATTCTTGACTTCTGTCATTTGTTTGGAACATTTTATTCTTATGCCATCAATTGTCAGTTTGGGAAAGGTAGGATCATGAAATCTGACTGCCCAGTTACTTCTATGTAACATGAGGTGCAGTGGCAGTGCTTTGCAGAGGTAAATAGTACACTGTTTATTGCACCTCAAAGTGAATGCAAGTCTGTATGCCGAGGTAATGGTGCAAGCAGAATTCGCCACTCCCATTACTTTTTATTTTCGCCTGTGTTATGCTAACGCCAATGTTGCAGAACTAGAAAATTTGCCCTTAATGGCTGGTGCCATAAATAGACAGACCAAGTAAGTTACAAGCATACAGACCAAATAGAGAGCTACCAATGGTGAATTTAAAATGCTTTGATCAAGCAGCTGCTAAGGTCTTATGGAGACATTTTCAGATGGGTTGATTTTTTTTTTTTTTTAGTTTGCCGAGAAAGATGCTGTGTACTTGTGATGAATGGTAGTGTCATATGTGACAGGGTGCCCTGTGGGAGGGGGGCTGCAGTATGTTGTGCAGGCTCATGACGCTGACCGCAAAGACTGCGGCCTGAAGAGAGCCTCGTCCCAGGACTGAGCCCCTGGGGCCCAGGAGCTGACTGTTGCATGCTGGCCGACCGCCAAGCAGCTGCTGTGCCGCGATGGGACACCGCCGACCCCACTCGGGCCCCGTGCACCACGAACACCACCACGCACGTGCGTTTCCCGCTGCCCTCGGGTCAAGACGGCGACGAGCGAATAAAATGGACGGCACTGCCTGCCACCCCACGGACCTTCCGCTCGTCGTGGCTGCCCCGCTTTTGGGGTAATGAGAGAAGACGTGTTGTCTATGGGAGCAGTGTTAAGGTGGTGGAACGCTGGTCGATCCGCCACCTTGAGTTAGTTGCCTGCGAACAAAAATTTGCGATGGTGTATCATCCTAACCAAAGTGTTGGAAAGGGCTTCCAGGACTTTGGTTGCGATAAATGCAATGGGCCACAGCCAAGATGTTGGGACCTCTGTTCATCCCAGCATATTGGCTCCCTTGAATGATATTTCTTAAAATGTGCGTGACGTCCCTCGACAAGATATTGGAATGAGCCTTCAATTCCAGCATCTTGTTTCTTGCAAGGATGCTGCGAGTGCTGATAACAATAGCATTGGCAAGCCTACAGAGGTGTTTGAAGTCTGACCAACTTCCAGCACCTTATTCTGTGGCCAGCCTGTTGAGAACCTCAGTGTGTCCTTTCCTGCTCTGGTGGACTGTTACTGAATGACCTTTGTCACATCCCTGAGTGGGCACTCAGCATGCCAATAAATAAATCTGCTTTTTGTGCATGCTCAGTGTCCTCTTGGAAAACCAACTGAGCATTGGGTTTATGCCACGTGGATTTTGAAGTGTGCAAAGCACTTTTCAATCTGCAGTGTAGTGTCAAAGATGCAGCAGAGGAAAACACGGAGGGATGGCATAACACAGAGCATGGGCTCTTGTGTCTAGATGGGGTTAAAGTTGCAGTACGGAGTGTGCCCAAGCCGTTGCTGGTCAGGCATGAAGATGAGCCGTGAGCCAAACCTAACACAATTGTAGCGATTGTGTTAGGATTTTGTAATCATTTGTATTGCGAAAGCAATACTAGTCTAGGTTTCGAGCCTTCAGCGTAGCACGGCCAGTAGCCACGTCTTACCCACATGACACTGTGACATCACTCCCGACGTGACACTAGGCTGAGAGCTGGGCTACCAACTTAAGCAGTCGGCAGGAGCTGCCAACTTGGGTCTCTCGTTTCACATGAGACAGTTATGTCAGAATCAGCCTGCTAGGACCCTGGCATTCACGTTACCCCTATAGGCCACTAAGGCGCATTCATACGGCTTGGTTAAAGCGGGGCTTTATATTTGGGCTGAGGAAGAAGAAAAAGAGAACGCTCGGTCACCCGCAGCTAATGCTTTCGCTCAATATTTGGTTCACCAGCGTTGAATCGTAATGTTTTTTCTTTTTCTCCTGGTTTTTTATGTTTTTTCATTGATTTTCATATTGATGAAATCGTGGAGGCTCGTAATTTTTCTGTAGTCTTTCCTTTCTCTATCTCCCAGTTTGTTCACATTTCTCCCAGTTTTTTTTACATTTCTTCATTGGCTATAAGTGGTGGAGCCCCGGAACCTTTTTACTTTTATCGAAGTTATTAGCCAACTGTCAGCTACCCAAAGCTACTCTATCACTGTTACAGGGTGGTTCTCGGAGCCACTTAATAGATTGCTACCGGTTACACCGACGGTGCTAAAGCCAGGATTGGGCATTTAAAAGCTGCACTCTAAAGGCACCTCACATGTAACAATTTCAATTCCTGGGCAAAGGCCTCTTTCAAATTTTGCCAATTAACCCAGTCTTATGCTAATGTGTCTCTTCAACTTAATGCCTGGTGAAGGCAAGTCGGAGCATGCCTCTTATGAGCATGGGTTTGACCGTAACCAAAATTTAGTCTTATGCAGTTCTGTCCGGGTACGCAAGTTAGTAAAAAAAATACTTGCAAACTGGGTCCCTTCCCAGTCCTACGGCTGAGCATAATTAGCTTGCAGCACACTTCATAAAACGCAGAATGGTCTTCCGACATAGCCACCTGAAGAGATGACTTTACATGGATGATTCTACCTGTTATATGCTTCCATAGTTGCTATTCAGTAATATCCGCTGGACATCCGTCAGACATCTCTTCTGGACACACTGCAATACTGCGGGATATTCCTCGATGCTCGCTAGGTTTTTGTAGGAAAGTCACAGGCATTATTTTGGTGTCAGTGACTGCCTTAAGTGGATGGTTAGTGTCTGCTTTAAAAAAAAGAAAAAAAAAAGACAACATGCAGTTTATGCATGGCTCATCTTACTATGTTATCCCCCTCCAAAATAGTATCTTCCCATACCTTTTGTGTCCACGCCTTTCTTGTTTGCTTTGATTTACATATGCAGCAGGACCTTGTTGGGGCTACAACACTGAAAAAGGCATTAGAAACAAAGGCAGCAGAGCAAAAAGAGAGCAAAAAAAGAGTGTTGGAATATACTCAAATATATAGACACTATTATGCAATTCAAAGAGAAATAATTAGCACACATTATGTAAAGGCAGTGAGATAAGTAAAAGAAAGACCACCCTCTGTTGTTTAGATGGACTTTTTGCCTGAGTAGCTGTGGAGACAAGTTCTCTTCCATCATCTTGCCAAGCCTACACACTGTGTTCATGCATGCATCCACTTGCACATACATGGGCAGAAATCATCACCACTAGCCTGACTACACCCTTAGCAGAGCAGAGACCTCTACCACATCCCTCAAATTAACTCGGTCTTGTGCCAGCTGCACCCATTTGTTCCCCATAGACTTCATTATCTCATCCGGCCACCTAACTTTCTGCTACGCTTTCCTTCCCTTGGAGTCCAATTTGCATACCTTAGCGACCATCTGCTATCCTTCCTTCGCATTACATGTTCTGCCTATGCTCATTTCTTCTTCTTGATTTCCACTAGAATGTAACTAACTCTAGTCAAGTCCTAGACATTTTGGATAATGTTCACTGAAGAAGGGAACCTTACACTTACATAACAAAAGACATTATAAAACTAGCTTTGAGATGGTGCAAAGGGTGCTTGTGATATTTTGGTTTGATGCGTAAGGAGTTTTTTTCGTAATTATTATGAGTGCAGTTTATGTACACTGGATCCATTCATTCTGTTTGTGTAGGGGCTAGTTCATAGGCCCAATTCTGTAACTGCATCGAAAGTATCTGTTTTTCTGTCGTGACCACAGTATGGATGCATTAGCACATTATATATATAGGCAGAATTTCAATAACAAACACAGATACATATAAGGAATTGGAGGCTATATGGAACTGTTCTTAAGTGTTGTTAAAGGAGGGGACACTTCAACTTTGGATGCAAGTTTTTTTCTTTGGAACTGTGCACAAAACAATATTGTAAATGGCCTGCATTCATCTTCAGCAGCTAAATAATTCATAGTTCACAATTCATAAGAATTCATAATTTTTTCTTGTGCAGTTTCAGTATCAATCACTGAACAATGACTGTAGCATCATGAACAAGTTCCAGTCACTCGAGTTTTATATAAAAGGAAGCCTGCCGTATGGTTTTATTTATATTTTGTATTTCGAATTCTTGGGCGGGCTTGCGTAAAGATTGTTGTGAATTAAAGGGAACAAAACAGCAATCATACTGTATTCTTTGGGCACCTCAGGTGCCCTCAGCGTGCCTATAATGTCACAAGTGCCATTCGAAGGTTGGAACTGAAACTGCACAGATTAAAAAAAAGAAATTGTTATAAATTATTTATTGCTTTTTTTGCACAATCGATGTGGATGTTCATGTTTGATCAAATACTGCTCATCATTTCAAAGACAGAACACATAACAAATATTTGTTAAGAAACAACCACATGCGATTTCTATTTTAAATATCAAATGCAATTGGATAAGAAACAGACATATCAAGCTCACGAGCTCCAAGTGGTGCTTACTTAGATGGCAATCAGCAGGCTATGCCATGCGACACAATGACTGATAAGGGTGTAGCTAACATGCTCACTTTCTGACAGTGCCGCGGAAGAGACGGTGCCGTGGACCATTGGCAGCTGGGTGGTCAGCATGCCTGTACGTCTCACACTTGTCGACAGTACCCTAGAAGCTGTGTCACAGAAAGTACTAGCCATTTTTCGTAAATTTTTTTCATTTTCGGAACTGCGTCTCCCAAAGCAGCCACATATGTATTTTTATAGAGGTTGCACTGCGGTCTGTGTTTACACCATGCTAGCCACACATTGCTACAGTAACTTTGCTGACTTTACCACAGATGCGCAAATTTATTTGGCGTCCTGTGCTTAGATTTTGGTGCACGCACATAAAAAATAAGCTCTCATTAGTTAAATTTATCGTGCAAACTACTACAATGAGTCCTAACCCTCTCTGCTTTCACGCAGAAATGTTCCGTTCTACCGAAATGAACGCTCGTCCACTTGAACTAGCACATAGCCACGCAAGTAGTGTGGCATGCCGCATTAGAGGGGAAGGCTCTGTCAGAGTATGCCTTCAAGCTCCTTTTGGCTTTTAACACAAGAGCATCAAGGCTTCGTTCTAGTGGAAAACCCGGCAACGCCAGTGGTGTAACTAAAAAATTCACATACGTTGAAAAATTTCCAGGTCTCATGGTTAGTGCGCATTCAAGAAGTACAGTCGAACCCGTATTTGATTTTTGGTTATATTTAACTCACGGAATATTCCCTTGAAAATCCCATGTAAAAGTATAGGAAAGCTGCGTCTTATATTGAACTCAAATTCACCGGTCGTTCAATATATCGAACACCGCATCACGCATTGAATGGTGCGCCTTCCCCAAAGACGATCGCATCACCCTTGGCCGTATGCCGCGTGACATTTTCAAGCCACGCGCGGAAGAAATGAGAGGGAACAGTTGGCGATGGCTGGTCTAGGGCAGCGCTGCACCCCTTCCTCAAAGGCACGCGCATCTGCAGTGATCGTTTGCTGCGCACCAGTATGTGATGTTTGCAAGCCATGTGCATGAAGGAACGAGAGGGAGCAGACATGGTGTTCGGGAGAGGGGAAAAATGCGATGGAGCGAAGTGCAAGGGTGTGCCTATTCTTCTGCCGAGCTTTCTCGTTCCTTCGTATCTCCTTCCCGGTCTTCGTTAGCTCCAATAAGCCAGCTCAGCCCGTGGCAGACAGAACGTCGGACGCTTTCTCCAGTGTGTGTTGTGAACCCTCTGTGCCCGGCGGCTGACATGCGATGTGCGTCTTGTGTCGGCGTGATGAATGTGCATAAGCTATGGCGGCTATGGACATTAAAAAGAGGCAGATCCATTTTTTTTTTTTTGTGAGAGTTGTGCATCCTTGTCGTCGTGCTGAACGTGCGGCATAGTATAAGCTATGACGGCTGCGAATGTTAAAAAGCAGCATATTTTTTATTTTTTTTTGCGATAGTCGACCATCCTTATGTTAACGTGCCATGCAGCATAAGTGTGGCGGCCGCAAACGTTAAGAAGCAGCAAAAGTTTTTTTTTTTCGTTTGCGAGAGTCGCCCATCTATGTCGTCGGGCTGAACATGCAGCGTAGCGTTAGCTATGGCGGCTGCTAACGTTGAGATGCGGCAATTTTTATTTTTTTTTTGTGGGAGTCATTCATCCTCGCATCTATGACTCAGCGAAAGCACGCGGTCAGCTGCGATCATGTCACTGGCTTTTAGCATTGTTCCCTTCTAATGGCATTTGCAGCTATCACGCTCTCCAATGATTTTGTGGCAGTGGACTACGCCTGCCCCAAGCGCGGGGTGATAAAACGAACCAGGCTTGTGCAATCAAGCCATCACCGGCATTCTGCAAAGTTCGCTCCCCGCCACTGAGAAGCTATCAAAAGTATAGTCAAAAAATAAATGCCCTGACATTATCGCTGCGCAGCATATTGGCACGCTGCCAATAAATGAGCTGTGGATGCGACGGCTGAAACGAAAGGATGCGCCACCAATACGCTCGCTATTTCTGCCGCGGCAATGCAAAAACCTGTTTTGAGCCGTTACGGCGGTTCTAGCGGCAAGAGCGACGCAGTTCCAACAAGTTGGAAATTTTTGCTCTGTCGCTGCTGCTTATTGCTGAGTTCGCTCAATCGCTTTCATGTGAATCGCCCTTAACATTTTTTTTTTTTTTTTAAATTCTCGGGGGCAAAAGTGGAGAGTGGGTTGATTATGCAACAAATACGGTATCATTTTTCATGATCTTAAGCGGCGTCTCAAACCGATTTCTGTATATCGAATTATTGATATGCTGAACTATTTCATGATCCCCTTTGAGTTCGATATATCCGGGTTCGACTGTAAATGATTGCTCCGAAAAGGAAATTTAGGGCGAGGTGGGTATTGCACCCTCTTCTCTTTTAGCCTGATCAGGCTCTCTGCTCTATGCAGAGGCTATGCAGACATGCTCGTACGACTTGGTTAATGTGGGCCTTTGTATCTATGTCGGGTGGTCTCGACCGTATTGGGGCAGCTCACGACTGTATGCAAATGAGTGTGCATAGGATAATACAGGCACATATTAGAAGATAAGTGATTAGGCTAGTAGCAGGTTGCATGCACATGATAGAGGATCCCCGAGGGTAGCTAGAAGATGGAGCCATTAACGCTGTTATGTCATACCCTTAAAGGCGAAGCTTGACTGACTGCCCAATTTTTTCCTTCTTTTTCTTCCCTGCTGAGTGAGGCCTTTGGTCTGAGCTGTTGTCCTCTGAGTCCGTACTCTTAAGTTTGCGTCATTATCGAAAGTGTCGCTATCTCGCATGACCTCGAGTCATCTAATTGGTGGTACCAGAACTGGAAGTGGTAGTGACATTCGGTTCTGGTGGTTCCACCAATAATTCAGTTCCGACATTTCTACCAATCGGATGACTCGAGGTCAGTGAGATAGCGACACTTTCGATAATGATACAAACTTGGAGTATGGACCCAGCTCTAGTGGCACTTCTGCCATGCCAGAGCAATGACTGTTGCAAGTCTGATCATAGTAACGCTCACCTGGTGGTGTGCTGCTGTAGTATGAGAAGAGCGGGAAATGACCACTGGCATTACAATATGAAGAAATAGCTGTTCAATTCATCTACTTAGTCATTTAGTGCAAATGAGTATCATGCTTGAATGCCACATAATGCTGGAGCTCTAATTGGTTGGATAACTGCACGTTAACAAATGCTGCTCCATGTGATTCTCTAGTTAAGTGCTATGTGGTTGTGACTGAATATGTTGAGTAATGGGAGCTTTCAGCCTGCATATATTTTCGGAAAATCTGTCTCCTGATCGGGAGGTACGTTTCAGTGACAATGAAGTTGAAGCCATATTTCTTTACCTTTGTGGCTGTGGTGTGGTGGATGCCAGGGAAGTAGATGCTTGCTTATTTCAGTTGCTTACATCCTTCCTGCAGATAAATCATCCGCTGATACATCAGGGTAGCAAGTGCTGAATGGTAGCCACTTCAGGGCACTGGAGACGCCTTAGTTTTTCGTGCATCGCTCCCTTGCCTGGTGTCCCTGGAGTCACTTTTAGCTGCAGCGTATTAGACTTCTCCGTGTGTTGCTCTGATTGCAGCAGGAGTAGTAGGGATCAATATTTGTTCCTTGTTGCAGTCATAGCCAGAGTACCGTAAAAATCCGCGTATAATATGAACCCGCATATATATACATATACACGTACTTGGTTGCTAGAGGTTATACAGAAGTGAAAAATAGCTTCATACTGTTTCCAAGTTTATTTGGAGTCGACATTTCGGCAGGAAACTTCGAAACAGTATGAAGCTATTTTTCACTTGTATATATATATATTTCTTGCAATGTTTATTTGAATTCAATTCAATTCAATTCAATTCATTTGTTCAGTCGTGTCCGACTCTTCGTGACCCTATAGACCATATCACGCCACGCTTTCCGGTCTCTCACTATCTTCCTAACATCACATAACTTCATCTGCAGCGCCTCGAGGATGCCATCTAACCATCGCGTTAGCTGCCTACCCCTTCTCCGGTGACCCTCAACCTTTCCCAACATCAAATCTTTCTCCAGCGACTCCTCTCTTCTCATCAGATGACCAAAGTAGCTGAGCTTTAATTTTTGCTATGGTCGGCAATGTCGACTGATTTGATCTTCTGGCCGTCCAAGGAACTCTCAAGAGTCTCCACCAGCACCACAATTCAAATGCGTCAATTCTTCGGCGGTCAGCCTTCTTCACAGTCCAACTCTCGCATCCTTACATCACAACTGGAAAGACCATAGCACGAGTTATATGGATCTTGGTTGGCAGTCTAATGTCTCTGCTCTTTACTAGGCGGTCAAGGCTAGCCATGGCTGTCTTTCCCAGAAGCAGGCGTCTCCTAATTTCATGGCTGCAGTCTCCTTCCGGGGTAATCTTGGAGCCCAAGAAGGGAAAATCTGTCACAGGTTCCACTTCTTGTCCCTTGATGCTCCAGGACTTGATAGGGCAAGACGCCATGATCTTTGTCTTTCTAATGTTCAGTTTAAGCCCAAACTTCTCACTCTCTTCTTGTACGCGCATCATAAGTCTCTTGAGTTCCACTTCACTTTCTGCTATTAAAGTGGTATCATCCGCATATCTAAGGTTGTTGATAAGTTTTCCAGCAATCTTCACTCCAGCTGAAGACTCGTCCAGGCCGGCCTTCCTAATGATGCACTCAGCATGTAGGTTAAATAGGCAGGGCGACAGTATGCAGCCTTGTCTCACTCCTTTCTCAATCGGAAACCAATAAGTAAGACCATGCCCAGTTCTGACTGTGGCCTATACAGGTTCCTGAGGAGACAGATGAGGTGAATTGGAACTCCTATCACTTGGAGAGCTTGCCACAATCTACTGTGATCTACACAGTCAAACGCTTTCGCATAATCAATAAAGCAGAAGTAGATGGGTTTCTGGAACTCTCTTGCTTTTTCCATGATCCAGAGAAGGTTGGCAATCTGGTCTCTAGTTCCTCTGCTCTTGCGAAACCCAGCTTGCACGTCCGGAAGCTCCCGATCCACATACTGCTGTAGCCTACCTTGGAGGATTTTCAACATTACCTTGCTAGCATGCGAAATAAGCGCGATCGCGCGGTAGTTGGAACAATCTGTGGCACTGCCTTTCTTTGGAATAGGGATGTAAACTCACCTCCTCCAATCCTGTGGCCACTGCAGGGTTGTCTAAATTTGCTGACATAATTTATACAGAACGATAACAGTGTCATGGTTGAGGTTTTGAAGCAACTCGGCTGGAATGCCATCAATTCCGCTAACTTTGTTCTTAGCAAGGCTGGCTAAGGCTCATTCAACTTCACTCTTCAGGATGCCCGGCTCGAGATCAGTAATCACGACCGTCCTATGTTGGGTTTGCACATCCGGGTCCTTCTTGTACAGTTCTGTGTTTCCTGCCACCTCTTTTTTATCTCTGAGGCTTCAGTGAGGTCCCTGCCTCGTTTGTCCTTTATCACGCCCAGCTTAGCACAGAAGCTTCCTTTGATATCTTTGATTGTCTTTTACAGAGCTCTTGTGTTCCTCAATTGGCTGTTGTCCTCAACTGCTTGGCATTGTATGTTCAGGAAGGCATTCTTATCTCTCCTTGCTATTTTCTGAAAATCCGCATTGAGAACCTTGTATCTTTCTCTTTCACCCATTACTTTTGCCATCCTCCTTTCCTCAGCTATTTGCAAAGCCTCTTCAGATAACCAGTTTGCTTTCTTGCATTTCTTTTGCTTTGGAACTACCTTAGTAGCAACTTTTTGTATTATATCACGAACATCAGTCCACATCTCTTTAGGCTGTCTGTCTTCTAGATCTAATTCTTGCAATCGATTCCTCACTTCCACAGCATATTCTGTTTATTACCTCAGGGCATAAAAAGAATGCTATGAAGGATGAAGGGTGTGGTCAAATAAATGGAAAAAGGGTTGGCTGATGCAATGAAGTCGAGGAGTGAACAGTGATGTGGTTCCTGCGTCCAAGCGGCCTATGACCGGATTATGTGGGGAGCGGCCAGCTGCCACCAGGTGCCATATCCGCGTCGGCTTCAGCGTTTGATATTCCCACAGCAGGTGATGGATGTCAGCTTCTGTATTTCTGGATTTGCAGACAGGGCACCCAAGGTGTGGATTCCAATCTCAAAATCGAGGCCACTTTCGAATCACTGCCGGTGTTAGGGCCATTCCAACTAATTCTCCGAAGCATCACCTCCTCTGCACGGGCTAGACCGCGGGGGAAGCTTAGGGGAGGCTTACCGTACACAGAGGTATGAGAGCACGTGTACGGCGTCAGAGGTGCTCCTTTCTTGTTAAAAGTAGGGTAGCATTGTCCAATGTTATGAGGTTTGGCGATGTCGAGGTTGAGGGTGAAAGGTGGATCGCAGAATCCGCCCGACTTTGAGCACTTGTCATGCAGAGTCCATTCAATACAAATTGGCTGTGGTACACGTGCCGCTAGACTGTATGTTTTGGCAGATTTTTGTGTTACCACTAATGCGTTTAAGTAGCTTTGTCACCTGGAGGGCATCAGTGCGTATCACAATACAGGCCGTGGAAAGCATCGGAATGGCGGCCACAGAGCGAATCGCCTCTCAAGCAGTTCCGCACAAAAAGATGGAGATTCCATTAATTGAAATGATGTATTGTTCAGTGAAGACTTGCTAGGGCTGTAAACTGCAGTTGTCACTTCGCAGGCTTGGAAGCTTGCTTCGACGTAAATATGATGGAACCCACATATAATATGAGATGTAATTTTTGGATAGCAAGAATCTAAAAAAGTTCTCATTTGCATATAATGCGAGCAAGCAAAGATCACTGAAAGTTATTTATTTGCACTACATTTCGTGGTTGCGCGCAAAACGTACATGCTCTGCGCTTTTGCGCCCAACGCTCCCCCTCGCCAGGCTCCAAATACTGCTGCGAACCTTCATGTGCCGTTGCTAGATCGCTCCTCTTCTCGCGCCGACACGCTTGATCGGAGAATTTCATGCACCGTTGAGAAGAGCAGCTCATGTTCGCCCCGGCAGTCTTGGAAGGCACATGGTCCTCAGTTTGTTCTAAAACCAGTACGCCACTTCCAGCTTGGACCTGAGATGGCAGCGCACGAGCTGTCGGCTAGCATGGACTGCGCTATTGCCTATTTTCGTCTAGCACAGCCCGCAGGCGCGCGGCGTATGCATCCAGGAAGTGTCCACGGATCCGAGGTTGCCACTATTGTCGTCGTCCTTTCTCTTCAGTATCTCTAAACACATTCGGTATCCTGCATTTCTCGATGGTGCAACCGACGTGCTCCTTGGGATTGCTGCTCAAGCGTCCGCAATTTGCCTGTAGGGAATGGCGAGCATGGCCGGAAAGGCCCATGAAGAGTCCCATGCAACGTGCCGAGTGATCCTTTAGCCATCCCTACATTGTGCGAGGTGCAAACGACCACATTCCAGTCGCGTGTGCGTTGCGGGAACTGCGGTCAAGATGATCGCAGGGTCAGCGTCGTGAAGCCAAAACCATCGAAACAGTAGGCCGACACCAGCGCTTGAGAGTGCCTCCTCTAGCTGGAATCTTAATGAGTTAGTGCCAACATTCTTAGATACAGTTGGAAAACTGCGCTGGCACATGGTGCTGTGGAGTGGGCCCAAACAATTGCCTATATGACGTCAGCCAATCTCAGAACGTCCGCAGCGCCCCTTCCCCCTATGCAGGGGATGGATAAGGCGGAAATTTTAAATGCTACTTAACCTCTCCTTTCAGCAAAGCAACACAAAATGAAACTGCGTTTGTGTTTTTAAGCACTGTTTTATACGCATATAAAAGCCACCGCATCTACTGCTACTGACATGTCTGAAGCAAGGAGGTTGCAGACGCGGCTGAAGCGTGTCGTCTGCTGCCGCCTGCTTGAGATACATCTGTAAACGCGTTGTGTTTTCATGCATACAAAAGTGTGTTTAAAAAACACAGACGCAGTTTTATTTTTTGTTGCGTTGCTGAAAGAAGAGGGTTAGTAGCATTTAAAATTTCCACCTTACCCATCCCCCACATAGGAAGAAGGGGCACTGCGGTCGTTTTGTGATTGGCTGACATATATAGGCGATCATTTGCGCCCACTCAGCACCACGCAGTTTTCCAACTGTCTCATATCTAAGAACGTTAGCGCCGATTAATAACGAGGCCGGAACTGAGAATTTAGGCTGTAATTAGTTCAGATCCGCATATAATACAAGAGAGAAATCCGACATGATAAAATAGGGAAAAACACCCTTGTATTATGTGCGGGTTTTTACGGTAATACATTGAGGAAGGTAATACTAAGAAACCAATCTGGCCCATTCGCTGCTTCAGCCCCATAGTGTTTGGATATGAGAGCATAACCAATATATAGGAGATTATATAGAGTCATATAGGCAAAAAGTTATATGGGCAGATGAAATTAGGAAGTTTGCGGGGATGCTAGGATCAAATGAATGTGATTAATGGAAGGGATAGTGGAGAGGCCTTTGTCTTGCAGTGGGCGCAGTCAGGCCGGGAGTAATGATGATGTGCCAAGTTCAAAATTAATTGAGCTCCCGTGTGATCTTCAAGGCAAGCACGACGCTCATTTGCACCAGATTGCAGCAGCCATGCTGAGGGCTGTTAAGAGCATGGTGGCAGTGTCCTACGCTAGTTAGGTACACTATGCATGCCTCACGTGGATGTGTGGGGCTTTTCAACTGTCAAGTCTGGTCAGGGCGATTGTAAGGTGCGCACACACACACACACACACACACCCCCCTGTTAGTCTCCAGAAGACGCCATCGTAGTGCCCATCATCCACTTCATGGACAGACCAGCATTTCATAAGGTGGAGGTGCTTTCACCTGGCGGTATAGACAGTGGAAAGAGGTAACGTGAAATGTTTCACTGATGAAGGTTTTGCATGGTGAAGAAAGAAGCTAAAGAGCAGCTGAACAAATTTATTTTTTTAGAATTTACTGTCAATGGATATTTTCTTGCCTTACTCAGTTGCAGAAGCAAAAGTGCCAGTGTTCGAGGGCAATGTTAAACTTAGATGACTAACCATTCCTTTATAAAGCACAAGCTTCAGAGAGTTGCAGCTGGTGGCTTGTGTTTAGTTTTATGACGCATAAGCTACTGAGGTTTTAATGTGCCAAACTTTTTTTTTTGTTGCAGTAAAGGACCTGACAGTGTTCAGAGCTAGCAGCAAACAATTGCAGCATGTCTGAGCCATAATGGGCACGAAGGAGAAGAAAAAAATCTAAAAGAAGCTTAACAGCATTGCTTGACTCCACAGGGAAGCTCCCCAATCTCGGTGTGAAGCATTGTGCATGTACCATTTTTATGTTGCATCGCAAAGATCAGCTGCTAGAATATACCGGCTAGTGTTTTGAGTGCCTGCTTCCTACAGCTGAAGGACGTAGCACCACTCGCCGTGAATGTTTATTGTAGCTAGCTCCAGACTGGTACTGCTGCAATGAGACATAGTTCTGAAGACCAGTCCAAGCGAGTACATCTCTCCCATGTTTGTGACCTTTATAAACACTCCTGTGAGGCTGCATACATTATGCTTCTTACGTGCTCCAACAACCATGAATTTTGTAATCGAAATGTTAGAGAAGGAAATATTGCGATTACAACGGCACTGTGACATATTCCTTTGAGCCACAAACGGTAATGGAGCTAAGTGGAGGCTAGGAATGGGGGTCAGTGCACCAAAAATAAACGGAGCTGCACAAAAAATGTACCGAGCACTTAATGTTTCCTGCGAATGCAGCCCTAACTCTTGCTGTGGCATTTTGTTTACTTTCAATGAAAGCAATGCTACAGAGCCATCATCAGTAACTAACCTCCCTGCTCACCCACACACACACCTGCGTTCTGCATGTCGCCTCGCAGTGAATGTCCTGGCACAGTTTGGGGTCACCAAGTAGACACTAAAATCAAGAATGGGTTTCTTCTGCACCTTTTGACAAGCACGCATTACAAAGTGAAAAGAAAACGTTCAGAGGCTATAAGCACCATGACTTTGTGAGAAAGTGAAGAAGCACAGCAGAAAGGTTATTTGGCGAGTCGAGATTGACAGGAGCAGCATTGCAATGAAATCCGCAGTTAGCCATGTCGAGAGCCTCTCTTAGTGATAGCAATGTAGCTTTTTTTTTTTTTTAAGAATGCCCTTTTATTTATTTTTTTTTTTTTTTAAGAATTCCCTTTATTGTCATCGTCTAGAGAAGGTCCAGTTTCTTCATATCGGGAACATTTAGTCTAGCAAAAATTACATTGATTCATGTTGTGAATGTGCTGCTAGCACAAATGTAGCATCTAGCATACTATTTGCTAGTATAGCCTTTAAACTGAATAGATACTGTGGTTTTGGTGATGTTTAACATTTTAATGACTGTTCTAGTGGGATGCAAAATAAAAAATAATCCTGCTTACAGCTATCCTTTCTAAAGCAGTAGGGTTTTAGTAAACTGGTTGTGCATCGTTGGATTGCAGTTAGTGGATGAGTTCAGTTGAATTTATCATGGAACAAGGGCTCAAGGAGGAGGATGGTCTGATCTCACGTAATTTCATCCTTATTATGCCCTCGTCTTCTGTGATGTAGGGCACGATTGTAAAAGTGCTTAGAAAGCAGACACAGGAAGACAGATGCAGAGCTTTTTTTCTGTCTTTGTCTTTTCAGCACTTTTATTGATCTGTTGTCCTGTTCCACAGAAAGAAGACAGAGCTGGGACTGGGCTAGCATTTACATTGGCCTGCGACCAGCTGCTCCAGATGTTCAGAAAGGTCAAACTGAAGTAACACACATATTGGGCTTCATCCTTGTAGCTTCAAAATGGCTCGTGTTCGGTACACTTGTATGTATATAACCATGAGCTGGCCACCACACGAAAAATGTCAGTTTCAGCACGCTGCTGTCTTTGCACATTTCAGTCACACCTCTTTTGACATGACACTGTAAACAAGGAAACTGGGCATTTTGTGGCTTTCTTGGTCAACTTTCTCCATTTAAGCCACTGTACGCATTAAGCCAAACTTCAAAAATGGAAAATATTGGCATATAATTTTAAGCAATAAAGGTTCGAGTTTTGTGTGCAAGTGATCACATAAATGATAGAAAATGCAGTCAACGAAAGATTTTGCAGACTATCAATGCCGTTTTCTTCCCCCTTCATAATTTCTGACATTAGCCTGCAGAATTCATTGGACATCAGCATTTAAGTCAACTGTTTCTTCCATACCATCTTTAATCATCATTTGTAGCATCTGGGTTGGTGCACATGTTTACATACCTCAGAGAGCAATTTGCCTACTTATTGGTGAAGGCGTTTTGATAACAGCAAACTACCTGCAAAACACTCACTTACTTTGAAACTGCTAGACTGATTTTCTCCCTCATCGATGTGTGCAAGGCGAAGTGTGAAGCAGCTTGATGTGAAAATCCAGCACTGCAGAAAATGCACAGCCTCATGTGACAGCGCCCCACCCAGCAGCTGGCAACATTCATCGCTTGTGGTTCTATCTGGATGTCCGTGGATGGCACACTAGGCAATATACTCTGGACAGTGTACTATAGTACTTGTAAACAGCAGGTAGAGACCCCTGTTGGTCGGGCTGGGAAGGCCTCCTGAAACAAGAGGCAGGTCATTGTTCACTTAGTGGCTCACTAGCGCTTGCAACTTTTATGCATGAGCAGCTTTGCAGTGGGAAGGTGTTTTATCCTGACGTGTGAAAGTTCTCCGATTATCTGCACAGATGGAATTTTATTCTGGGCACAAGAGGCTATCAGCTGAAATTGCTTCCTCTAGAGTGCTTGTCATATTGGCTGAAGGAGGAAAGGGATGTGCATTTAGAATTCTACACTCTCATCATTGGAATGCCTTGGCAAGCATTGCTTGCGCCACCAGGTACTGGCTGCTTGTGTGAAGCTCGCAGCATCACATGCCAGAATGTTGTGTTCAGCAAGGGGGGGTCGAGTCAAGTTCAAGGAGTCCGTTGTCAGGCACAATAGAGAGGGTATTCAATGCTACTGCTATCTAGTGTAGAAAAAAAAAACTTAGCCTTTCGAGAGGAAAATATTTCCTGATATATCTGAAATTAGTGTTACGCTCCAATGAAAATATGTAGAGCATTACAACTGGACGATCTAGTTGGAGCATTTGGACTAGTTATAAACGTAAAAATATTAACTGTTGGCTTCGAGGGACAGCTCCCTGTAGGACACAGGAAAGCTTGCATGGCACATAAATTATAGCAATGCTACAAACCAGAAGTGGTGATATAATGCCAAAGAGATTGTATTCCCAGACAACTTTCTGTGGCTGTAAAAGGAAAGAGACTGGCCTTTGTCCCCGTGCCGTGGGGAGGGGGTTCATTTTTCGGTTTAGAAGCACACAGGGGTGAAGGAACGAGGAAGTAAGAGAGAGATGGCTGGCTCAGTAGTGCACAGGTAGGCCACTCCCTACGGCATGGGGAGAAAGGCTCATCTCCTTTTTCCTGTCTAGCTTCGGCTACAGAAAGCCTTCTGGGAGTATAACGTATGTTCATTGGAACAATGATCGAGCATTTTACTTCTGCCTTATATAATATCTTATATGAGACTCCTGCTAGAGGCAATGGCTCTTGTTCACTGAGCAAAATTGTTTCATTTTGTCGCGACCACAGTAATTGTGGAAGTTCTCTGTATAGGAACACTGTGCAGATCCCAGTCAAGGAAATCATTGGCTTCAGGTTTGACAGTCCAGTATCAAGGTCCAGTAAATAACCACAGTAATTTAATAGGAATCACAACTTCTCCCTAGATGCTGGATGTCAGAGGTCTGAATAGTATCTATTTGGAAACAACAGAATGAATGTTGGCTAGCACTGGATGGCACCTGTGTGTTTTTATTTTCAGGATCCAAGCGGTATAGTTAAGAAGCCCATCAGTCTAATTGTAAGGAGTCGTGAAATTTCTTAGAACCTGTGAAACCAGTAAGATGATTCATTTCGATTAGATCCAGTTGGACTGTCCAACTGCAACAAAACCGATTGGGCTACCCATTGGATCCATCAATTCAATTGGCTGGTATATTGAGTTTATTTAATTCAAATTGGATCCATTAATTAGGAAAGCCCAATCGGATCCAGTGGATTTTTCTTGACTGGGTGCGTAATAAACTTATTTGCAGCGACCAGGACCAGCCCAGCATGCATCAGCTGCTCTGCGCATGCTCCAGCAACAGTGAGCATCGGCTTTATTCTCTCTTTTTCTTTCCAGGGTACATCAAAGAACAGCGCAGGAAGATGGCGACCATCGAGAACCATACTTTGCACCGCCGTTTGTTTGCACCGAAGCAGATGTTAGCGCCAGCGAAGTGAGGGCCGAACTCTCCTGCAGTCTGTGCCACACGAGAACAATATTTGATTGCTCTAAAGAGATGGCAGGTGCCCATGAACCGTTCTTCCATGCCCCAGATATATGGACAGTTGGGCCCTCGATTTGCTGTCGCCAGCTTCCATTTCGCTGCCATCAAACTGCGGTGGTGGGGCGATGGGCGAGGGCGGTGCACTCATAATCTTGAGCACCCTCGCCCATCGCTTTTCACTTTTCAGCGGCTGTCGAGGACTCAGCGGGAGGGAAGATGTGACCCTCGGGTCATCCCTGGCACTTCATCGCTGGATGGGTCAACTGCAGCACACCACGAAGCGGGCACAGCGGAGGTACCGTGTCTCCCTACTCGTGTCGTCCAAGCTATCAGCACAAGGTCCAACTCGCACTGAATCATGTTCGTAGGCATGCAGGACATGCTCTGTCTCGAAAGTGGGATACCGTGTGCACTTTCTAACTGGAAGAAAAGTGACTGCTGCTCTAACCGCAACAGCATACAGCCATGGAGTACAAGCATACATTGTCCAATGTCAGTGCACAGTTTTATTGGTCTCGGTCATTTGCGTGACACTTTTGCACCAACGTCGAAACGCATCGTCAGGCCTCGGCGTCCCCGTGTGTTGATTTCCTCAAACACTAGCATTTTGCCTCATCTGTGGAGGCCTGTTTGGGAGTTAGAGATCTTGATATTATTCTAAATATTGAGCTGTTTGGTTTCTTTGAGCACCTTTATGTGTTAAGTTAATAGTATGATGTTAATCACTTTGCTCCATAATTTTGGAAGGATGATCTTTTCATCTACGGTTTGGGCAGTTGAGTTGCTAACCTTTTGTGGAAGTACTTGTTTATATAGATACCACATCGTTAATTGAAATTTGTTCATTTGCATCCCCCCTGTGTCGTTCGGAATTTTCGATTAAACTGTTTATTCTGAGTGCCTGCTTGCTCATACGTGTATTGTGTGAAGGCATGACTTATTGCCTCAAGCTATGAGCATTTCCTCTTTCCATATCTTCATTGTTGGCTATCAGTTACCATTCTAAGGATGACAAAAGCACATGTTGTTTGGTATATTCTTAAGGTGTTCTGTCTTCTACGGTGGACGCTGTCTTCTATGGCAGAGACAACTGCCTCAGTCGCTACGGTGTCTGTCATGCTTACGTCCACTTTTGTCTGCGCTTTGACAGCACGCACTGGACCCAACTGCAAAATAGTATTTCACTCATCAAGTGCTACGAATAAATTCAGAAAGGATAATGCAGATGACAGAAAGGATGGATTTTTATACTTCACGAAATACAAATGCTTGAGACTGCACATATCATGGCAGTTATGTTGTACAAGTACAAAAAGTCAATTTTCGGATATGATGTTTTGCGCATATTGCTATCTTTACATATAATAGCATATTTCACGCTAATTAACGCGCTGAAAACATTTTCGTCGTTTTCATAACTAGCGGAGAAATTTGTTTGCATGAGGGCCCTTCACGTTGGAGGCATAAAAGTGCCTGAAAAAGTGTATGAAGCGGGGAACTCATTAAGTCAAGTGAAGGAAAACTATGTTGCACAGAAAAAAAGATTATCACGAGAGAAGGCAAGATGGGACAAGCATTCTGCTTAGTAGAACTTGTGTGCGGACTAGTTGGGTAAATAATTCTGATGACTTCTGACGCTGCATTGTCCATCACATACACACATACACAAAAGATTACAACAAGACGTCTACACAGATGATGCGCATACTACCAGCTGGCTATTTGTGGTGTGAGGAAGAAGAAAAGATGACTAAGGCAAAGAAAAGGAAGGGTGCAATAAGCAGAGGAAAAAAACGTGGAGAAAAATTCTGAGAAAAAATGAAGGAAAAATAAAATGAAAAGTATAATTAAACATTGGCAAAATGTGCCTATCTTCTTGTCCTATTGTCCGGACAAAGCATTACCACTTCCTGCTGAGTACTACTGTCTTTACACTTACGCACTCCCCCTTCTGACCCGAAATCATTTTAACTGCTTCAGTAGGGAACCCAAGCTGGAGTTTGCTCCGCGACGCCAGCGCTCAGTTTCTAGCGGACGGAGAGGAACTACAAAACCTACGCGCAGCCACGCCTATGCAGCGCACGGCTGTCTGCGGAGTCTGCGCAGCCCGCTCGCTCGGGAGCGTGTGACGTGCAGCCGCACGTGCATGTGGAGCAGAGGAAGAGGGGGGATGGTCGCGTGCAGATGCATGCAAGGCTGGCGCTCTTTGTCTGTGGGGTTTCTTATTTTTGGTTTTTTCGGTTCCCTGGCTGACAAAGAGGCTGGCTAGAAAAGTGTATTTTGTCAGTGCTTTCGAAAGCGAGAAATTGTGACTAATTGATCGCTGTGAACATTTCTCAAAGAGCACTTGTTGGCAGGCTCAGACATAAAAAAAAAAACATGAACGTGAATTTGCTACTCAAAGGCGAGAGGCAAGCGACAGGTATTTTGAAGGACTTGAGGCGGCACCTCTTGATGTCTCTGTCCATGTTGTTCAGAGAATGGAGGGTCCAGCCTTCTCGTGGAGAATGATACACGTGTATACAGCGATGAGTGCTCCGGGGACCGGTTGGAGAGCTTCCTTTTCCATTGTGACTGCTTACTTGAAAGGGGCCCATTCAACTCTGAAGACAAATGTTTTAGGTGGCCACCTAACAAGGTGAACGAAAGTAAATGTTGCCGCCCATAATGACCCATTCGCTTCAGCAGTGTGACGACTACGCAGGATACTACCGGCCCCGTGGTGTCTGTTTTCAGTGCGTTTTGGATGCGTTCCCTACAAAGGCACAAAGCATGCTGCCTTACTCTTTGGGTCATGCTAAATCAATGACCTGTTTACCTTTAACAATGAGGGGTTTCTAACGACCTGGGTCACTGACGAGAAGCCAAGGCATGCCATTTTTGTGGCAGTTTCCTCTCTCCATGAGACAGAGCGAGGAAATGCGTGACGACTTTTCATGCAGACGGGGACATCTCTCCACGGAAACCTTTGTGTTCTTAATTCCACAGCTATGCTGTGCAATTCCTAGTTTAGTTATCTCCTCTAGCGAATGCGCAGTTTTGAGCTCCCGAAGCAGGATCGCGTACGGGGATAGAACGATTGATGTATATTCTTCAGGCCGACTCGGTTCCGCGATGGCTGCTGTGGCACCACAATTCACAAACAGAGGTGCGAGATACGAGCGGTACGACATATCTAAAAAAAAAAAAAAAGTGGACAACCATCCCGTTATCGTTTCCACACAAGTTTTGCGAAAAAGCGCGCCGTCATTTTTTCATTCTAGTCCTTTTCTTTTTTTTGCCCCCTTTGTTGGAGCGCGATGGCAGCCAGAACGCGGCCGGAGGAGGAGAGAAACAACCCTGTGTGCACTCGCAAACGCCCTGGAATGCAGTGCGGAGCAGACGACAACATGGTTTCCAATGCAGCGGGGAGCAGACGACGCGGCCGCGCTGCACAGAGGTTTTTCCGAGGTCTCCATGGAGGCCGCTGACACACAGAGCGATGCAGCGTCCTCTGGCCCAGGTTTTCTCCCCTATCATCTTTCACTTCAAAGAAGCTTCTACCCGGGCCAGCACTTTGGTTTCTGTGGACCTGGCCACACAATGTTTCACCCTTGGAACTTGTTCAGAGCCATCCTTTCCAGACCGAGAGACGTGGGTTGCGAAGTTCCCTGGAGCCGACAATGCTTCACACGCATTCCTGTGCTTCCTTAACATCTCATTGAGGCGGTCTGCCCAACATGCGCCTTTCCACATGTCAAAGGAATCTTATACACCACTCCATCGCAGCAGTTGACGAAGTTCTCCTAATGCAGCACACCGCAGCCTTCCTTGGGCTCACTTACTCTGTTCACCTTCCTGCACAGACTCAACTTGTTCAGTGTAGAAAGCACAACTCTAATATCAAATCAGCTCTTGATCTTCTCAAGACGATGTGAAATTCCATCTACGTAGGGCAATCCTTTATATCAAACCTCACTATATTGGTTATATTACATTGGCTTGAAGGGATCTTACAATGAGAGACTTTGAAGTATTCATCGCACAATCTTAGCACACTTATTTTTTCAACAAGAGTTTAGTGACCATCGTAGAGTCTTTTGAGATAGGAGTATTCACTGTCATTTGAACCTGGCGGAGTAGCTTTTCACTGCTCGCAAGTGTTAATGACTTTGCTGAGGCCTTCCGGCAATATGAAAGAGGACGCTGCATTCTGCCGATCTTAACATCTCATTGAAGAGTATCTGTGGCTTTCTTCAGCTGGCTCATGCTTACCAAGGGATAGAAGGTCAATCAGATACTCTTAAATTGTCTGCAGTGTAACTGCTTGTCGTCGGCGTGCATAGAAATTGGATATACATTTTATTCTGTAGCATTTCGAACTGGCTTCAAGAGTGCAAACAATGGAGAAAAGGTTTTCAAGACAGTTTTATATTCTGCCAGTCGGGAAGAAACTAACCAATCGAGCTTAAAAGAAGGTCCTGCAGGCAAGTGGAGTAATGATTGAAGGGGTGCTGTTTTAAATGTTTAATAAGGTAGTAATTTTAAGTTGTCTACTTTTGTACTACTTTGAAAGCTGGCATTTCCAATCGCAGCGAAAGTCACTAGCCCTCGTTTTTTCCTTGAACTGGTGTACCTGCTTTCGAAGCGATGACATGCGTTTCCCAGCCCATTTGCCCGCCTGCCTACTGTAGCCGTGTGTACACTGCATTCTACTAGGGGGCGCATGGAGAGTGCAGTTTCTTTCTGAAGTCATTTGTACTTGAACCTTTTGAGTTTGAAGCTGACCAACGCTACTAGGCCGGCAATGTGGAGAAGGTGCAAAAATACTGTTTTACTCAAGGTTTTAACAATACATACTATAGTGCCGGGAAGGATTATATGTTAGCAGTCATACATTTCTGAAAGATGCCTAGGTCTGAAGAATAGACCCGTACTCTTTATTTATCAGTGTACCCACAGCGTCTGTATGACATAACAGAGGGATACAGTGAGGGGGGGTTAAAGTACAAGGCAAGAGCATAAATGCAAGAGAAAACTGCATCAACAACTGGAAATATGCACCAGTGAATCAATTCGGCATAGAAAGGAAAGACTCATTTGATATGACAGTGGCATGCCCATTTTGTCGACAGCAACTGCAAAAGAAGCCTCGCTCTGTTGCAAATCTTCAGCATAGGACTGAAACAACAGTTGCTCAACGTGATGCTCAGCTGCACATGCCACATAGAAAGCTCGAGGACAGTTGCGCCGTATCTTAGAGCGGACCTGAAATAGATAAAAATTATAGGTGACGTATAACGAGAATGGGGGCTGAATTATGCAACGATCACAGTACAAAACTCCCAAACTTGGTTATCAACCCCCGACTTCTGCTGGTTGGCAAGTGCACTGGTCCGAATCGACCAATAGGAGCGGGTCTAGCCGATCAGTTCCTGGCAGTTTCTGTGATGGAATTATGCTTAATTTAGCCTCAGGCTACGATGAAAAAAAAGAAAGCATGCACTGTGCACCACATGTTGAACGCACATAGTTTATCATCAGCCAGACAATGCTCACTGCAGGGTAAAGGCCTTTCCCACATCCCTCTAATTAACCCGGTCCTGTGCCAGCTACATCCGCTTGATCCCTTCAGACTTTTAATCTCATCCGCCCATATAATTTTTCTGCCGCCCCCTACTACGCTTCCCTTCCCTTGGAATCCAATTTGTTACCCTTTTTGGCCATCTGTTATCTTGCCTTCTCATTATATGCCCATGCCATTTCTTGGTTTCGACTAGAATGTCATTAACTCGATAACTCATATTTATTCCATAGCCCACTCTGCACGCTTCCTATCTCGTTATGCCTACCATCTTCCATTTTATAGCTCTCTGTGTTGTCAATTTAAAAGAGCCCTTTTAGTCAACCTCTTCATTTCTGCCCCATAGGCGACTACCGGTAAGGTACAGCTGTTGTATACTTTTCTCTTGAGGAATGACTGGTAGCTGTTAATCATGATCTGCGAAATGTACTCCATCAAAGTCTGATTCGCCTAGTGCTGCCCCTTTCATCTTCCGGATCTGCGGTTACTACCTGTCCTAATTAGATGTATTCGTCTACCACTTCTAGGGCCTCGCTACCTATAAACCGCTGTCCGTTTTCAAGGGTGTTGAAAATTACATTACTCTTCTGCATTTTAATTTTTAGGCTTATTGTTCTGTTTTGCCTGTCTAGATCATTAATAATTCTTTGTAATTCGTCACATAGGTTATTTAGCAAGTCATTGTAACTGCTTACAGCGCAAAGCATAGAGAGGAACGTTTGCTTGTTTCAGCCGCATTCCCCTTGTCAAGTGAACATCGGGAGCATTCTCATTGTTTTCAGTATTCCTTTTCATTCATTGAACCTCCGTTGGTAAATCGAATGTGACGCAGAACAGACCTACATTGTAAACACATTCCTGTTCTTTGTTCCAAAATTGCAGTACATTAACCAAACTGCTTGCAGGCAGTGCTATGGGTACTTGAACTGGCAGAAAAATGTATCGCTTGTAGAGTTTTCGCGCCAACATGTGGAAATAAAATGGAAACAGCTGAGATTTGCTTAGGGCCGAGATGATCGAAATGTAGCATCGGGTGCGCTATTTACGTAACAATAACACTGACGGCAATTTTTTTGAGGCCTATACAGCCAGAAGTATGGTGTACCAGATCCCATTCGTGGGTGTCACAAACATGTCTGACAGTCTAGCAACAATACTTTGGTAACAAATATATGACATATATTTTGCCTGTTACCTCACGCATACTTATGTGCATATAGTCTTAAGCAAACCCAGTACGTGGAACACCACCCCACACAGAAATAGAGCGCCGCTTTATTAAGCTGTGCGAACTTGTGCACGTGGCCAAAGAGTAATGTGTCCTACACTAGATCTGAGGCTACGTGAGGACAGCCAGAAGTATGGTGTACCAGATCCCATTCGTGGGTGTCACAAACATGTCTGACAGTCTAGCAACAATACTTTGGTAACAAATATATGACATATATTTTGCTAACATGATTGCAGTCATTCTGCTATTGGCGCGGCTTACATTTTATTATTTATTTATGTATACAATACTGCAGACCTCATGTGGTCCAAGCAGGAAGGGCAAATAACATAACATGTTATTTGTAAAACGCCATAAAAAACAGTTGACACATGACACAAACGAACGAAACAAGCCTAAGGGAATACATTGCAGATACATTCATTAGTTAGTTAAATACATTCACTGCTAATAGTCATCTCAAAACTCTCACCTGAAAAACTTTTTTCAGGAAGTGCGTTCTACTCTTTTATTGTGCGTGAAAAGTAAGAGTATTTAAACAAGTTAGTTTTCGCAAAATATGGTGCTAGGGCATGGGTATGTTGGTGACTGGTTTTCGTGTGATGAAGAAATTCCCAACTTTCCCTGGATGAGTGAATAAAGAAATGTTAGTCGAGCAATTTTCCGTCTTATATGAAGAGGTTTAATTTCGTTAGCTGCCATTAAAGCCGATGGGGAATCAGTCCTCTTGAATTTATTGATGCAAAATGTCCCATTCTAACCCCCACTCCCCTGGCTCTTGATGCTGGGGCGGCTCTCTGAGCATCCCAAATGACGAATGATGGCAGGCCTTGAGAAAGAAAATGCTCAAATGCTGTATCAAGAAAACTTGTCTGGGCATACAAACCTGCAGTATTATAATATTGACAGCTATTACTTTGCTGGATGAGATGCCTGGCCGCAATGTCTTGCATTCCCAGCTTTTACACTTGGTCATTTGATGAGGTGGTGGGATTTCAGTCGTATGATGTATATGTCTGTGATCATCTCTATATCTGAACAATTGACGCTGCCAGTTTTTCGTTTTAAATGTCGGTATCACATATTTTCACGCCTTCAACTTGAAACGCTCTGGTATCACAGCCCAGCCGATTCTGCTACAGGAGGACGGAGGCAGGTCTTGGCGAAACGTGTGATGTCACGCATGTCTTCTGCCTGTGTGGGCAGCATCTGAGGTGTGTGTAACAAAAGCAACTATGATATAAATACTGCAGCTTTTAGTAAGCACATATTCAGAATGAAAAATCAGTAATTACAAAGAAATATGTTTTCTGGTGGTGAGAACTGCTTGTATTCACACCTTCAAGCTGACTTTGCACATGTACAGTGATATGCATTTCTGAGCACATTGAGTACGCCAAATTTGCTTCGAGCTGTGTGCTTTGTGCAGGTCCCTGCATTTAACCATGTGTGATGGCATCAGTGATGCAACAGGCTGGTGTCAGCCATTGAAAGTGATGCTAGAATTGCCCTGTAGACTTTTTTTCTAATGGCACTGGGCATAAAAATTATGTCCACTGGCGAGTTTTCTTTCCTGTCCATTACAGTCACTAGAACTTCATTGTGACATATACAAGTGGACTTGAGCATAGATGCCCCACTGACCGCTGCAATGCATGTTTCTATTTCATGTTCTATCCTGTGCAAATCCAAGTCCCTTGCGCTGTAGAATTTTTACCCCAAAAATGCGAGATCTTTGTCCCTACTTGCATGCCATGAAGATGATCCTCGAATAATATAGAAAACAGGACTTCACGAGATGTATGCTATGTCCCACAGTAGTATTATGTGGGACACAAAAGAAAATGCCCACAGAAACAAAAAATTTGCCGGGTCTCAGCTCCTCAAACCGACTTACAGATTTATTTATTTATTTATTTACTCAAGTACCTACATTCACCAGCAAAGGCTTGGAACAATACGATGTAGCTTGAGTGCCGTGGAGAACGATACATAAAATAATACAAGCAAGGACACTACAAATGAAAACAATTCGATAAGAACAGCATGCACCGAAAATGACTAATTTTATTAATTTATTGAAAAATACTCCAGACCATGCATATACAGAGTCCAAGCAGGAGGGACACCCGAGAAAAATTAAATACACATAGAACAAGCATATGGCTGTACAGTCACATACAAGTAAAAAATTCACGAGTGAAATACAATCAACACAAGAATTCACACCTCAACTCTGAAAATGTGGAAGGGCAAGGAATTGCACTCAGTGATAGTTCTAAGGAAAAAACTGTTTTTCCTTTCTTTCTTTCTGGTACAATGTTGATTTACACAATCCAGTAAGTTCAGCTTACCTGAGAGGCAATTCTTTCTTTCTGGTACAATGTGGATTTACACAATCCACTAAGTTCAGCTTACCTGAGAGGCAATTATGCAGAAAGGTGAGGCGACTAAATTTTCCACGAGATTCCAGCGAATGTAGTTATGCGGCTGCATTAGTAAGGAAGAAGATTTGTGCCTTTTATATTTACTAAAAATATACCGGACAACTTTGCTTTTCTTTGGACTCGCTCGAGCTGCAGTATATCCTTTTTACTGTTCGGTTCCCATACAATGGTGGCATATTTAAGTTTGGCTCTGATGTAAGAATTATAGGCTAAAAGCTTAGCTTGGACAGGTGCAGCTTTAAGTTTCCTCTTTAGGGACCACAGCATACTAAGAGCGGAAGAGTAAATGGCGGATATGTGAGAAGACCACGTTAGCTTATTAGTAAGTGTGACGCCAAAATATTTATACGCGTGTGCTTCTGTTGTAATATCGTTAAGCAAATAAAAAAAAAGTGCTGATAGTTTTCTTTGTTGTAACTTGCAACGTAACTGTTTTCTGTGTATTAAGTTGCATTCCCCATCGTATGCACCACTCATGAATAGCCTGTTGGTTTGCTTGTAGTACAGTATAATCATTAGGTGCTGTTATGTTTCTAAAAACAATATAATCTTATGTGAACAGTTGGATAGAAACATCCCCATGGAAAATCGATATAGATAAAAAACAATAGCGGCTGCAGGACACTGCCATGGGGCACACCAGAAGTCACGGACAGCATTTTTGGTGAGCAATTGATAATTACAACAAACTGCTGCCTATATCTGAGGTAGGCACAAATCCACTGCAAGATACAGGAGGGAAGTCCAACACAGAACAGTTTGTGCAATAACATTCCATCTGGCACTTTATCAAAGGCTTTTGAGAAGCTGGTTATTGTCAAGAACTTGTGCGAATTCAGGTACAGTACAAACAAGTTGAGTAAGAGTGGACATTTGCTTTCTGAAACCATGCTGATGCTGTAATAACAGATTGCGGCTTTCCAAGAATTCCCAGATGTAGTTGACGATGACATGCTCTAAGGGTTTGCAGTGCGTACTTGTGATTGAAATTGGGAGATAATCTGGTACAGAAAAACAATGACTGTTTTTGTAAACGGGAACTACACCTGCTTTCCTCCAGTGATGTATTTCACCGGTGGCAAGCGATCAGTTGAAAATATCTGTCAAGAACGGTAATTGCGGAGTAAATGTGCTCTTTCAATGAAAGAGAAATGCATGGTAATATTGTAAGGTAACGCGAAGATCGGACTTGGGGGATCAGGTTTTATCGCAGACCTGAAGCCTTGGTCGCACACTGCAGCCAACCACACTCCGCGATGACGATGGGTATCTACAAGAGGGAGCAGGATGAAGATGAAGCAGCATGTTCAGCCGTGTGGAAGACGAAGCGCCACACAGTGCTCACACTATTTCGCCCGCGCAGTTGAAGCGGCCAGCCTGGCTGCAATTAGTCCGCAGGATTGCGCCGAATAAAAGGCTTCATGCGTGAAACGTGAACAACTTCAGTGCTACAGTAACGACTGTCCGGAGGAGGGTAAACAGGGGAGACGTGATAGTTGACCGGGGAGGTTTTTGCAAGAACTGTGTAAGGACCAATGTAACGGTGCTGGAACGGTCCAAAGTAACACCTCGTCGCTGGGACGGAACGAAACTTGGCGATGGGTTGCATCATAGCGGCACTTGCGGTCTTTCTGGCTAGCTTCCGTGTTGACGCGAGCAAGTCGGCGAGATTTGGCCACTCGGGAAAGGAACTGGTCAGGAAGAGAGGATGAGGAACTGGCATGCGTAGAAAGGAAAGAGGCATCAAGAAAGGTAGCGGGAGAACGGCCGTAAACGAGAAAAAACGGGGTGTAACCTGTGGTCCGCTGTACAGCCGTATTGTAGGCGAACGTAACAAAAGGAAGTATTGCGTCCCAGTTTCGGTGGTCCTGGTTGACGTACATAGACAACGTCAGAAAGCGTGCGGTGGAACCGCTCAGTCAACCCATTGGTCTGCGGGTGATAGCTGGTCAATTTGTAATGTGTGGTTGAGGCCTCAAGAACTTCGGCTACAATCGTCGACAGAAATGTCTGACCACGATCGCTGAGAAGCACTTTAGGGGCCTCATGGCGCAGTACGAGCGATTCCAAAAAGAAGGTCGCGACCTCATGTGCTGAGCCATTAGGCAGGGCAGCGGTCTCAGCGTAGCGTGTTGGTGGTCGACGGCGGTGACGATCCAGCGATTACCTCGTGCGGACAATGGAAGTGGCCCGTATAAGTCTATGCCAACAACGGCGAAAGGAGTAGCAGGGCAAGGTAGCGGCTGTAGTAGGCCAGCAGGAGGAGAAGTCGGCCGTTCGCGGCGCTGGCATGGCAGACAAGAGGCGACGTATTTTGCCACGTTTGAGGTGAGGCCTGGCCAGAAGAAACGGGTTTTCACGCGGTGGTAAGTGTTATAAAAGCCTAAGTGACCGGCGCTGTAGCATCATCGTGGAAAGCCGCCAGGATACGGGTGCGAAGCGCTCTCGGAATAACGGGGACCCAACGGGTGCCTTCAGAACAATAAATATAACGGGAGAGCACGCCGTTGTCAAGTTTGAACTTTTGGAGTTGCCTGCGCATCCTAGCGGTAGGAGGGTGAGAAGCATCGGTGAGAAGGTCGATTAGGGAAAGACAGTAGGGATCTGTTCGCTGGTACGAAATAATGGCGTAGCGATCTGGAGCAGCGGCAGGAGTAGCAGGTGATGTTTGGAGCTCTGGACGACATTGGGACGTCGAGGGTGCACGCAGGAAGGCGCGAAGAAGCACTAGGTGGTGATTCTGGGAGCGGGCAACGGGAAAGAGCATCGGCATCTCGATGTTTGCGACCCGATTTGTATGTGACATCGAAGTGGTATTCCTGCAAACGCAGAATCCAACGGCCCAGGCGCCCAGTAAAATATTTGAGGGTTGATAACCAACACAGAGCGTGGTGATCGGTAACGATCGTGAAATGGCGGCCGTAGGGGTAGGGGCGGAATTTCTGAACTGCCCAAACTACGGCGAGGCACTCTTGCTCAGTGATGGTGTAGTTGCGTTCCGCTGGTGTTAGAGTTCGACTGGCAAACGCAATTACCTTTTCCCGAGAAGCGGTATCACGTTGCAGAAGTACGGCGCCGATACCGATCTGCTGGCATCGGTGTGGAGAATGGTGGCAGCAGTGTCGTCGACGTGAGCGAGAACAGGGTTCGAAGTGAGGACATTCTTCAGGGTTTGAAAAGCTTTTTCGCATTCTTCGGGCCAATTGAAAGTAGTACGGTCGGTAAGGAGGTGGTGGAGCGGTGCAGCAATGGTAGCGAAATTGCGGATGAAACGGCGAAGGTATGAAAATAGGCGAAGGAAACTGCGTAGATCCTTAGTGCGCTGAGGGCGTGCAAAGTTGAAAACTGCAGCAAGCTTGTCGGGGTCGGGTCGAATGCCATCGCGGCTGACGAAGTGGTCCAGTATCATTGATTTCTTTCTTGGCGAAATTACACTTTTTTGTGTTCAGCTGGAGGCAGGCGGATGCCAGGCACGTTAATACTTGATCAAGGCGGCATAAATGATCAGAAAAAGTCGCAGAGAAAAGAACTATGTCGTCCAGGTAGCACAAGCATGTTTTCCACTTAAGTCCTCTAAGAACAGTGTCAATCATGCGCTCAAACGTAGCGGGGGCATTACAAAGTCCAAAAGGCATGACATTGAATTCGTAAAGCCCATCGGGAGTAGCGAATGCGGTCTTTTCTTTGTCGGCTTCGTGCTTCGGAATCTGCCAGTAACCGGAACGCAAATCCAACGTGGAGAAATATTCGGCGCCCTGAAGACAGTCGAGGGAGTCGTCAATTCGTGGCATAGGGTAAACATCTTTGCGAGTGACTTTGTCAAGTGCGCGGTAATCAACGCAAAAACGCACGGACCCATCCTTTTTTTTTTTGTTGACCAAGACGACCGGAGATGATCAGGGGCTAGCTGAGGGCCGAATAATGTCTCGTCGGAGCATATTGTTACCGGGAAACGCGGTACAAAAGTGATGTGCTCACTGACAAAGACGACGACCGAGGAACGCGGGCACGACGAAGCGTTGAAAAAGAGGACGACGATAACAGAGTGGATACTGCATGGCTACTGAAGTCTTAGCGTCGAGTTCAGCCCATCGCAGTGCCGTTACATTAAGTACATCCGCGTAACATCTTGGTGGAGGTCGCGGGTTCGACACAATCTGACGCTGGATCTCCGCAGTGGCCGGCACCTCGGAACCGTCACGATGACAACCGACGCGGCTCCATCTACCTCCGCAACTCCAACTGTCGTCGTAGCCCCCCCCCCCCCCCCCCCGTGACCCTGGCCCATTCTGCGGTACAGATGAGGTCTATGTCGAGGACTGGCTTTCGCTTTATGAGCGTGTTAGCCAGCAGAACAGGTGGGACGCCACGCTGATGCTGGCCAATGTCATCTTCTACCTTACTGGCACGGCACGCGTGTGGTTCGAAATACATGAAGCAGATATACCCTCCTGCGATGTTTGCAAACTCCGTGACCTGTTCGGAAAACCGGTTGGCCGTCAACTCGCCGCAAAGAGTGACCTCGCCACACGTGCCCAGACATCTACCGAGCCTTATATTACGTATATACAAGACATTCTGGCCCTCGGCCGAAAAGTTGAGAATGACAGAACCTGATAAGGTGGGGCACATCCTCAAAGGCATAGCCGACGATGCCTTCAATCTTCTACTCTGTCGGGACTGTTCTACGGTTGACTCCGTTCTGCAGGTTTGTCGACATTTCGAGCAGGCCAAACACAGACGCATTGCACATCGCTTCGATCGGCTCCCCAACACTGCCCCTAGCGCACGTGCGAGGATCTGCCGACCCTAAGGCAACCTTCCAACACTGAAAATGTGACCCGCATCGTGCGTCTTGAACTGGGATAGAGAGATATATATTTTAATGGCAACAGGAGATGTCTGCCTGGTGGTAAGCCTAGCATGCTACTCCTGATGAGGGTTGAGGGATGAGGGTGACAGATAGTGGGAGGGGAAGGGGAAATAAATGAGAAAAAAAGAGAATCGGTGTCGCACACTTTCACACGCACATAAGCACACACAGATGAGTTTTAAAGGGTATTGATGAACCCTGTGTCCTTAAGAAAAGTTAACTTTCACACGCACATAATCACATACAGATGAGTTTTAAAGGGTATTAATCAACCCTGTGTCCTTCAGAAAAGTTAGTAAGGCCTTGGTAGCTCGCGCAGCAGACGATCCGTCGCACCAAGGACCCAGGACATGTTCAAGGCGCAAGGCTGTTTCTTTAGGTAAGCTTAAATTATTGCGCAGTGTCCTGCGATGAGCAGTAAATCGTTGACAGGAGGTTGCCAAATGTTCAAAATTTTCACACACATCACATGTAGAGCACAGAGGCCTGCTCGCTATGCCTATTTTATGTAGGAAGTAGTTTGTGTATGACACATTTAAGCGGATTCTGTGTAGACAGTTTCGATGCCACCTGTTCAAATTGTGAGGAATTCGAAAGACGCAAGTGGGATCTATTCGGTGTAGAGGTCGATATTGATGGTTCGGGTCACACCACAGAGAGCGTTGCAATCGCCACGATCCAGTTGCAGTCGTGAACTGGAAGCGCTCGCTCCTGCTGCATCCTGCTGCTAGGAGGTTAAGATAGATACACAATGAGATGACGAGGTCCATGTTGGCCGTTCCCATCCGTTGGTGTCTGCACCTCCTGTACACGCGGGGAGCAGAATACCAGTTGAGAACCCTTCCGCCGGTGAGAGATATGGCAGCCGTCCGCTGTGTAGAACCCCGGTGCCAGGTCTCGAGGACGTTTGAGGCCTCACAACCTGGGATAAATCTAGATCCAGTCGTGAACTGGAAGCGCTCGCTCCTGCTGCATCCAACCCGCCCTCCTCGGACAGCAACCTAGCGACGATATCCCTCATTCAAGCCGTCGTTCGTCAAGAGGTTGCCAACTTGGGCGTCCCGTATAGCCGCACCGTCGAACACCACAGTTCGAGCCCCGTCCCTCCCATGGTCGCCACCGCTACGCCCCGCAACACCTACACGCCACGCTACCGATACCGCAATCCTGATGAGTGGCGCACCCCTGACGACAGGCCGATCTGTTTCACGTGCTCGCATATTGGCCACATCTCTCGCCACTGCCGCAGCCGCTGGACATCATCACCTCGACGTTTTCCTTACGTTGGCCGCTACTCCGATTAGGGTCACCGCCGTTTCACGCCTCGTTATGAGCCGCCCCGCACCGATACCACTCCGCCTCATCCGGTGTCCAGTCGCTCTCCTTCCCCGCCAGCCCGCCCTTCCCGTTCACATCTTCCTAGCCGCAGTTTCTCGCCGTCCTCTACCGGCCGCTTCACGGGAAACTAGCCAATGCAGCTCCTGCAGGTGACGCTGCATTGGTACCCCGACCTGGAAATCCTCTACTGCCCATTTCTTCGCCCTGTAACCTCCTCTCCCTGTTCGTGGATGGTGTTCCCGTCTCTGCTCTCATTGACACTGGTGCCCAAGTCTCGATCATGAGCTCATCGTTTTGCCGCCGCCTCAAGAAAGTACAGACCCCCGCCGCTTCGCTCACCGTTCGTGTTGCCGATGGCAGTACGGCTGCCGTCACTGGGCTGTGCACTGCCCGAGTCACCCTTGCCGGTCATCACATCCCTGTTTTGTTCACTGTCCTCAACCAGTGCCCTCACAATGTGATCCTAGGCCTTGACTTTTTAACGGCCCACTCTGCCCTTATCCACTGCTCCAGCGGCCTTCTTCGTTTGGACCTACCTGTCTGCTCAGAACATCCTCCATCTACACCCCGCCTTCGCTCCACCGAGTTCGCTCGCCTGCCCCTTGACTCTGCTGTCTACCTACCTCTGTCACCTTTCCCGCCTGTGCCTGATGGTGACTATGTTGCTTGCCCTATCACCGAGGTCTTTCTTGACCGCAACGTCGTTCATCTCATCGTGCACGTTACACAGAACAGCAACTACCTTCCTATCCTGAACTTCAGTCTGTCACCCCAAGTTCTCCCCGAAGGAATATCCCTTGCTACCTTATCCCTTCTCACAGACTGCACCATTTGTGCACTCACTCCTGGCCCACATTCAAGCGTCCTTCCAACACTCGTACTCCCCACCACAATTACCGACCCTATTTCCGCAATGATTGCCTCTGACCTGAGCCCCGAACACGCTCAGGACCTGCACAACCTTTTGTTATCCTCCGACATTTTTGACTTTGCTGCCGGTTCTCTGGGCCAAATATCAGTTGTGATCTAACCGCATTGACACCGGCGATGCAAAACCTGTACATCAGAGGCCTTATCGTGTGTCCTTTCTGAGCGCCAAGTCATCCAGCAGGAGGTCGACAAGATGTTGGGCAACGATATCATCGAACCTTCGAACAGCCCCTGGGCATCTCCTGTCGTGCTCGTTAGAAAGAAAGACAACAGTTGGCGCTTTTGCGTCGACTTTCGACATCTGAACAAGATTACAAGGAAAGATGTTTACCCGCTGCCGCGAATAGACGATGCCTTGGGCTGTTTACATGGAGCCCGCTACTTTTCCTCCATCGACCTTCGTAGCGGCTACTGGCAGATCTCTGTTGACGAACAAGACCGCGAGAAGACAGCTTTTGTCACACCCGATGGACTTTACCAATTTAAGGTTATGACTTTTGGACTTTGCAACACCCCTGCTACGATTGAACGAATGATGGACTCCTTACTCCGCGGCTTCAAATGGATGACTTGTCTATGTTACTTGGAGGACGTGATTGTCTTCTCGCCCTCGTTCGAAAGCCATCTTCGTCGCCTTTCTTCCATCTTAGCACTTTTCAGCCGTGCCGGACTTCAACTGAACTCAAAGAAGTGCAGTTTTGGTCGCCGCGAACTTAAAGTGCTTGGCCATTTGGTGAATGCCACCGGCGTGCAACCCGATCCCAACAAAGTTCGCGCTGTCAGTGCTTTTCCATCTCCCCGTTCACCCCGTGATGTCCGCAGCTTTATAGGACTGCGCTCTTATTTTCGCCGGTTCGTCCCAAACTTTGCCGCTGTTGCTCGTCCTCTCACCAATCTGCTGAAGAAAGGCGTTCCTTTCTCATGGGGACCAGAGCAGGCTAACGCATTCTCCACCGTCATCGCTGTTCTCACCAATCCTCCTGTGTTGGCCCATTTCAACCCGTCTGCCCCGACGGAACTTCGCACCGAAGCCAGTGGCCACGGGATTGGTGCCAGTCTTGCACAGCGACAACGCGGCCAACACTGCGTGATTGCCTACACCAGTCGTCTCCTGTCATCAGCGGAACAGCACTATTCTATTACGGAACGGGAGTGCCTGGCTCTCGTTTGGGCCGTTGGAAAATTCAGACCCTACTTGTTTGGCCGACCCTTCACTGTAATTACCGATCACCACGCCTTATGTTGGCTCTCTTCCCTCAAGGATCCTGCTGGCCGCCTCGGCCGCTGGGCACTGCGCTTGCAGGAGTATACCTTTTTCGTTGTATACAAATCCGGTCGGCTCCACCAGGATGCAGACTGTCTCTCCCGTTATCCCGTCGATCCCCCTTCCTCTACTGACCATGATTCGGACCCCTGTGTCTTCTCTATATCGGACTTTTCCCACATAGCCGACGAACAGCGCTTGGACCCAACCCTCAGTTCTCTTATCGACCGCCTACGCACACACAGCCGTGACTATTCCCTCGCCCTGTTCTTCCTTCATGGGAATACGCTATACCGCCGCAGCATGCGACCTGATGGCGCTAAGCACTTGTTGATCGTTCCCCAACACTTACGCTCTGCCTTTCTCGAACAAATGCACGACGCCCCTACAGCTGGTCATCTTGGCCTCTCACGCACATACGACCGCGTGCGCCGGCGTTTCTTCTGGCCTGGACTCTACCGCTCTGTCCAACGTTATGTAGCCGCTTGCGACCTCTGTCAACGCCGGAAGAAACCCCCTGTGCTACCACCTGGACACCTGCAGCCGATTGCTATCCCGACTGAGCCATTTTCTCGTGTTGGCCTTGACCTCCTAGGGCCCTTCCCCGAGTCCTTGTCAGGAAACAAATGGATCGCTGTGGCCACCGATTATGCCACGCGGTACGTGAGTCCTTGTCAGGAAACAAATGGATCGCTGTGGCCACCGATTATGCCACGCGGTACGTGATCACACGCGCCATTCCAACCAGCTTTGCCACAGACGTTGCTGACTTCCTTTTGTACGACGTCATACTTCACCATGGTGCTCCCCGTCAACTACTTACCGACCGTGGCCGCTGTTTCCTTTCCCGAGTTGTTGATAAAATACTTCGTTCTTGTTCCGTTCGGCACAAGTTCACCACTGCGTATCACCCTCAGACGAACGGCCTTACGGAGCGTATTAACCGCACACTCACCGACATGTTCGCAATGTACGTACCGACAGTCATCACGACTGGGATATTAGTCTGCCATTTGTCACCTTTGCATATAACTCTTCGCGTCATGACACTGCTGGGTATTCTATCTTCTCTTTGGAAGAGACCCCTTACTGCCCTTCGACACTTTGCTTCCCGCCGCTGGCCCCGTCACAACCTATGGCCGCGATACCATCGCCCGAGCCGACGCTGCTCGCCAGATTGTTCGTCACAATCTCACCATCTCTCAAGAAGCTCAAAAAGCCGCTACGACGCTCACCACTGCGATGTGCACTATCCTCCCGGATCTCTGGTGTTGCACTGGCTTCCGTGCCGTCGTGTGGGGTTGTGTCAAAAACTTCTTCCCCACTACACAGGTCCTTACCGTATACTACGCCCAGTGACCAACGTGACCTATGAGATTGCACCGCTTCACCCAAAGTCACCGACTGCTACACCCACTTCCGAAATCGTACATGTCGCCCGCCTCAAGCCATATTACTCCCCCTCCACACCGCACGCCTAATACGCACCGGGATGTTGCCTTTTGCCGAGGGGGTAGAGTTACCGGGAAACGCGGGACCAAAGTGACGTGCTCACTGACAAAGACGACGACCGAGGAACGCGGGCACGACGAAGCGTTGAAAAAGAGGACGACGCTGACAGAGTGGATACGGCACGGCTACTGAAGTCTTAGCGTCGAGTTCAGCCCATCGCAGTGCTGTTACATCAAGTACATCCCCATAACAATATCATTCACATTATCTTCTATGATTTTACGTTCTGATAAGAAAACACGGTAAGGGCGGCGGCTAACAATAGAAGTACCTTCTGTAATAATGCGGTGCTGTGCAGAAGAAGTTCGGCCCAAAGTTGGAGAAGTGACATCAATGGAGGCTTGGTGTTTTCGAAGTAATTCCTGCAAAGCTTGGCGGTGAGTCACAGGAAGGTCAGGTTTGATGGTGCCAAAGAGAACACAGAGAGAAGCATCGGAAGAAGCTGCTGGTGAGGAAGAGGGGGTGATAAGGGTGGTGAGGGACACCGGGTGAATGTCCAGGGCACAAGGAAAACATGTCCCTTTGGTCAGCACAATGGGCTCTGGGTAAGTGTTCGAAGCAGCGACAAGCGCTGTGCCATGCTCAAACCGAACAAGACTTGGTGGTAGCGCGATTCCACGGGTTAGATGGCGATCAGAAGGCATGATCAGCACATCTCCGTTATCAATGTCAGTAGAAGTAAGCGCGACAAGTTGTTCGCATCCAGGGGACAACACTGAGTCAGTAGCTGCAAGCAGGCGATGACGGGGCTCGGGAGGTTCAGAAGACAGATCGCTCTCGTTCATGTAAATGACCCTGTCACTAACGAAATGCTGGCTGATGCGGCAGACAGAAAATTTCAGCCTAAAATAATTGGGTGAGCGCACGGTGACATCACGGCAAATTGTACATGGTGGCGGACACCGTCAACAAAAATTCGCACAGTACACTTAGCAAAATGACGAATTATTGCATCATTAGCTCCACGGAGTTCAGGTCAGCCCGTGTCAACCAAAGCCTCAACAGATAAACCTTCAACACAAACTAAAATAATATTCGAGGGACTTTCCGGAGGATTTTTGGGATGGCCGAAGAGTGCAGTTTTCCCTCCTAAAGCCGCAGTGGTCAGTTTTCCGATAGGCGGGGGGGGGGGGGGGGGGGGTTGTCAGAGAAGCTTGGCGGAGAGGCGAGGTTGAGCGGCGAAAAGGTGAAGGAGAACGGCGTCTTGAAGGCCTGTAACCACTAGGCGGAGCGGGGCTTTCTGGCGGGGGTGATAAACGTCGGGGATAATCAGGGAATGAACGGTGGTTAGAGCCGGAGAAGCGAGGAGGGTAGTCTGCTTCAAATGAGTCGTAGCCGCGGCGTTCATTCTGGAGCCTACGACGACAGAAGCGGGAAATATGGCCTCGGTACCCGCAGTAATAACAAACAGGGCGGGCTGGGCGCCAGGTGGGGTAGTATGTCGGCGTCGTGGCAGGTGGTGCCAATGCGGCGACATGAGCAGTGGTAGGCGTCGGTGGCGTAGGCGCTCCAACTGCAGGCGGCAAGGATGTGACCTGGGCGTACGTTGGCATCTGACAGATGGTAGGAGCGACCGGTGTTGGGGGGGAAAAGGTGCCAGCTCTTCTTTGACAATGCTACACAGGCCGGTACCTGAAGGATGCGGCTCAGATGCAGGGCGGCACAAATTACCTTGAGCCGAGAGCTCTTCACGAATTAATCCGCGAATAAGCGCACGGAGATCAGCGTCGGCAGTGAAACCAAATGAAGTGGGATCAGGCTGCAGGCGTATTGACTGTAGTTCGTCAAGGCGTTGACAAGTCGATATGATGGCGTCGATCGTGGTAGGGTTCTGCACGGCCAGGGCGTTATAGGCGAGTGGCCTAATACCTTTAAGGACGTGTCGAACCCGCTCGGCCTCTGGCATGGTGTCATTTATGCACCGACAAAGTGCAAGAACATCTTCTATATAAGAGGTATAGGTCTCAATGGACCGCTGAAGTCGGACTTCTAGCTTCTTGGCGGACTCCGTGCGAACAGTAGGAGCGCAGAAAATCTGGCGTAACTTTTGTTTAAAGGTAGCCCAGTCCGGAATCGTCGATTCGTAATTTAGGAACCACGTTTTGGCCACATCCGTCAAATAAAAGGACACATTAATTAGTTTAAGAGAATCGTCCCACCGGTTGAAAGCACTGACCCGGCCGAAGCTCTCGAGCCAGTCATTTGCGTCGTCGCCGCGGAGACCGGCGAACATCTGCGGGTCGCGTTGACTGTTACTGACAGTCCAAGTGGCGAGGGGAGCTGGGATCGAGTTGGTAGTAGCCAGAACAGCGGAGTGGCCCTCTTGGGTCATGACGATCGATGGTGGACGGGGTCAAACGGCGGCCAGAACGGAGCTCCAGGTGGATGCAGGTAACGAAACAGCGGGCAAATCAAGGCGCACCTCCACCACGTGTAAGGTAACGCGAAGATCGGACTTAAGGGATCAGGTTTTATCGCAGACCTGAAGCCTTGGTCGCACACTGCAGCCAACCACACTCCGCGGCGACGATGGGTATCTACAAGAGGGAGCAGGATGAAGATGAAGCAGCACGTTCAGCCGTGTGGAAGATGAAGCGCCACACAGTGCTCACAATATCTACACACATACAACAATGATCCGAAGTTTAAAATATGCCAAGTGGAAGGAAAGTTTCGGAAAAAGGTTGACATACGGACTAGCGTCATCATTATTACACTAGTGCTGCCTTTAACGCTGCAGTAAATTCAGAATATGATATAATCAGATCTATTTCATGTGGGAGTAAATTCCAAGTCTTATTGTGTGTGGAAAAAATGATTGTGCAAAGGCTGAGACATGGACAGATATTTCTTTATTCTTGTTGAAGCAATCCTGACACTGCGAATTGTATGTAGGTGGGAAAAGACAGTCATCATTATTCAGTATTGTGCGGCTGTCACGCATGTCACGTAAAATGCTGAGTTGAAAGAATTCTTGGCGAGAAGAAAGGAGAAGCCATTCAAAGTTATTTTTGATGGCTGCCTTGAAATAAATAGTTGTGTGACACAGAACGGGCGGCTCAGTTTCGAATTGTTTCAAGTTTGCTAAGGAGAACGTGCCTGTACGGGTCCCATATGTCGTATGGGTACTTTACTATAAGGCAAACGTTTGTGATGTGCAATAGTTCTTTGATTTCTTGAGGTGCATTTATAAAGCTTGGTGATGAAACAGTGCAGAGGACGGGACACAAGAAAACGAAGGACACAACAGCAGAGAAGGCAGGACGCAAATCCAGCCTGGTAGAAGGCCGCGGCTCGACTTTGTTTCCACTTTCCCTGTTTGGTTACAGTGCCTCAGGGACAAGGGGAGGCGGCACACATCTATTTAGCTAAAAAGAACGAAGCCAGGTTGGCTGGTGACTATTTGGCGGGCGGAGCGCAATACAAGTCCTTTTTTTTTTCTCGGGGCGGTGTACGATTTGAGAAAGCATGCCGGAGGCCGTTTTTAATTGCCAATAGATTTGCTTCTGCATAAACTGGATCGAAAGTGTTTGTGCAATGATAGGCGATTTATAATCTCGTATCGTCAGTTTTTCGTACCCTTCATGGGCAACTTTAACCACAAAATAGCTAGGAAAATGAATAAGGCTGCAGTTAAAGGGCCCCTGAAATGCCACTTGCGGTAAAATTGTAATGCGAGAAATCCATAGAGGTGGCCTTCGTGAGTATTTCAAGCTAAATTTTAAAACTTTGCGTGGAGCCGGTAATTTGAATGCTGAACATTTCAACAGATTTGCCTGTCAGGATGGGTTGATAAATAAGTGAAGTGACTGTCCATGGGTACCTCGAGCGAACGACTCCTCGAACTCTGGGTGCATAACACGTGGGCAGAATTGGCGGAGGCAGTGCCAGTCTCCGAATTAGAGAGACTAAGCACGACTGAGAAGGGCAGGGTGATCCTTGCAAAAGTAGCCCTCAACCCAGACAGAGGAGCTAAAAAAAAATCAAAATTAGTAGGGAAAGCAGGAATGCCTTGGTAGTCACCCCCTGCCCTAGAAACATGAATCCAGAATTTAATGTTGAAAGAAGGGCCAAACGAGCCGAAGCTCTAGAGCCACGGTTCAAGAACATGGGAGTGAAGGAAGTAGTCTATGTTGATAGTGGCAGAACAGGTGCGGCGGTAGCCTCGAGACTGCTCGGACTCTGGGTGCAAAACACGTGGGCAGAATTGGCGGAGGCCGTGCGAGTCTCCCAATTAGACTAAGCACGACCGAGACGGACAGGGTAATCCTTGCAAAAGTAGGCCTCAACTCAGACAGAGGAGTTCAAACAAAAGTCACAATTAATAGTGAAATCAGGAATGCCTTCGTAGCCCCCCCTTCCCTAGAAATATGCATCCAGACTTTATTGTCGAAAGAAGGGCCAAACGAGCCGAAGCTCTAGAGCGACGGTTCAAGAACATGGGAGTGAAGGAAGTATGTCTATGTTGATAGTGGCATAACAGGTGCGGCGGTAGCCTCGGTAGCCGATGGCCGAGGGGCGCCGGTATCCGCGGCAGCCATCAGAGGCCGCAACATAGAGACTGCGGAGGAAGTCGCGATAGCGCTAGCTTGCGTAGGAACGGAAGCCAAGTTCATAATTAGCGACATCAAAACTGCCATCTAAAATTTTGGAAAGGGTAAGATATCGCTGGAGGCAGCCAAAATCCTCACCCAAAGAACGCTGAATAGAAAAATTCAGTTAATTTGGACACCTGCTCACGCTGCCGTCCATGGTAACAAGGCGGCTCACGAGCTAGCCCGAGCTCTTTACTTCCGGGTAGCCGTCGAGCTCCCCGAACACTGGACATACGACAAGCGTCTGCAAAATTACGGGGAAATCATCGACCATTATAAATTGGGATGTAGACTGGTATCCCCGCCTAAATAATAGAGAAGCTGTCGCGCGGAGGCGGCTACAAACTAATACGTTCATGAACCCGGCCTGGGCGTTTCACGCGCTACCATACCGTACACTGTAAAAACATTTTGTGGAAAAATACAGAAATTTTCTGGCAGCTGTCCTGCCAGAAATTTTCTGTTCTGCTATGTTGTCTGTCTTTTTTTATTTTTTTCTGTCATTTTACAGTTTTTTTTTCTGCTCACTACTGATAGAAAGTTTTTGTAAACTGCAAAAATGTTTTGTTATACAGCATTTTTTATTTTTTTTATTTCTCCGTCACAGTAAAAAGTATATGATACAAAAATATATTTTTTACTCGTCTTTTTTTATTTCACGTTTTCTGTCATTAACAAATTGCGTTAAGCGCCAATTTCTTTAATGAAAACCATTTCTAAGGCGAAATCCTTGCCAACTCCATCTCACAAATATCTCGAGCGCTGGCAATACCCTATGGCACCCATAAAGTTGGCCGCGCCACAGTCGTTGACTCAGTTCAGTTCAGTCATTCAGTCGTGTCCGACTCTTCGTGACCTTATGGACCATATCACGCCACGCTTTCCGGTCTCTCGCTATCTTGCTAACATCACATAACTTCATCTGCAGCACCTCGAGGATGCCATCTAACCACCGCATTCGTTGCCTACCCCTTCTCCGGTGACCCTCAACCCTTCCCAACACGAAATCTTTCTCCAGCGACTCCTCTCTTCTCATCAGATGACCAAAGTAGCTGAGCTTTAACTTTAGAATTTGACCCTCCAATGAGCAGTCAGGGTTTATGGTCGACAATATCGACTGATTTGATCTTCTGGCAGTCCAAGGAACTCTCAGGAGTCTCCACCAGCACCACAATTCAAACGCGTCAATTCTTCGGCCGTCAGCCTTCTTCACAGTCCAACTCTCGCATCCATACATCACAACTGGAAAGACCATAGCACGAGTTATACGGACCTTGGTTGGTAGTCTAATGTCTCTGCTCTTTACTAGGTGGTCAAGGCTAGCCATAGCTCTCTTTCCCAGAAGCAGGCGTCTCCTAATTTCATGGCTGCAGTCTCCTTCCGGGGTAATCTTGGAGCCCAAAATGGGAAAATCTGTCACATGTTCCACTTCTTGTCCCTTGATGCTCCAGGACTTGATTGGGCAAGACGCCATAATCTTTGGCTTTTTAATGTTCAGTTCAAGCCCAAACTTCTCACACTCTTCTTGTACGCGCATCAGAAGTCTCTTGAGTTCCACTTCACTTTCTGCCATTAAAGTGGTATCATCCGCATATCTAAGGTTGTTGATACGTTTTCCAACAATCTTCACTCCAGCTGAAGACTCGTCCAGACCGGCCTTCCTCATGATGAACTCAGGATATAGGTTAAATAGGCAGGGCGACAGTATGCAGCCTTGTCTCACTCCTTTCTCAATCGAACCATGCCCAGTTCTGACTGTGGCCTCTTGTAGTTCATACAGGTTCCCGAGGAGACAGATGAGGTGAATTGGAACTCCCATCTCTTGGAGAGCTTGCCATAGTCTGCTGTGATCTACACAGTCAAACGCTTTCGCATAATCAACAGAAGCAGATCGGATTCTGGAACTCTCTTGCTTTTTCCATGATCCAGCAAAGGTTGGCAATCTGGTCTCTAGTTCATCTGCCCTTGCGAAACCCAGCTTGCACGTCCGGAAGCTCCCGATCCATATACTGCTGCAGCCTACCTTGGAGGATTTTCAACATCACCTTGCTAGCATGCGAAATAAGCGCGATCGTGCGGTAGTTGGAACAATCTTTGGCACTGCCTTTCTTTGGAATGGGGATGTAAACTGACCTCCTCCAATCCTATGGCCACTGCAGGGTTGTCCAAATTTAGAACGTTAACCTATCGTTGCCTAGCCACCGAAAAGAGGCAAGTGAGAAATGCCTAGCAGATACCACTGTAGCAGGGAGCCAACCAACAACGGACCTCAATGTGGCGCCACTATTTATATTCTTTCGAATCGAAATTGTTGCGTACCCGTTTGTCGGACTGTGCTTTTGGGGTTGTCATAACATTTTACTTTCCATTCAGCATTTATCTACTATTCAAGTAAAAATGAGTTTCCGGTAGAAAATAGAACAGGCGAGAAAAATAAATCAAATTGTTTGCCTTCCAATTGAGGTTTCGGCTGGAAAACAGAAAATTGTTGTTTTTTTCGTGAACGTATTTCGTTAAATGAGGTAGAACAGATGTTCTCCGTACGGGGACAAATTTTTTCTTTAAAAATACCTGTAATTTCACATACATTTTTTGCAGTGTAGGGACAATGATCTGTGCAAACACTTAGGGGCGAGAGGGACCCTCGACCATATAATTTGGGAGTGCCCACAATCTCCAGGGATAGGACAAACTATTACAAGTAGAGAAGCCTGGGATAACCTACACCGCACCGTCCATCAGGCGGAAGAGGCCGCAACAAGCCAAGGACGACCTGCCAGCCTCTAATCTGCGGGCGCACGATTCCTCGTCTTTCCCGGCTCGAATGCCTGGGGCGGGGAAGAGGACGCGAATTTCCGATAGAAATGAAAATTGTGCAACCAACCAACTGCACGTCGCATTCGCCATGTTTTTTTTCGCGGCAGCTGCCTCAAGTGGTTCGAAATGCGGCGCATAATTAACTTTGGTCATATACAGCAATGGCAGAATATCCTTTACATAATGAAACGTCATCTTGTCGTCATCATTAAATGTTTATGCATGACGTATTTCCCACCACACAACGTCAGCCAATCAGATTGCAGGAGTCGGCTTTTAACAGTGGGCAGTTCATTTCTGCCCATTCGTAATACAAGCGCAAGTGCTTCCCTTCCTATCATATATACCTGTTTTTCCTCCACAGTTACTTCCATCCAGACATCATGAATAGCGCTGCTCACAATCAGTTTTCATGTTCATGTCATTTTTACGTCACCGCAAATAGCCATTTCGACAGACCGCAATTTCGCGTCACAAATTTGAAACACGTGACTTTTCTGACAACCAATCAGAGAAACAACATGGCGCAGGCCATGTGTCGAAAATAGGGCCCCCGGCCACAAGTATAAACCCCAGAACTACAGGAAGAGTGACTGAGCAAGATCAAAAAACAGCGCGGCTACTTGGGACAAACAGAGAAGGGAGAATAACGGACAAGCGCTGACTAACAACTGAAGTTTATTCGAAAAAAAGCACAGGTAATATACACTTTTTTTCTTCAAGAACCAGGACGCATGCGCTCCCAAACAAGCATCAGTCTAATCATGGGAATCCAAATATACAATCTCAGTGTCATGCAGAAGCACCGATGGCGTGCTCACGCAACTATCCCCTTTTTTATGGATGTGATAGGCTTCCGATAACTCCCTGGTTAGTTGATCCTTATGCCTGTAGATTACATTAGTGTTGTTAAAAAGAGGTGTGCATAGTTTTTTATCAGGATATCTCTGATCATTATTTAAAGGGCAGTCCCTGTAGTGCAGGGCAAGGTTCGAAGATGGGGCATTTTTCAAAGATGCCTTATGTTGGCGTAGCCGGGTGTTGATACATTTACCTGTTTGGCCTATATACCTCCTTCCGCAAGAAAATTCTATGTCATACACCACGCCTTCAGCACATGGTACGAACTTAACCTGGTGATTTATTTTACACGACCTCCTCTCGCTTTTTTGTTGATTCTTCATTCTTCTGTCTACTATGGCACATATCTTGGTATGGCACATAGTAGACAGAAGAATGAAGAATCAACAAAAAAGCGAGAGGAGGTCGTGTAAAATAAATCACCAGGTTAAGTTCGTACCATGTGCTGAAGGCGTGGTGTATGACATAGAATTTTCTTGCGGAAGGAGGTATATAGGCCAAACAGGTAAATGTATCAACACCCGGCTACGCCAACATAAGGCATCTTTGAAAAATGCCCCATCTTCGAACCTTGCCCTGCACTACAGGGACTGCCCTTTAAATAATGATCAGAGATATCCTGATAAAAAACTATGCACACCTCTTTTTAACAACACTAATGTAATCTACAGGCATAAGGATCAACTAACCAGGGAGTTATCGGAAGCCTATCACATCCATAAAAAAGGGGATAGTTGCGTGAGCACGCCATCGGTGCTTCTGCATGACACTGAGATTGTATATTTGGATTCCCATGATTAGACTGATGCTTGTTTGGGAGCGCATGCGTCCTGGTTCTTGAAGAAAAAAAGTGTATATTACCTGTGCTTTTTTTCGAATAAACTTCAGTTGTTAGTCAGCGCTTGTCCGTTATTCTCCCTTCTCTGTTTGTCCCAAGTAGCCGCGCTGTTTTTTGATCTTGCAATGCACCAACTAGCTCAGATTTCCGTTCTTCTGCAGTGACTGAGCCTGCATCGACTTCCGGATGGCTACCATCAGATTCGAGACGGTTAATTGTTTCTGTGGATTTACCACATACTGTACATGTGTAACTTCGTCGTTAAATTTCTTTTTGTAGCTGCGTGTTCTAAGGCACCCTGATTCTGCCTCTTCAATTATCAAAGAAAGCTTCCTTCTTGATCTGCCTCTTCCACTTTCAGTATGCTAGCCTGCTTAAGGCTCCTCTATTTAATAAAGAGGAGCCTTAAGCATCAGTTGACTGCAGCGCCACTAGTTCTGGCGACTGCCACCGTGGACACACTCCTCCGCTGGGCGGTATGGGAAGCTGTGAAACTAAGTTTGTTCTAGTAACATTGGTAGTGGAGGGCTTCTGACCACCGCGTGATAGTGAGTGAGTGAGTTAATCAACTTTATTGTTCGACAGAAAAGGCTCTTTTCTACCCCAGGTGCTCCCCTTCAGAGGAGAGGCGCCTTGAGGCAGTTGAGAATCTGCTTCAGATGCTGGCCGAAATCCTCTGGATCGCGGTGGCCTCTTCAGCCAGTCGGACCGCTAGTAGCTGGTGTTCCGGGGTTGGGCTTTTCAGGAAAGCAGTCTCCCAGGCTTCTCTACTTTCAATTTTGTTTGACCTGCCTGGGGAATGCAAGCACTCCGGTTCAGGGTGCCCCTCTTCCCGCAAATCCTACAGCTCTCATCTTCAAAATCTCGAAATATATATTTATTTAAGACCGGATTTGGATAAACATCTGCGATCGTCATGGAGGACAGACGTATTCATATTGGCTCCGTCGCTAATTCCCGCTTTCGCAGGGCTAATTAGTTTGGATCGAGAAGGTTTTAATACCACGGTGTTCGTGAAGGTATCCGCCATCATTCGATACCTGACTTTTATAAAAGGTGCGTCATTTTCGAATTAGCAGACTTCCTGATTCACCGCCAAGAGGAGACGCTAGGCCGAAGCGAACCCTGGGCTCGCTAGGCCTAGCCGGCCCTACTTCAGCCACGACATGGAGGATTCCACCTCCACTTCGGTGCATATCGTCCAGGTTTCCCCGGTGAGCATACAAGTAGCAGGAAAAGAAATTACCCCCGAGGAATTTCAACGCTCGCCCGGATGGCTGCACATCGGCGGGCACAAGAGCCGACCGCGCCTGCAAGGAACGCCGGGTGTGTCTACTTCTCAACCTGATACACTGAGCTCTCAGAAAAACCCTAAATTCATCAAGAGCGTTAGGGCCGCAGTTATTCGGGCGGCTCGCATGCCCGCCATGCCAGCAGAAGAAATTAAGATCGTCGTGCGTCCCCGCGGAGGGCTCGATATTTCCAAGGCAGGAGCTATGCGTCACTACTGCCATCATGGTGGCAGCAGGAATTGAGGTGCCAGATCGAGCTCAGGATACGGCGTGTCCCAATGCACAGCAGAACAATATCGTGGTCAGCACTCCGAGCGAGGAGCGAGCGGAAAAGTATGCTCGAATTCAAGCTATTAATGTCGAAGGCAACACGTACCAAGTGAGTGCTTACGGAACGGCCTCCCACGACACAGTCAAGGGCGTTATCAGGGGCATATCGCTCAAAGACAGCGAAGCTGAAATAATGCAGCAGGTCGTAACCACGTACAACCTCCTCGCCGCGGGTGCGAAGCGTATCGGTAATACGACGACAGTCATCGTAGTGTTCAACGGTATCAAGGTTCCTAAGTATGTGCGATACGGATCCACGCTGTACCCGTGCAGTCTATACAAGAAGCAAATAGAAGTTTGCAAGGTATGCGGCAAGGTCGGCCACAGGCGCGACGTGTGTCTTACACCAAACACACGTGTGTGCCTTGCATGCGGTGCTTCTAATCCAAGAGAGGGCCACACATGTGTCCCCAAATGCAAGCTCTGCGGTGAGCAACACCCCACCGGGGACCGCGTCTGCAAAGCCAAATACGAAGTTTCATACGTCGTGCGGCAACGGCGATGGGAACGCCATAACGTCGAAGAACAGCAAAAGGAAGCAGTTGAACGCAGTAACGCCGAAGAACATCACAAGCACGCACTCGACACAAGCTCGTTTCTACGTCTTGGACGCTCTCACTCGCGCAGTGCTTCCCGTACCGGATACCGAAGAGCGTCGCGCAGTGCGTCGCGTGGCCGTGACTCATCTCACACGAACAGACGCGACGCTAAGCGTTCGCGCTCCCGTGACAGAATCAGTTGGGCGGACGCAGCGAAGGACGAAGTTTAAAGCAGCAACGCAAGCTCTAACAGCGCCACTAGTGGCCGAAGCACACAGAGCAGCTGGCAGGAATGGACTACTACAAGGAACTCGAACAACTCCATGTCGCCAACACAACGCTGTTGGAAACCACGCGCCGGCTTACCCAAGAGCTAGCCGACGCCAAGAAAGAACTACAAGCACGGCGATCTCAGCCAACCATTGGCCCAGCTCAGTCACCCGAGACACTTACACCCGCCGTTATCCCCGAGAACACCGACACGCCATCACATCAAGGTACACAATCAATGAACATATCACAAGACGAGCCCGAAGAGGCGAAAACCACTGACCCAACCCCCAAGAAACGAGCACGGACCTCATCACGACATCATAAGGACGTAACCCAATTGGAAACTCAGCTCGAAACCAAAATTGAAGCGCTCACCAACACCTACGCCGACACGGCTGCCGTCACTGACCAACGCCTGGCGCGGCTGGAGGAACTAATCACCACGTCCTACGGAACCATACAGGAGCGCTTCGACTTCGTTGAACAAACCCTCAAGCCCATAGTATGCAGCCCCATCTCTGCTGCGCAATTTGCAAACCACCCATATCTCCAAAACAGACGCAAGCCTCAACTCCATCACAACCATGTCCCAGCCCAAGCCACAATAGAATCGCTACCGGGCCTTACGGTCTGGCAGCGGAACTGCCACAGTTACAACAACAAAAGAGCAGTGCTGCAACAACACATCACCACGGTAACCAAGAAACCTGACATCGTTATGCTGCAAGAAACGGTGACGGCGAACCCAACCCTCGCTGGGTATCGCGCTCACGTTAGCGCAGCGGAGGGACGAGGCGTCTGCACATTCGTCCGCAAAGGGCTCCCGTTCATTGAACATCAGCTCAGACACGGCCGCCGCAGGGTGGAATACACCTTCACCGAAATCATTCCAAGCAAACAACGGAAAGACAGCGTGTTCATAGCTAACATCTACAGTTACCCCAAGCACCCAACACAGAAATTCAAGACCCTGCTACACACAGCCAGCACCCAAGCCAAAGGCAACACTTTGCTGATTGCAGGAGACTTCAACGCCTCCCATCGAGCGTGGGTGTTGCGCTCATCAACGCGACATACCACACCGCCGGCTTCTGGACTGGCGCCTGCTCGTCGAGAGCGCAGCTGCGGGGCGTGCACTTGAGAGCCGGAGCGCGGTGCGTGCCTTTTCGTTAATTTCGCGTGACCCTGGATCGCGGATTGCCTGGCTGGCGCGGATTTCAAGTCGCCGACGCAACGCCGCCCGCAAGACGACTCCGGATGTCCCGCGTCGGCAAGGCGAACAGCACTATTCCAAACCGCAGATCATGCACAGTGTGTGGAGGTGTGTGTTTGTGTGTGCGCGCGCGCTGGGCTCTTGCGTAAAGGAGCAGCGGAGGCCAGGAAGCTCATTCCCACGGGACTCGGGCTGTCCGGCAAGGACGCACGTGACGACGGCTGCGGATTCGAACTCCATGAAATGTGCACGCGTGATGTGCGTACAGGACTACGGGTGTGAGGAGGAACTATGCTGGATCCTATTGGCCCCGCCCAGAGAGTTTACTTCGTCGCTATTGGCTTAACGATATGGTCTTGTTTAGCGAGCCTATTAACGAGCTGTCAGGGGTGATTTCGGGGGGAAGAGACCAGTTGCAATAAACATGCTGTAAACCTGGTTCGACTCCGAGTAGTTCTCCAAGGTGCCCAGCAGGTACACCTCAACAGACCTCCAGTCAGCGCAACCGAGGACGGCGGGTGAGAGAAGAACCCTTTCAAATGCCAGCAGCTGAACAGACCGTCGCCCTCTGGACGAGCACGGCGGTGACAGCTTAGAGAGCGGCTTCGAAACCTAACTGGCGCAGTCGACAGGATCTGCTGTGGCTGAACTGGAGTCTACGGGAACGACGACGGCGACACTACGAGCCTTGTCAACGACGACGCCTGACCGTGACAACCGCTTGGAAAGCCAATTCGTGAAGACGCTCCCAGCTTCTTGAATCCGGCGCAAGGGAACATACCCCAAGGGACACCAGCGGCAGTCAGGCGAGTACCCCTTTGGCAGCTGCGGGCGCATGCTATGTCAAAGCCCTGGGGTTTGAGGAGCGATTGCGCCAAGGAAGGGGGAAGAATGGCAGAGGGGGATCAGAGTGACGAGTTGGCAGCCGCCGGCAAGGCAGGCGAAGATGAGGTAGACTCCACGCTGGAGGCTACATCAGAGCAGTTGGCACTACTACAATTGCAAATAAAGATTGTAGAGGCCCCGAAAGAGAATCAAAAATTGATTCTAGAAACAGAGCGATTGCGCTATGGACAGAGAGCGAAGCTTAGCGATAGCGGCAGCACCGTCGCGGCTAATGCTGGAATAGATGAAGATAGAAGGCTAAAATACGCGAGCCTATTGAAAGGCGTCCTGGCACCTATGCCGAATCAAGAGCAATTTGTGCCTGGATGGTTTGAGGAGGTGTAGGCGACCCTATGCTCGTACGACGTCCCGACCGAGTGGTGGGCCGGACTGGTTTTACCGAGGTTGAGCGAAAGGGCGCGAGGGCTAACCTCGTACGGTTATCAGCAGACGAGAGGAAAAACTTCGCTAGTTTTAAAGACAAAATTCTTCGCGGACTGCGACTGTCAGCCGCAGAATACAAGAGATTGTTCTCGTCAAGCAGCAAAGCGACAGGAGAAACCTGGGAACAGTTCTCCGTACGACTGGAGAATTATCTCGACTACTACCTTGCGGTTTCTACGTTGACATAGGCCACCAACCACCGCGGGTTCGAGCGTCGCGCGAGCCGAAGCCTCGATCAGCCGTCACCACATGCACACTGAAACACCGCAGCGCGCACTCAACCTCCACCGGGAGGAGAGCACTTCGCTGCAAGGACATAAGCCTCCAAGTTCACAAAGGAGACGTTTATTGAAACGCCACACACACACACACACACACACACACACACACACACACACACACACACACACACACACACACACACACACACACACACACACACACACACACACACACACACACACACACACACACACACACACACACACACACACACACACACACACACACACACACACACACACACACACACACACACACACACACACACACACACACACACACACACACACACACACACACACACACACACACACACACACACACACACACATATATATACAAACGCACATATACACGCACATACTCAGTCACCGTGTTTCGGAGCGCGCGGAACAAGGCTCCCCTGCGCGCACGAAGTGACACGGAGTGCGCGCCGCAAGCACGCAAGGGCGTGCTGTGATCTCTCGCTCGCAGTGATCAGAGGGTTCCTTTGAGAGAGAGTGGGCAACCACCGCAAGGTACGCCTGTCGCGGATCGTTGGATCACGATCGACAGGCTCGAGCTTCGCTCTCAGGTACGACCCGGAGCAGACGAACTCGAGTACACACTGGTGCCGTTGTCAGATGGGAGTAGGTTTGGCACCAGAAGGCATCGCACCTCGAGGTCTCACATAACCTATCTGCCCGTCATCATTCATACATCATCCCCGGCACGTCCCCCCCCCCTCCCGGATGTCCGGGGGGCGAAGGGTTTTGTTTCGGGATGACGGCCGTACCCTGGCAAGGGGGCAGTCGTGTGGTGACAAGCACACAGCAGTCACCGAACACTATGCCAACTGTGTTTAAGGTCCCCGCTGTGACAGCAGGCCGGACTCAGGGAGACCGGACCTTCTTTGGACCTCGGATGTCCTGAAGGACAACTGTAAGCTTAAAGTGCTTCATATTAACACTTATGGTACGCCCAGAAACCTCGCAAATAATCGGTGGCCTGCTCCACGTGTCTATGAACTCTTGCTCGCTGAGGTGACGCTGCTCACGGCTTAAATGAAACCATACCTCCCTGCGGACTCGTGCGAGCACCTCATGAAGGCCTGGAACACTGCGCGCAAACGCAGCGGCGCACCTGGCAGACCAGACATGGTACATGCACTCAACGAGCAAGAGCACAAACTGTCTCACCGCATGCCTGGGTAACAGGTTGAGGTACCTGACAGTTTGATACGGCACTACTGGAACACTAAACAAGGTAGCCACTCTTCGAAAGAGGGCTGCTGGGAGAAGACATTGTGTAAAGATGTGCACCATGTCTTCACGACCACCACAGAACGGGCAAACTGGATGCAAGCTCGCTCGTGTGAATGCCCGGCTGCGGATGGGGAGCCGACCGTGTGCAAAGCGATACATGAACGTTCTGCGCGGACAAAGGCCGGCAGACAAGAACAGTTGCGTACGCACCTTGCGGTGTCTCGGAGGGGTCTCCCCTTGGGCCCCGCTCGGAGGGTTGCGCGAGCGCGGCCGTCGAGGCGGTGCCATGTTCCCACCAAAAGGCGCCAATGGGAACAGCCACTGGGACGCGAGGGCCGAGCTGTGGCCTGAACGACAGTGACAAGTCGTCCGAGCCTCTTTCCGCCGCCTCAGGCGGGAGAAAGGGAACGAGGAGAACAACTGGGAGGCGGGCGGCGGCCGCGCAAAGGGCAGCCGCAACAAGCTCGAATCCCAATCCTCCTCTCCTTAATTGCCCTCCTACCCATCAGCGAAAGCACGCGGCAGGTCCCCGGCATGAAGAAAAGAATGCTATCCTCACGCAACAAGCGAACTACGCTTCAGCTCCATCTAAAAAGATCTCGAAAAGACAGACACTCAAGAAAGACAAACATTAGCAAGGCGCACAAAAAATAACAAGATGGCATGAAGAATAATGTACAAAGTGCCACAAGTTCCGAAGGCGAAGTAACAACAACTATGTACAGAAGTCCCAAAGTTCGTCGGTGCAGCTCAGGCAGCCTGCGGTGACTCACCGCTCGCTGACTTCTGGGTGGCCAACGTTCATCGTTGGCTGCAAACGATCTCGGTCGGTGGTGGTACAGGTTAGGTGCAGGGACAGCGAACACGCCGAAGGGGCCCCAGGTGTGGAAAGTTCGTGACTCCGTGGCGATCAAAGCCGCACATGGGAAGACCGCGCGGGGCTTCCTTTCCACCGCGCTCCGCAGACGCCGGCACATACACATGGCGCGACGTCGTCGCCTCCACGCCCAGGCACGCGCACGCACAGCCACTCACACACCAAACAAAGGGTGATGCCGACCTTCAGCGGCGAACCTGTCCTGAGCACCTTCGCAATCGCGGCGGCCTCGGGTGAAAGGGGCATCGTCCGTGCTCCCCATCCCCAAACGGCCCCAACACACTGAAAAAACCGCGCGTCGGGGCTGCCTAATGAGCAACCCTCGCAATTTCAAGAAGAGGAGAAATGACGCTCTGTACAAAAGAAGGCACTCGCTGTACAATATTCACAAGATAGGAAGCAAGAACGGAAACAGAAGAAAACGAAAAATAGAAAAAGAGACACACAAAACATAAAGCACAAAGGCTGGAACTGAGCGAGCCAGAAAAGGGGGAGACCAACCTTGCTTCCGGGTAGGGTTCGACGAGCAAGCTCGCTCGGTGAGGCGGTATGCCTTCGGTTGCGGAAAAGGCCCGCCGTCTGGCATCAATCACACAGGTGAACGTCGCCTCACCTTGTACCGGTGAGGGGCACGGCTGCGTTCCACCGCATCGGGTGTGCCTTGGCGTTTGCCTGTGGTGACAATGGGCACCAGCGCAAGCTCGTCAGACCGTTACGCATATGCCTTCGGGTCTGCAATGCAGGCACGGCTGGCATTTCCCGTTGGGGGATTCTCCAGCAAAGAGCCCCTGCTTGTTACTGAGGAAATGCCCCATGAAATCGCAGGTGGCCATCTGCCACGGACGCACACTGTCAGTTGGTTTCGTCATGCCCTGTGGCTTGCCACCCCTCGACTTCTCCATTTGACAGACATGGCAGGAACGGCAACAGCGGAAAATGTCGCGCTTCATGCCAGGCTGCAGTCACCGATTGACTTAGTTTCTTGAAACCTTGGAGCCGCTCAGATGACCAGCCAATGGTTTGTCGTGAGAGAAACGCAACAAAGCGCCGCTCAGACATTGGGGAATAGCCACTTCAAATGGTTCATGGACTCATTATCCATGGCTATGTATTTCAGCGCGAGCCCGTCATGGCCGAGCAAATATGAATCCCCGGGCCACGCCGCGACACACGCTGGCTCGTACCCCCCTGCGCTCGCTCAATACAAGTAGCGTAACGGCGCTGAGCCCGCTGCAATACAAGCAGCGTAACGGCGCTTCGTCTCCCAGAGACCGTCTCTGACACCGCGACAAAACGGGTGATTTTGCTGGACCGTCGTAGCTCTTCATGGCCGAAAACGATCCCAGTCATCCCAAAGGAGAGCCTGGTTTCATCCCCCTGCAGGTTCGCAGCAAAATTTCCGCTGGCATCGGCGTCTCAGATGTGCTCACAAAGAGCTTTCACCCTCGCCTGCTTTGCCAAGCGCTGCTTACCCGGATAGCGGAATGGGGAACCCGTCTGCGGGCGTCCCCTCCGTGCCGATCTGCGGCTCGTCCGCTGTTTCGCCCCCTGCGCCCGCCGGCGTAAAAACGCCGCCGCGGGCGAGTGGGGCACGGGATAGCGCGTCAGCTACCACGTTCGTTCTCCCCTGTAGATACTGCACCGAAAAGTCGAAATGCTGTACCAGAAGAGAATGGCGCGCCAGCCGGCTCGCAAGTTCACGAAGCCGCATCAGCCAACTTAGCGCCCTGTCGGCGCGGTTTCCAGAGGGAGCCCGGCAGACGCCTCGCCGTTCCCCAGACAGAAATGACTGCTAGCGGAGTACGGGTGCTGCTGTGCGGACATGCCGGGAGCGGAGGCGTCGCGCACATTGCTTCCGCAACGGCGTAAAGCTGAAACAGCGGAGGCATAGGGTCAATGGTCGCACTGCAAGGCGGTCCGAAGAACCATGTAGCGTGTTTCAGTACCTTTGCCGAGTGCCGCGCAGGGGACGGCAGGCATGGCGCATGAGCTTGATCGTCAAGGCGACCGGCTCGGCCGATGGGCTGTCCAACGACTCATGGAGCCAAGGACAATTCACGTTGGGCGCCAGTTGTGGTTTCTACGTGGACATAGGCCACCAACCACCGCGGGTTCGAGCGTCGCGCGAGCCGAAGCCCCGATCAGCCGTCACCACGCGCACACTGAAACACTCCAGCGCGCACTCAACATCCACCGGGAGGAGAGCACTTCGCTGCAAGGACACAAGCCTACAAGTTCACAAAGGAGACGTTTATTGAAACGCCACACACACACACACACACACACACAAACAAACACACACACACACACACACACACACACACACACACACACACACACACACACACACGCACACACACACACACACACACACACACACACACACACACACACACACACACACACACACACACACACACATAGTCACCCTGTTCGGGAGCGCGCGAGGAGCAAGGCTCCCCTGCACGCACGAAGTGGCATAGAGCGCGCACCGCAAGCACGCAAGGGCGTGCTGTGATCTCTCTCTCGCAATGATCAGAGGGTTCCTTTGAGAGAGAGTGGGCAACCACCGCAAGGTACGCCTGTCGCGGATCGTTGGATCACGATCGACAGGCTCGAGCTTTGCTCTCAGGTACGACCCGGAGCAGACGAACTCGAGTACACACTGGTCTGCGCGGACAAAGGCCGGCAGACAAGAACAGTTGCGTACGCACCTTGCGATGTCTCGTAGTGGTCTCTCCTTGGGCCCTGCTCGGAGGGTCGCGCGAGCGCGGCCGTCGAAGCGGTGCCATGTTCCCGCCAAAAGGCGCCAATGGGAACAGTCACTGGGACGCCCGGGCGGAGCTGTGGCCCGAACGAGTGACAAGTCGTCCGAGCCTCTTTCAGCCGCCTCCGGCGGGAGAAATAGAACGAGGAGAACAACTGGGAAGCGGGCGGCGGCCGCGAAAAGGGCAGCCGCAGCAATCTCCCACAACCTATACAGGTGTAAAATGCGCTCAATCGAGGAGTTCAAACAGCTTACGGTGACAGACCGAATCAAGGAATGCTTAAGCGCCGGTGCAAGAGCACACGTTGCCTTGAGCGAGAAAGGAGGTTTTCTCAAACCTAGTGACCTCGTAGAGCTCGGACAGAACTTCGAAGAGAGTCGGAGGTGTAGGTCAGCGGTAGGACTAGCTGCGTCCGCAACGGCAAACCACCATGCCGAGAAGCGAACCGCTACGGTATCTCAATTGTGAGGCAGCACGGCTGAGAGGCGTCCCGGCGACAGTGCTATAAATGTCACGAGAGAGGCCACTTTGCAAGAGAATGCACGAGAAAAGAAACGGCCTTAACAAAAGATGGATGTAGCAGTCACAGAGGCGAGAGGCAGGTTGTTGCTCCAGTGGAAATTCCAGTTAGCGAGGAGATTGCGACAGGGAGTGTCAGGCGACAGAACGAGGCACGCGACAAACGTATTTTCACAATAGAAAGCACGAGTCAGCAGCTCAGAGCCTCGGTTAATTCGGGTGCCCATGTGACTGTCCTTCGTAAGTCACTTTGCCGCAAGTATAAAGGCGTGGGGTCAACGCTGAAGCTGAGAGGAGCGTTTGGGAGTCAGGTAGTCACCGAGGTGGCTTACGTGCCATTAAAGGCAACGGAGGGTGCTCCCCTAGTGTCGTTCAACCCATCCGAACGAGGAGTGCTGTGTGCGCTTACCGATGATCTAGTCGCAGGCGTAGATGCACTGATTACGCCAGATGATTACATTGAGCTTCTCAGGGAGAGCGCAATAACACAAGCAGATGAGTTGGTAGCTCTGGAATCAGATACAGATGGGCCAGATACAGGACACGCTAACGCGGATGCTATGGCGTGCGTCGTCGAGGCTGCCAGCCAAACCGAAACAAACCAGACAGCTATTCCAGAACGCTGAGCTTGCCGACGAATCGCTAGAAGAAGCATGGGCACAGGCTAAAGAAGGCTCGCATGGCATGCTTATACGAGACGAGCTACTCTTCCATCGAAAGCCAGTTGCCGGACACGAGTATTGTCAATTGGTACTACCTTCGGAACGGCGCTCGGAGGTTTTAAGGTTGGCGCATGATTCGGCGTGGGCAGGGCACCTGGGCGAACTTAAAACGCTTCAGAGATTAAAGGGGTCGTTTTACTGGCCAGGCTTAGCCAGAGATGTCAAGCAATACCGCCGTACGTGCCATTCATGCCAGGTAAAGGCCCCTTCGCGCACTCTCGATCGTGTGCCGATCACACCCCTCTTTAGACCAGACAGCCCGTTTCAAGTCGTCAACATCGATTGCATAGGGCCAATTGAACCACCATCTGCGCGATGGCACAGTTACGCATTCTGCGTTGTTGATGTTAACACTCGGTGGCCAAAGGTCGTATGCTAGCGCGCGCTGACAGCGAAGGCTACGTGCGAGGCGTTGCTACAGATCTTTGCACGCATGGGTATACCGGAAACGATGTGCTGTGATCAAGGCACAAATTTCACGGCTCAGTTAACTAGAGAGATGCTGTCCAGGCTTGGAACATGCCGAAGGGTCTCCACGCCCGACCACCCGCAAATCAATGGACTGGTTGAGCGCTGGAACGGTACCTTCAAGTCCATGTTATTCCGTATTGTGGAGGAGCACGGCAGGGATTGGGACAGATTTGTTACATTTCTGCTGTGGGCATACAGAGAGTGACCTAACGAAACGACGGGCCGCTCTCCGTTTGAGCACATGTACGGGAGGGTGCCAGTGGGGCCTCTTTCCATCTTGCAGAAGTCGTGGAGTGGGGACTGGTCCGTCCTGGACTCTCTAACAATCCCAGCTGAGGAATATCTTTTGGAGCTGCGCAAACGGTTAGCTGAGGCACATGCAACAGCTGAAGGTAATTGCACAGATTCTCAGTGAAAGTACGCGAGTCGCTACAATCTCAGCGCGACGGATAAACAGTTCGCGGAAGGGGACGAAGTGTTGTGGCTGGAGAAGGAAGGCCAAGGCAAATTGATGGGAAAGTGGATAGGACCGGTCAAAGCTGTACAAATGTTGCGGCCCTACAGTCACCTAATCGAGTTGGAAGGCGGCACACGTCGAGCTGTGCACGCCAACAAACTCCGAGCTTACCACGCACGCGGTAATGTTGTGGGCACAGTTTTCGAAGGGGACAGTGACTTCGGCGACGTGCCCACATTCCTAACACCGTCTGACGAAGGAAGTAGCGTGTCAGGCGAAGCTTTGAGCCACCTGACCCCTTCGTAACGGGGAGAGCTGACCGCGGTGCTTGCTAAGCATTGACAAGTATTTGGTAGTAAACCGAGCAAGTGCACCGCTGGCATGCACAGAATAAGGCTGAAGGTAGGATCTGAAGTGGTAGCCGGACATGCGTACAAGGTACCAATGGCGTTTCGGAAGGAAGTGGAAAGGCAGATTAACGAACTGTGTGAGTGGGGTCTGATTTTCCTGGTAGAGAGTGCCCATGCCCATCCCATAGTCTGTGTATCTAAGAAGGACGGCGGCAAAAGACTCTGCTGTGACTATCGCAGGCTCAACAGCATTACGGAACCGGACGCAAAGGCGGCAAAGGCGCGTTACATCACCCTCATTGACATGCTGAGGGGATATTGGCAAATACCTTCAGATGAGCAGTCTCAAGCATTGGCGGCGTTCGTAACGCCGGTCGGGCAATACGCTTGGAAAGTGATGCCTTTCGGGCTGCGGAACGCTAGCTCCACGTTCCAGCGAATCATTAACGAGGTATTAGCACCACACAGAGAGTATTCCTGCGCTTACATTGATGATCTCGCCGTATTCTCCGAGACGTGGGAGGATCATCTGAGGCACATCGACAATGTTCTAAGTTCCGTAGCAGCTGCGGGATTCACTGTGAATGCAACTAAATGCCGATTCGCAAGAAGGGAGGTAGAGTTTCTTGGTCACATAGTAGGATCGGGTAAGCAAAGCGCGAATCCTGCAAAGGTCAGCGCTATCCAGGAGATTCCCCCGCCACAGACGAAGCGGCAGCTGAGGAGTTTTCTCGGGTTGGCAAACTACTATAAACAGTATGTCCCTGACTACTCGCGTATTGTTCTCCCGTTGACTAACCTGGCGAAAAGGAGGACTCCTCATCCGCTACCTTGGGACAGCGAGGCACAGAATGCGTACGAGAGCATTAAAGAGTGGTAAGGACGCGCCACATCGCTGTATGCACCAGATCCTAGTAAGGAGTTTATACTATCCACCGATGTCTCCGCCTACACCGTAGGAGCATGTCTCGCACAGTGCGACGAGGAGGAGAACGAACGCCCAATCGCATTTCCAAGCAAGAAGCTCAGTCCGACCCAGACTCGGTGGGCCACAATCGAGAAGGAAGCCTACGCGATCATATGGGCACTCAGTAAGCTCGAGGCTTGGCTATTCGGTGCACAGGTGTGTGTGTGGTAACGGACCACAATCCCCTCAAGTACCTTACCCTTACCAGTCCGCATAGTGCCAAGCTAACTCGCTGGGCTCTCGCTCTGCAAAGGTTTATTCTTACGATCGAACATAAAAGGGGCACTCAAAATGCCAACGCAGATGCTATGTCAAGGCTGGTGGCGGCCAACTAAATGGAGCTTAGCACATCGAGGGAACGTTTTGGGCTTTGTCATTGCGTGTGGCCGCGGATGGCGGGGGGTATTGAACCTGACGCCAGCCGCGTCGCGTTGTTCGCTTGTGTGTTGTGTGTGGCTGCAGTATAAAGACTTATGCAGCACACTTAGTGGGGAGGTGTTGCGCTCATCAACGCGACATACCACACCACCGGCTTCTGGACTGGCGCCTGCTCGTCGAGAGCGCAGCTGCGGGGCGTGCACTTGAGAGCCGGAGCGCGGTGCGTGCCTTTTCGTTAATTTCGCGTGACCCTGGATCGCGGATTGCCTGGCTGGCGCGGATTTCAAATCGCCGACGCAACGCCGCCCGCAAGACGACTCCGGATGTCCCGCGTCGGCAAGGCGAGCAGCAGTATTCCGAACCGCAGATCATGCACAGTGTGTGGAGGTGTGTGTTTGTGTGTGCGCGCGCGCTGGGCTCTTGTGTAAAGGAGCAGCGGAGGCCAGGAAGCTCATTCCCACGCGACTCGGGCTGTCCGGCAAGGACGCACGTGACGACGGCTGCGGATTCGAACTCCATGGAATGTGCACGCGTGATGTTGTGCTTACAGGACTACGGGTGTGAGGAGGAACTATGCTGGAGCCTATGGCCCCGCCCAGAGAGTTTACGTCGTCGCTATTGTCTTAACGATATGGTCTTTGTTTAGCGAGCCTATTAACGAGCTGTCAGGGGTGATTTCGGGGGGAAGAGACCAGTTGCATTGAACATGCTGTAAACCTGGTTCGACTCCGAGTAGTTCTCCAAGGTGCCCAGCAGGTACACCTCAACAGACCGCCGGCCAGCGCAACCGAGCACGGCGGGTGAGAGAAGAACCCGTTCGAATGCCAGCAGCTGAACAGACCGTCGCCCTCTGGACGAGCACGGCGGGTGACAGCTTGGAGAGCGGCTTCGAAACCTAACTGTGGGGTTACGTGAAAGACACGGCAAAGGGACGGGACCTACTACAGGATACCCTGGACCACGACTGTACCCTGATCACGGATCCCAATCATCTTACCCGAATCGGCAATTCCTTAGCACGAGACACCACACCAGACCTTATATTCATCAAGAACGACCACACCGGCAAAGTAACGTGGCGCAACACAGGCGTTAACCTGGGCAGTGACCACTACATCCTCGAAATTACGATTCCCAATCAATTCCGGGGCAACACCATTACACACAAATGGACGGACGGGGACGGTTTCCGTAAGGGACGACCAACCACACCGAAAGACATCACAGACATTGAAACCTGGTCGGCAGAGCTCCGCGATGCAGTGCACTCGGCCACCAAAACCATTGAAACGGACGAGGACATCATAGCTATGGACAGTCGTCTGGCCCAGCTCATCGAGGCCAAACGTTCGATACAGGCGCGCTGGAAGTGGCAACGGCTGAATCGCAAATTGAGAAAAAAGGTGGCCGACTTAAACAGGGCCACTTAACATCACTGCAAGGTGCTATGCCGTCAGCAGTGGAACGAAGTCTGCAACCGAGCTGACGGGCAACAACATCATGGTTGCACATGAAATCTATTTCGACACCTCCTAAACGAAACTAAGACCAAGTCACACCAGCGCGATTGCCTCGCCTGCCTCATACACACCACCACACAACAGGCAAAAGACGCCGTTATCAAGACCCTGGAAGCCAAGTATCTGCCATACACGCCAATTGAAACCCACCCGCCATACGGGGGGCTGCCCAACGCGTGGCTCGACCGAGACATTACCATGTCAGAGGTACGGGTAGCGCTGCACGAGCTCGACACCCGCTCAGCAGCCGGCCCCGATCGTATTACCAATAAGATGCTACGCAACCTCGACTATGCATCGATCGAAGCCCTAACCCGCTACTACAACGAATGCTGGCGTTCGGGCAAGCTCCCCCATCAGTGGAAAACGGCAAGAACAATCCTAATCCCGAAACCGGGCAAGCCATCGGACATCGGCAACTTGCGTACCATCTCGCTCACGTCCTGCGTGGGCAAGGTGCTAGACCACGTGCTTGCCAACCGGTGGCAGGAGTACCTGGAAAAGGAAGACTTATATCCGGATACAATGATCGGCTTCAGGCACAGACTCAGCACACAAGACCCCATGATACAACTCAAACAAGAAATAATCGACAACAAGACACAAGACAGCAAAGGAATTCTGGGACTTGATTTACAAAGCGCATTCGACAAAGTCAGCCATATTAGCACAAGTATCGAGACTCAACATGGGGATAGTGAGCTACAATTACATCCAAGACTTCTTGACCAACCGCACGGTGGAACTGCATGCCGGAGACCTTAGGGTCCCCGAACACAAACTCGGCAGCACGGGTACCCCGCAAGGTTCAGTCATCTCGCCGTTGCTCTTCAACCGGCCTTGTCATGATCGGGGTAGCGAGGGCAGTAGAAGGGACCGGCGTCCGGCATACGATCTACGCCGACGAAATTACCCTGTGGGCGGCAGGCGGCACCGACGCCAGCATTGAGCAGCAGCTCCAAGAGGCTGGTACTGTCATTGAGCAACATCTTAACGGTACAGGCCTAGTGTGCTCGCCCGCCAAATCCGAGCTGTTCGTCCTCACACCATTACAACGGGGACGGAAACGCACTCCCCCTCGGGGGTGCAATCACATAAAGATCGTGACTGCATCGGGGCAGCGCATCCCCGAAGTTCCCAAGATCAGGGTTCTGGGCCTGCTACTAAACAAGAACGGCCGCAACGACAAGACCATCAACAAGATTACCACCAAGGCAATGGACACTATCCGGCTCATACACCGAGTCTCGACACGACGGGCAGGCATACGTGAAGACAGTCTTCTGCGCCTCGTCCAGTTGTTCGTGATCAGCCACATCGCCTACGTTGCGGCTTACCCCAATTGGCAGGCCACTGACCGGACAAAGATAAACACGCTGATCAGACGGGTTTTCAAGACGGCGCTGGGATTAATGGGGACCACGAGTACGGCTCGGCTCCTGCAGCTCGGCGTCCATAACACCTTGGAAGAAATAGCCGATGCGCAGCTCACTGCGCAAATGGAGCGCCTCTCTGCCACCAAGACAGGCCGCAGTATATTGACGTCCCTGGGTTACAATCCCCGAGCTCCCAGTCGGCAATCGTGCGAGATCAGCAATGAGGCGTGGGCCCACATCCACGTGGACGCCATCCCGAAAAACATGCACCACGAGTACAAACAAGAACTGCGGCAGGCGCGGGCCAAAGCCCTCGTCGAGCAACACACCCAGGACCCGCACGCCCGGTTCGTGGACGCTGCGGAATACGAGCGAGAAGGATTCGTGGCAGTGGCCGTTGCGGCGGCTACCGGCATCAAGACAACGGCAGCGAGCGTGCGGTGCACGGACGCCACAGACGCCTATGATGTTGCCATCGCTCTGGCGATCTCAGAGGCCGAGTGTCGCACCGTGCTCAGCGACACAAGGAACGCTGTGCGCAACATTGCCAAAGGGCGAGTGTGCGCGCCCGCGGCCGCCATCACCAGTAAGCTCCAGCTTCAAGACCGCGGCAACACTATCCACATCAAGTGGTTTCCGGTGCACGCGGGAGAGTGCGCATCCTCACCGAATCACAACGAGACGGCCCATTTGGCGGCGCGAGCGCTTACCTTCTGCGCCCCCGAGAGGGACCGTTCCGATTGGTGGGTCGAAACAAAAGACTGAATGACCAGTTACAAGGAAGTGACTAAATTTTACCGCCTAGCTCGACGGACAATGCCGCCGCCTCACCCCGCACTTAGTCGGGAGGAAGCGGTCATCCTCAGGCAAATGCAAACAGGGTCACTCCTAGCCCTGGCAGTGCTACACGTCCTCCACCCAGACATCTACACAAGTGATATGTGCAGTGTATGTCAAGTAGGCCCGGCGGACCAATGGCACATCATGTGGCACTGTGCCAGGTTCCCGACCGAAGCTGCATCAAGGACATACCTGCCGGAACTTCAAAGTGCTGTGCAGAATACAGACAAGGACATTCAACTATGGGCCGTCCAGCAGGCCTGGGGTGCGCTCGAAAAGCACAAGCCTCACAACCCACCACAAACGGGCCAAACGAGGTAGCGCAGAGTAGGGCTTGACCCCGGGTAGACGCTTGGCCAGCGTCACGACGCTTTAACCCGTCGTTTGCCGGCTCCCTAATAAAGGTATACATACATACATACATACATACATACATACATACATACATACATACATACATACATACATACATACATACATACATACATACATACATACATACATACATACATACATACATACATACATACATACATACATACATACATACATACATACATACATACATACATACATACATACATACATACATACATACATACATAAACATCTGCTTGTAGATGCCGTCATCTGTTTCCCATCTAGAGTCTTGTCTGAAGGGGGCAGTTTCAAATGAAGCCTTTATAATATTGCGTCACATCATAATACGACAGCAGACGCCCTTCTCTGTTGTAGCCTTCCTCAGGTTACTCATAGGGAACCAAAGCTGGAGTTTGGATGGATGGATGGATGGAATGGAATACAGGAGCGTCCCCTTTGAAACGGGGTGGTAGCAGTAGCTATCATGCTCATTTTTCTCCCTATATCTTAATTATTGATTTAGAATGGTTAACTAAACCACCATTCTATTTATTAAATTTTGTTCCTACATTACTAACATTATGTCAATTCTCTGCTTTTAAGCCCCCAATCTTCCGGTCGTTTTTTGCTAGTTTCTACCGCCGGTTTATTCACCCGGCCACTGTTATCTCTAAAGCCCAGAGCTTCAGGAACAGTGATTGCGCCTGCACCAACTTCCGGATAGATACCATTACATTCGAGTATAATATGGTCAATTGTTTCACTGGAGTTTCCACATACAGCACATGCGTCATCTCCATTGTTAAATTTCTTTTTGTAGCTGCGTGTTCTAAGGCACCCTGATCTAGCTTCAAAAAGTAGGGCACTGCCTCTTGAGTTATCAAAGAAATCTTCCTTCCTGATCTGCATTTTCCACTTTCGGTATAATTCCACACTCTGTTTCTTTTCCATCGAATTTATCCAGTTTTTACCTTCTGTGTTTTTCACCCGTTGCTTAATGCTTTTTATTTCTCCGTCCTTGTTACTAGCATACTTACTAGTTAGTTTCCTAGTTCTTTTCCTCCATTGTGAGTCAACGCTTTTTAGGTACAGGTGTTTAAATACTTTAGCTGCCCATCTGTTACTGTCCAATTTCCTCAGGCGTTCCTCATATAATATTTTACTCTGAGCTTCCCGTACTTCGAAAGATGTCCAGCCCATATCTCCCTGTACCGCCTCATTTGTAGTTTTGCCGTGGGCACCTAGTGCTAATCGTCCAACGGATCTCTGATTTATTTCTAATGTCGACTGTACCTCTGATTTTAGGCACAAAACCGCATTTCCGAAAGTAAGTCCGGGCACCATAGTTCCTTTCCAAATACCCCTCAAAACCTCATACCTATTGTATCCCCGCAATGCCTTATGCTCCGCGACGCCAGCGCTCGGTTTCTAGCGGAGCGGAGAGGAACTACAAAACTTACGCGCATCCGCGCCCACGCTGCGCATGGCTGTCTGCGGAGTCTGCGCAGCCCACTCGCTCGGGAGCGCGTGCCACAGGCAGACGCACGTGCAAGCGGAGCGGGAGAAGGAGAGTGAAGACGAGGGGGAATGGTCGTGCGTCTGCGCGAGCAAAGCCGGCGCTCTTTGCCAGTGGGGCTTCTTATTTTTGCTTTTTTCTGTGCCCCGGCTGACATAGAGGCTGGCTGGAGGCACGTTTTTTATCGGTGCTTTCGAAAGTGAGAAATTATGATTAATTGACAGCCGCGGACATCGTTTTCAAAGAGCGTTTTTTGGCAGGTTCAGACAATAAAAAAAAAAAATAAAAACATGAATGCGAATTCGCTACTTGAAGGTAGAGGCAAGCGACAGGTATTTTGAAGGACTTGAGGCGGCACCTCTTGATGTCTCTTCCATGTTGTTCAGAGAATGAAGGGTCGAGCCTTCTCGTTGAGAATTGATACGCGTGTACACAACGACGAGTGCTCCGGGCGCTGGTTGGGGAGCTTCGTTTCCATTTGTGACTGCTGAATTGAAAGGGGCCTATTAAACTCTTTGGGGACAGACGTTTTAGGCGATGCTGCCGGCGCCGTGGTGCCTGTTTTCGGCGCGTTTAGGACGCGTTCCCTACAAAGGCACAAAGCATGCCGCCTTACCCTTTGGTTCCTGCTGACAGCGGTCAGGGGGAGTTCGGTGCTGTGGCGCTGCCATCCGAAATCAATTGTCTATCTACCTTTAACGATGAGGGGTTTCTTAACGACCTGTGTCACTGACGAGAAGCCGAGGCATGCTCTTTTTGCGGCAGTTTCCTCTCTCCACGAGACGAAGAGCGAGGAAATGCTTGACGACTTTTCATGCAGGCGGGGACATCCCTCCACGGAAACCTTTGTCTTCTTAATTCCACAGATACGCTGTGCAATTGCTAGTTCAGTTATCTCCTCTAGCGAATGCGCAGTCTTAAGCTCCCGACGCAGGATCGCGTATGAGGATAGAACGATTGACGTATGTGTTTTCCCTTTATAAGCGCCGAGTGATGGCATTAATGACGTATATCTGTTTCTTGAGGCCGACTTGGTTCCTCGATGGCTGCTGCGGCACCGCCAGTTACAAACAGAGGTGCGAGATGCGAGCTGTACGAGATACCTAAAAAAAAAAAAAACGACAACCACCGTTTCAACAGGAGTTTTGCGAAAAAGCGCGCCGTCCCTTTTTCATTCCAGTTCTTCTTTTTCTTTTTGCCCCCTTTGTTGGAGCGCGACGGCGGCCAGAACGCGGCCGAAGGAGGCGAGACACAACCGAGCGCGCGCGCGCAAACACGTGCTGGAAAGCAGCGCGGAACAGACGACAGCATGCTTTTCGATGCGGTGGGGAGCAGACGACGCGGACGGGGTTTCCACGGAGGGCGCTGACGATGGATGGATGGATGGATGGATGGAATATAGGAGCGTCCCCTTTGAAACGGGGTGGTAGCAGTAGCTATCATGCTCATTTTTCTCCATATATCTTAATTATTGATTTAGAATTGTTAACTAAACCATCATTCTATTTATTAAATTTTGCTCCTACATTACTAACATTATGTCACTTCTCTGCTTTTAAGCCACCAATCTTCCAGCCGTTTTTTGCTAGTTTCCACCGCCGGTTTATTCACCCGGCCACTGTTATCTCTAAACCCCAGAGCTTCAGGAACAGTGATTGCGCCTGCATCAACTTCCGGATGGATACCATTGCATTCGAGTATAATATGGTCAATTGTTTCACTGGAGTTTCCACATACAGCACATGCGTCATCTCCATTGTTAAACTTCTTTTTGTAGCTGCGTGTTCCAAGGCACCCTGATCTAGCTTCAAAAAGTAGGGCACTGCCTCTTGAGTTATCAAAGAAATCTTCCTTCCTGATCTACATTTTCCACTTTCGGTATAATTCCACACTGTTTTTTTTCCATCGAATTTATCCAATTTTTACCTTCTGTGTTTTTCACCTGTTGCTTAATGCTCTTTATTTCTCCGTCCTTGTTACTAACATACTTACTAGTTAGTTTCCTAGTTCTTTTCCTCCATTGTGAGTCAACGCTTTTTAGGTACAGGTATTTAAATACCTTAGCTGCCCATCTGTTACTGTCCAATTTCCTCAGGCGGTACTCATATAATATTTTACTCTGAGCTTCCCGTACTTCGAAAGATGCCCAGCCCATATCTCCCTGTACCGCCTCATTTGTAGTTTTGCCGTGGGCACCTAGTGCTAATCGTCCAACGGATCTCTGATTTGTTTCTAATGTCGACTGTACCTCTGATTTTAGGCACAAAACCGCATTTCCGAAAGTAAGTCCGGGCACCATAATTCCTTTCCAAATACCCCTCAATACCTCATACTATTGTATCCCCACAATGCCTTATGCTTCATTATCCCGGCATTCCTTCGCCCTTTGGCCTTAAGTGATTGCTCATGTTTTCCCATGTATGCCAATTCTTCGTTTATCCATACCCCCAAATATTTATATTCTGCTACTCTAGGTATTTCAAGGCCTTGAATTTTAAGACCCTGATCAGTTGAGCCGTTGAAAATCATCACAAATGACTCACAGAGCGACGCAGCGCCCCCTGGCCCAGGTTTCCTCCCCTATTCCGTCCTGCTCGGCAGTGGAGATCTCGAGCCAGGTTGTGAGCAGCCTCGTTGCCACTAACAGACTCGTGCGCTGGGGTCCAAATCAGATTGTCCTATCCAATTCTTTTTGTCTTAGAATTTTGAGCGCCATGGGAGATATCCTCCCACTACCAAAATTTTGAATTGCGGTTTTACTGTAGCTCAACACGTACGTGGCCTTTGTGCCAACGCAAGCAAGAACTGTTGCAACCTCCTCTGCCACATCAATATCATCACTTTTAATCGATAGTGCCGAGATCGAGCCCCCTCCCCCGTCAACCACTACCGCTAAGGTGCCGTCCTCCCTTTTCCCGCCCGCCGCATTTACAAATGCGATCTGCTCTTTAGCTTCCTTGAATATATGCATTCCAGAGCCTCAGCCTTTTTCTGCCTTCTCTCTTTATTGTACTCCGGGTGCATGTTTCTCGGCAATGGGGGGACTCGAATACACTCTCGTGCTTTCCACCTTATGATGGCCTGCATGCTCCTTCCTCTAATCGGATTCAGCCCCGCTTTTTCCAAAATTACCCTCCCCATCCTTGTGGTGCTGAGCCTTTCTAGCTGCGAGACATTTACCACCTCAATCAGTTCCGCCAAAGTATTATGCATTCCCATAGCCAACAATCTCTCTGTGGATGCCGTCATAAGCAGCCCCAAAGCCCTCTTGATACACTTTCAAGGGTATCAATTTTGCTCCTTTCTGCCGCCTTTAAGTTCAAGTAAGGTGTCGCATAGCTCATTCTACTCGTAATAAAGTTCTTAATCAATTTAATCAAATTTTTCTCTCTAGGCTCCTATCTTACTTGATATCCTCATCTCACTTTAGTGGTCCAAAGTGCCCCCTAGAATTCTTTCACGCACTGAGCAATATGTGGTTGGAAAAGCGATTGACATTGGGAAAAGTGTAGTTGCGGTTACAGTGCGTACTTGCAGCTCGTGGGTCCCCTTCCCCGCCAGCGGTTTCCCCGACCGGGAACAATAGGCGAGCGCGAAGTGCACCCACAATCGGGTTGGGGGGAGGGTGGCTGATCCTGGCCCTGATGGCGCTGGGAAATGTAACGATTTTTATATGTTGTAGGCCGTCATTGCACCTGCCACCGCTTCGGTGGTAGACGACGGCTGCTGCGGCGCGCGTTTCTCTCCCTCTTCTTTTTCTTTCTTCTCTGTTTTCTCTCTTCTGTCCGCACTAGGCATCGGAGGTGGCTCAGCTACAGAGCCAGTAGCAGGCCCGTGCATTTTCTTTTCCTTCTTCCTACAGCCACTACAACAACCCACAATCGGAAAAGAGGCTGTATGAAGATTCTGTTGCCACATGACTTTTAATGAGAGCATTCACAACAGTTATGCACAGGTGTACCACAGAAAGTCAAAATACAACAATAACAATTAACCACCAAAACATGAAAAACCACACAGGCAACCCAGACGATTCACTGACGGCGAAGACTCATCCCGCCGATCCGCGTTTCGGTTTAGCGCTGTTAGCCCCGTCATGCGTGATGCTATGTCACGTGTTTTGTGTATCCCGCGCCACCCGAGCCAAGTGAAAAAGCGGATTGCAAACAGAGCTCGCAAACAGTATTTACAACTACATCATTTAAAGACACTACCTCCATGGTCGTACTGCCAGCTCACGGACAATCGCCCCACTGCTTCCCCGTCGGTATAATCCGCACATCTGCGTGAAGGGTGCATATTATATACCGATGCATCACACACTGCAGAGCGAGGAGTTACTTCTGTGTATAGTCCCTCTCATCCGCATCTCAACACTCACGTGACATATACCGCGGATACGTGCACCCCTCTGGCACTGGAACTTCAAGCCATTTACAATGCCATACATTCCCTTCCGCCAGTTCCTACATTCAATGCAGTTCATCTTTACACAGACTCTCTCACTGCCCTTAAACAGCTTAAGGCCGTTCGACGCATTTTCCAAATAACACAGTCCATACATTTGCTCTGTTCAAAGTATCCATGTCCTGTGCACATACACTGGATTCGCGGCCATGCTCGCGATCCACATAATATTCAAGCGGATGCTATGACGCATATAAACACATCAGGCGATCCACCACCTTCCACTCTTCCTCCAGATCCGTTCCTGTCCCACGTTTCCGATTCGCAAGTTCTGCGCCAGCGAACACGCGCTCTCATTCCTCCGTGTTCGCACCCTCTCCCCCGTAGTCTTACTCGGCAGGAGGAGGTAACAGTGCGCCGGATCCTGGCAGGGGCGGCTCTGACCCCATCTGTTCGACATCGATGGCGTGATAAAGATCTACCAGTGATTGACAGGCGCCCTCACTGTGACACTCCACCTGACGTCTGCGATGTGCGTCACTTGTTGTGGACGTGTCCATCAACGACTCACATTAGGCAACGGATAATCATGAAGGTGGGCATGCGGTGGAATCGCGATTGTGATTATGAGAAGTGGACAATGGACAATCGCTACACTGCTAACCTCAACTTATGCCTTGAGACAAACTTTTCGAAAAAAAAAAGTGAAATAAACGTCTTTCTACGCTCGCCGAGAGCAGACGCTCGTCTGCCAGCTCCGCTAGCACCGGATGCACAGCGTCGAGTGGCGTCGCGCGGTACCGGCGCCTGAGCGGCGAGGCGAATACGTTTCGCGTCCTGCACTGCGTGTAGCCTAAGCTTGACCTCTGTACATTTTTTATCGTGGAAATTTTGACCAATCTTTCCAACTGCACCGAAAAAAATAAAACGGGGAAAAACTAGTTTTTATTACTCCGGAATTTTCCTGTTTCCTTTTTTCGAGCTTCGCATCTCTACTTGCACCTCTACGCTAGTGGATGTCTGCGAGAGCATACAATTCCCAAACTGAGGGATTAGTCAATAAGCGAGCGCGAAATTTCGAATGTACACGCGAGTGAGCCGCAGACTGGAACCATTAAATGCTAAATGTACCAAAGCCATTTAATGAACATGAAAGGCTCAGCTTGAACGTAAACTGACAGCTAAATGATCCCACCAGGGAAGCGAAAAAGGCATCGTATTTGCTCTAAGCACGTGATTATATATAATGGAGACATAGGCAGGCGTCATCTTGACAGTTTTTTTTAATTATGCATGCGAAAAAAGTTAAGCCTCGAGATTTGGACTACAGCAGCAAAAGCACAAAAGAGGAAGCTGGCAAATTTTACAGGAGAATTGTTTGTACACGCGAACAAAATCGTGACATTCATAATAAATATGTAAATAATTTGCAAATATTTAACAGTGTTGCACCCACTGTTTATTTCTCTGGCATTTTTTGTGTGCTGAATTTGGAACTTCGGATGTGCTATGCGCAATCTTTGACAATATACTTATCCGATCCCTTTATTAAGTACGAAAAAATACATGCAACGCAGCCCTTTCTTAAAAAAAAAAAAAAAAAAAAAAAAAATCTACAGTGTGACTAAATGCCTAGGGAGAAATTGTTACAGCACGCGTACAGCTTGCGCGATAGGCTGTGGGTTAAATTTGGCTAGGTCAAGATGGGGGTGATGTCAAGGATGAAGTGCAGGTTATGGTTTGGCGGTGGTCCACTCCTTGCGACGCGAGTGTAGCCTGGCTGTCTCGATGCCAAATGGGGCGCAAAAGCACTGACGCATTGGTCTACTTCGGCCACCCGTTGCTGTTTGTCGCGGGGTTGGATATTTGCGCCAGATTGGGCTCGCTCTGTTGAATGCTGTGCATGTATTCGCAGTAGTTGGTAAGAGGCGATGCACAAAGACGTGCACACAGAAGACTGACAAAGCGCGTAATTTCAAGCAATTTGTTTAGTATGATATGGCGTTTTTATTTCTTCATCTAAAAAGAATGACGTGAAAGAGCAGCAAGAGATAGATAAGATAAACAGTTTGCATCCAAAAAAATTACCTCGACCTTCTTATCTAATCTGGCATGCAGTGACCCCAATCATTTAACTGAGTATACTGTGGAGCTAGTAGATCCATTCAGTTGTAAGTTGTAGCTCTGTCCTATCCTCGTCTCCCTAGGACTGTCTTAACGCTACTTTTTTCCTTGAATTACCCCAATAGCCTTGATCTTGAAAATTTTGATAATATATTTGCCTCTTTTTTTTTCGCGAGACCTAGGCTATAGTATGGTGGTGCCGTCCAGGTGAGGCTTGCATACTACTTAGGCGTAATCTTAGACGGCAGGGTCGTTGTGATCAGGTTTCCATTTGCAGAGGTGACAGTGGGAAGCCAGATTTATGTCCACATAACCGGGGTGCGTTGTCTGGCCACACGAGTTGGCATATTCTCTCAGTCGTGATGCACCTTCCGGTTTATCCTATGTGGGACATTTTTGCCGCATTTAAATTGCATGTCGTAGATTACTTACTTGTCTCACCCAACGAATCTTTGGGCGATTTCGCATGGCGGGTTGCGTCCTTCAGTGATGTTTTTTGCACACACGCCGATAAGTTTTCTACGGGAAGAATACCGTGATATTGTGCTTGCCTGCTATCTTTTTAAGGCCGTGTGACACCCTATGAATATTCAGTAGAATGATCTGCCACATTTTTTTCTTGTAAGGTTCTTCCTTTCTCGAGCTCTTTTTAGTTATTTTTCGTAGCAGCTTTCCTGCGACTGAAATCAATAAGACGCCCGGATTACCGCTTGCCTTTAGTCTTGAAACTTGAGGATTGTACCATTTGTGCAAGTTTTCAGTTCCACAATGACCTATATGCTCATCTGGATGCTATCCTTGACGTTGACGCCATTTTTCTGGATTATGCTAATTCGACATCAACGGTTGATGTTATAACTTTCTCTGCTAAACCCGCTTCCTAAGGTGCTAAATTGGATCGACCTTTTCAGCAAATCGCTCTCAATCAGTGATCGCAAATAACCACTCCTTCAACCCTCTTCTTGTAACATAAGGCTTCCAACGAGATTTCGTCCTTGACCTCTCTTGTTTTTAATGCACATACATTAGTGATCTCCCGCTTCATATATCTTCCCAAATTCGAACGTTTGCTGATGACTGCATAATCCGCCGCCGAGTAACTTCTCATCACTACTTACTCCAACAGGACCGAACGGTGTGAAAATTGGGTCATGACCCTCAACCAAAAAAAATGCAAGCTCCTTTCCATTACCAGTCGACGCAAGAGTCGTGCTTTAAGTACAAATCGCTATCGAGTCCGTAGAGTTTTATCTTTCAAATACTTAGGTGTAACATTATCCAATGACCTATCATGAAATGCACATGTTGCTAACGTGATATTGTCAGGCAACAAAACTATATAGGATTTCTTAAACGTCATTTTCGCCCGCTCCTAAACATGCGCGTTATTCATACGATTTAAAATAGAATATGCACCCGCCATACGGAACCCGCACCATGCTAACTTCAAAAACGATCTAGAAGCGGCCCAAAATTGCGCTAAGAAGTTCATTCTCTTCATTATTATGACGTCAGTGTTGCAGCTTTAAAAATTAAAGCCGTGCAATAGCCTCTTTCCGTTCGTCGTCACATAGCCACTCTATCACTGTACCACAAGTTCTATCACTCAGCCCTTAATATGTACATCATACCAGCATCGTACAACCGCACCAGCCATACGCTTCAAGTTTTGCGCCCACGTGCTCGAACTGCTACTTTTTCAGCCTCCTCCTTCTCACATGCAGCTAAAGATCGGAACGGCCTTGCGTCGACATCACCTGTCCGTTAATATTTGCTGAAATGTTGAAAATTCATGTTTGTATTCGAACACATGTCACATTGTCATTAGCCTTTTCCTTTCACCCATTATGTAATACCCCCCCCCCCCCCCCCAGGGGTATTTAAGAAAATAAAGTGAAAGTGACGTGTAACATGCGAGAGAATTGATCTCTTCATCATCATCAGCCTGACTATACCCACTGCAGGGCGAATGCCTCTCCCATATTTCTCCACTTGACCCTGTTCTGTGCTAGCTGCATCCACTTGACCCCCGCGAACTTCTTAACCTCATCCGCCCACCTTCTGCCGCCCCCTGCTAAGCTTTCCTTCCCATGGAATCCAGTTTATTCTCTGGGTGAGCCAGGAATCGTATTCTTGATGCGACGGGCACTCCACACGTGAATGGCAATGCAGCAGAGGCGCACTGGAAGGGATGCTGCCACTTGCTAGCCAGAGCGAGTCGTCACAAATGTCACCCGCCTATAAAAAGATAACATACTGACCCTGTGTCTCGCTTGCAATCATGCTCAATCGTGCTGCGTGTGACTACTACTATCGCCTGCCACGCAGGAGTTGCACGGGAAGCACCATTTACTGAAGGCATTGCCCATGCCTTGCTTGCCTACGAAGCGCAGTTATCCAGTTAGCACTGTCTGCAGAACTCGCGGGAATGTGTGCTACTGCAGGGCAATTTGTGCAGCACGAGGGGAGGAAGGAAGACGTGGAGGTTTCCGAACGTCTCAAGCTAGCGCTCTTCAACTTTTCTGGATTTTCAATCTCTGTAAGATATTTGTAACCTCGTCATCCTTCAGGGTGGCGGGTGCACGACCCCTGCGCCCACCCGCCGCCGTCGAGCAGGCTGTGGCCTACTCAACGCGTCACCTCAACGTCGCGGACGTGGAGCTTCCAGACTCGGCAGATGAATCTGCAGTGACTGAGATGGACTCCGACAGCAGTTACACGCCTGTTCAGTCACGCCGTCTGAAACGGAAGCTGCGTAGAACATCATCAATGAGTGAGTCATCAAAGAATGCTGACATGCAAAGGATCTTTTCCTTTGCCTTCGTACCAACAAAGGCGACGCCTAGTTTGAATGCTATAAACAGACAGCCCCTTACCCAGTTTTTCGATCAGCTGGTTCGCGGTGAAATTGACGAGGTCAGAATTAATCCCTTGAAGAATGTCCTCACCGTGAATGTCAAATCACAGGCTGCAGTGGACAAGCTGAAAGGAATTAGTGCGCTAGGCAACATGCCGGTCCGTTCCTTTCTTGCACACGGAAAAAAGACTACTGCAGGTGTAATCACTGACGTTGACCTCGAGATAAGTCAAAGCAATCTCTGCACGCGGATCAAATCTACGGCGCGTATTGTAGATGTTCATCGTTTCGGCCGCTCAAAGTGCGTTAAACTAGTCTTTGAAACTGAATCCCTCCCTTCCCACGTTAAAGTGGGCTACGTGAGACATCCAGTTCGGATGTGTGTTCCAAGACCTGTTCAGTACCACAAATGCAACAAGATCGGACATGTGAGTGCCGTATGTCGAAACGAGGTATCCTGCCGTCGATGCGGCGGTACGCACCCTCATGACACATGCCAGACGGATACTGTGAAGTGTGGGAACTGTTTGGGTGCTCATGAAGCGACGGCTAAGGACTGTCTGGAAATTCGGAACGAAAGACGTGTACTAAAGAAGATGGTGAGAGATAACTCGATTCAAGAAGCGGCTTCGTCTATTCATCGTCACAAAAAGCAAGCCTTGCCTGGATAAGACAACTTTACGATTAACGTCACCTCAGGTGCCACAACAGCTTGAGCCGAATCCCGCTAAGAATATTCTGACTGCGATATCACAGGCTAATGCAAAGGATCAGTCAGAAGCTGCTGTATTACCTGCCTCCTATGATGTTGAGTGGCCTGCTCTACCATCAAAGGCCATTGCCATGCCTCATCCCAGTTTGGTTGCCACACGTGCTGACAATACCGACAACCCTGACAGTCAGCAGGTGAAATAAATGATGAAACAGCATATTCATTCAATACGTGTACTGCTCTCTAGCATCAACACGCAAACAGCAAAGTTTGGTTTTGGACGCATTTGATCCGCTCTTGGCGGTATTGCATTGTGAATTATTATTCACAATGGAGCAAAACTAACGCTACCTCTGTGACGATGCACATGCGCCGCAGTGTAGTGATGCACTGGAATGCCCGATGCCTGCATGGTCGTCTGAGTGACTTTCGACAGCGGGTACAGATGTACCGCTTCCCTGCGATTGTGATCTGTGAGCCCAACATGCCGTCTGCTTTCTGCCTTTCTGGATATGTTCTGCAAAGGTCTTGAGAAGCAGACGAAATAAGCAAAGTGTTGGTGTGTGCACACCAAAGCATTGCGCACGTTCGCCATGCTCTACAGCGCCACAACACGAACCACTACATTTCTTTAACGCTAATCCTGAAAGGACGAGTATTTTCTGTCATTGGCACTTAAATTCCCCCGAGAGATGGATTTGACCAGTCATATCTATTTTCAACAATCCAGTGTTGCGCAGCTCCTCATATTATTTTGGGTGACTTTAATGCTCACCACTCTCAGTGGGGTAGTGCCATAATTTGAGCAATCGAGGAAGAGACCTAGCAGACTTTATGCATGCGCAAGATTTCGTCAATATAATTACGACTCACCGACGTTTCTAGGTGGAACAACTTACGGCAGCTGCTTGGCGTTTGTTTCCAGAAGCCTCCATCCCTCTGTTTCTTGGTGCAGTGATGTGGAAACACATAGGAGTGATCACATACCAACGTATGTATACGTCAAGGGGTTTGCACGTACTACTTCGTCTCGTACATGTCCCGCTTTTAGAGCATCTGTGGAGACTTCCTGCATGCACCTCCAGTCACCACCTCAAATAGAGGGCCTCATTACGTCCTCTCTTAGTGAGAACACTCGCTATGTCTGTGTGCCTGTGTCAGTGTCTAACATCGACGTAGAATTCGAGAGGCGTCGGCCGGCTGAAATGAACTACAGGACGAAATCCGCGTACGATCTCGCACTTCCTCGCCCAGCTAAACGACATGTTTTGCGCCACCTGAAGAGGTTAGGACGACAACGTTGGAGACAGTTCTGCTCATCACTAGATTCCCGTAAGCCACTGTCATGTACTGTCAGCAGCTTGCACTAACCTCCGCAAGAAAGGCACCCGTTTCGTGTCCTGGCCCTTTATCAATGCCGCAGTGAAGTTTACGTAGCTGAAGAGTTCGGTAAAATGGTTGTGGGCACAAACCATTCACGGTCACCAATTTCAGAGGTCCTTGCGCCGCATTGGCCGAATGATCAATACGACTTGCCCTTTTCAATACCTGAATTAGACGCCGCTCTTGCCTCTTGTTGGCATTCATCTGCGCCTGGTTCCGATGGGATTACTTATTCAATTTTTATCAAACCTACGCAAGGATAGTCGAACTGCGCTTCTTAATTACTTCAATGATATATGGGCTTCTAGTACTGCTCCTGAAAAATGGAAGATTAGCCGCCTGGTTGCTCTTTTGAAGCCTGGAAAGCCCCCTCTCGAACTTACCTCATACTGGCCAGTTGCCCTTGCAAGCTGTGCTGGTAAAGTTATAGAACGAATGGTTCTGGCAAGACTTGAGTGGTATCTAGAGAGTAATGATCTTTATCCGAATATGATGACTGGATTTCGTCGGGGCGCTTTTCCATCGACAGCGTCACCGACCTTGTGGCGACAATAGAAGAGGAAAAGCGTCACCGTCGACTATTAGCTGCTGTCTTTTCAGATATAAAGGGGGCTTACGACAACGTCCTCCATGATGCTATTCTTGATATGACTTAACGACTTGGGAGTTGGCGGCCGGCTGTACTTGTGGATTGTGAGCTATCTCAACGGCCGCTCTGTTTACATGACTACACCTGATGGAGATACTTTACCCGCTATCAGGCCAGCATATCCTAAAATATATTCACGTATACACTGGCGGATCTGTGTCAACACAGGCATCCACTGCAGTTGTGGTCATATCCGCTCAGAAAACGACTCTACATTTCCTTTTGGGACATACTTGTACGTCAACCGCTGCTGAACTTGTAGCTCTTCGGGAATCTATCTATTCGCTACATATGTGGGGAGCCACCTCAAAAATGGTGTATATTCACGGACTCAAATACTGCGCTGCAAGGTTTGGAAAATTTCTTACGTCACACCGCCTACCAGTCTGGAACTAAACATTATGGAGCTCCTTATATCTGCCCGACTGCAAGGTTACAGGGTAATGTTCCAATGGGTCCCTGCCCACTGCGGGCTCGATGGAAATGAACAGAACGATGTTGAAGCAAAAAGTGGACTCGGCTTCCAAACAGCTGTGCTTTTTTCAAGATACGACGTGCCTTCTTACGAACTGCATGAAGAATGCTACAGCAGCTTACTGGGCGCAGCCGGACACATTCGTCTAAAAAGGCCCGTTTGAACATTGAAATTTTGTGCTCCGCGTGATATTCCGCGTCATTATGCATCAGTCATTGGCAGTATCGAAGATACATGTATCTTCGATACTATCTTTAAGTACATTTTGTATATCGGTATCAAGTATCGAGCGCTGAAAATGAAAGTATCGGAGTATCGGTATCGAAAATACATTTTTGGTGTATCGTGTATTTTAATGATACTCGATACTCTGCAAAATATTGAAGTCGCAGTGTGTCAGAAATTTGCTTGACGGCGCTCACTCAGGCGCTAGTACAAGCCGGGAGGCATCTTTGCTTGCAGTGCATCCTGATTTCCCTCCTGCTCGAAGTTTACTTCAAACGCGCCCGTCTCCTTAGCCTCCATCTATCCATATTTCCTTTCTTTAAAATTGAAGGAGCCAATTGCAAGTAGGCGCTCATGAGGTTGCTCACTTGTGAGCACTGAGTGCGCACCACGAAGCCACTAAGCCGTTAACAGACACGAAGAAAC